>NC_047524.1:2704393-3010018 GCF_902827115.2 Pseudochaenichthys georgianus | reverse complement strand
AAGAGACATGAAGAAGAGGGGACACATGTTGATGTAGAAGAGACATGAGAAGAGGGGACACATGTTGATGTAGAAGAGACATGAAGAAGAGGGACACTGTTGATGTAGAAGAGACATGAAGAGAGGGGACACGTGTTGATGTAGAAGAGACATGGAGAAGAGGGGACACATGTTGATGTAGAAGAGACTGAAGAAGAGGGGACACATGTTGATGTAGAAGAGACATGAGAAGAGGGGACACTGTTGATGTAGAAGAGACATGAAGAAGAGGGGACAATGTTGATGAAGAAGAGACATGAAGAAGAGGGGACACGTGTTGATGTAGAAGAGACATGGAGAAGAGGGGAACATGTTGATGAGAAGAGAAATGAAGAAGGGGACACATGTTGAGTGAAAGAGATGAAGAAGAGGGGAACATGTTGATGTAGAAGAGACATGAGAAGAGGGGACACATGTTGATGTAGAGAGACATGAAGAAGAGGGACACATGTTGATGTAGAAGAGACATGAAGAAGAGGGGACACATGTTGAAGAGACATGAAGAGGGGACACATGTAGAAGAGACATGAAGAAGACTGGGACACATGTTGATGTAGAAGAGACATGGAGAAGAGGGGACACATGTTGATGTAGAAGAGACATGAAGAAGAGGGGACACATGTTGAGTAGAAGAGACATGAAGAAGAGGGGGACACATGTTGATGTAGAAGAGACAGGAGAAGAGGGGACACATGTTGATGTAGAAGAGACATGAAGAAGAGGGGACACATGTTGATGAAGAAGAGACATGAAGAAGACGGGGACCAATGTTGAGTAGAAGAGACATGGAGAAGAGGGGACACATGTGATGTAGAAGAGACATGAAGAAGAGGGGACACATGTTGATGTAGAAGAGACATGAAGAAGAGGGGACACATGGTTGATGAAGAAGACTGACATGAAGAAGAGGGGACACGTTGTCTGAGGTAGAAGAGACATGAAGAAGAGGGGACACATGTTGATGTAGAAGAGACATGAAGAAGAGGGGACACATGTTGATGTAGAAGAGACATAAGAAGAAGGGACACATGTTGATGTAGAAGAGACATGAAGAAGAGGGGACACATGTTGATGTAGAAGAGACATGAAGAAGAGGGGACACATGTTGATGAAGAAGAGACATGAAGAAGAGGGGACACGTGTTGATGTAGAAGAGACATGAAGAAGAGGGGACACATGTTGATGTAGAAGAGACATGAAGAAGAGGGGACACATGTTGATGTAGAAGAGACATGAAGAAGAGGGGACACATGTTGATGTAGAAGAGACATGGAGAAGAGGATTTTGCAGAATAGGTGACCTTTAAGAGATGTCATTCTTATGTATTTCCTTAAACGTCCTTGGACCCTCACCCATGCTCTGACTCTCTTCGTCCTGGTCGACGAAGACGTGGTCCAGGACGAAGTTGAGCAGCTCGTTCTGCAGAGTGCTGTCCGGGTTGAAGACGAGCGGCTGGAACCCCTCCCTGTTGCCGGAGGCCAGCTGGTGACTGAAGATCGTCAGCAGGTCGCAGAGCAGCATGAACGCCTGATGCAGGAGCGAATGAAGGGTCGGGATTAGATTAAAAAACCCTACCTCAAGTCATCATTATAAACTCACCATGACCTTTGACCCCTAACCCATCACAGTCCCCCTGCCTCCACTCCACTCCTACTTATTTAATGTTGTACTTTATTATTTGCCCCTTTTGTTTGTTTGCCCCTTGGGTCCCTTGAAAGGCGCTATCTAATCTATTATTATTATTACTGTCTATTCTACATATTCCTTTACTAGTAACTAACCTTTGAGCATTAACAAATGGGGACAAAAATACATTTGAAAACCATTGAAACAAAAAACTATTTTCCAGAGTAACTCAACAACAAATGTCAAAATATAAAAAATGACAGAAGAAAATATAGGGAAACATTTCAATGATTTTTTAACACTACAATAATTGTTGCTATCTGTCTGTCCTTCTACATCCTCTCCAGGGTTACATATCAAACTCAAATTGTCATATATCACAAACTGTGACAGTCGTGTCGTGCACTAATGTATATTCCCAAAGATATCGAAGTGAGTGTTATTCTGTATTTATTGATTGTTGTGTATCTTATTGTGTGCATGTGTATACATGTGTCTGTTGATTGTGTATATATAGGATATACATATTTGTATTTTTGTATTCGGGATTGTGGGAAACGGTATTTCGATCTCTCTGTCTGTACACACAACTGACAGATTGACAATTGACTTGATCAATTGTAAAGAAAGCTGTACACTGTTTATAATTTAAAATCTCAAGACACATCTATTCTTCACTAAAGGTGTGCGCAGTGTTTCGTTACCTGCTCTTTGACCATTGTGTTGACGTTGGACAGGCACTGCTGGCACACAGCCAGGAACGACTTCACCACTCTCCTGAGAGCCAGCATGTCATCCTGCAAGAAGTGTCACAAATAATGAGCACTTTAAAGGAAATCGATATTAAACAGCAGCATCAGTCAGGCTACGTGTTTCATTACTAAATGAACTTAAATGACATAATTAGTCAACTGCTAACTCCATTAAAGAATCAATTCACTTTGTGTTGACGCTGGTCGGGCCAGGCAAAGATCTAGTCCGATGACAATCAACAAATTATGACCTAACAATACTGATACTACTGATAGTATTATCAGTATTGTTAAAATGTGTTTTTGTTATTGTAAAACTAGCAGCATTTTGCCTTAGTAAATATCTTATTAAACATTATGCTTCCTCCCGCTCCTTTCGGACGCTTATGATTAATTATTATTATTTTTGTTGAATATATAAATATTGTTTGACACAAAAAATGTTGTGTTCTACCAATACAGTATTCTGTTTTTAAATCATCTGTTTGAAATAAAGGTGGAAATAAAATAAGTAGAGGAGTAAAGTACTGATACCAGACAAATGTACAGTAACAAAGTATTTGTACTCCACTACTTCCCACCTCTGGTCAAATAACTGATTAGCTAAGGTCAGAAAATGTATCTACAGGTAAGTATTATTCAGGACCCATGTGTCACCTTGCTGGGAGAGCCCTCTGTGACCTTCACCAGCTGCCAGAGGACGGAGTATTGCGAGCACTGCAGGGCCTGCACGGCGATCTGCTCCGGCATGGAGCCCTGCTCGATGCCCGCCTTCAGCAGCCGGTAGCAGCTCCCAAATAAATCCCACCGGGTCAGGTCATGGGCGCTGAAACAGGAAGCAAGAGGTCAATACATCACATTCATAAAGTATCTGGCATTTAGCTTTAATTAAGTGATATCCAGTGCTTTCAGTCAGTTAACATTACAGTTTGTCTTCTCTTACTTGTGGAAGGCTGTGAGTCTCTTAAGCGTAGATAAAACGTTGTAGATATCGTCGTCATCGGCCTCCTCCGCCTGCAGAATACCAAACACCTGTTAGTGCACAAAGACTACGGATGCTGGGGTCATATGCGAGGATGCTGGATATAAATTGGTCTGATGAATTATGGGAAATGTTATATTATTAAATTAAATATTATTATAATGTATTTTCAGCACCTTCAAAATTGTTTAGTCCACAACTTTAGATGAATAAAACATAATTAAAATTAGCATGTTAGCCAGTGTGAAGTGTTTTGTTAACAATAGTAATGTCAATTGCATTTGGTTAGGTCAGAGCTTTGCGATCATGAATTGTCTTTGATCACTCGCATATTCTCTGAAGAGAAATTCACCAAAATGTGAAATTACGGATTAAATATCTAATGAATGGTTCATTATATCAGATAATAAAAAATCATATCAGGCATCCCTAGTTATGTGTTACTACCTTTATACTTAAAAATTCCATACCTCTAATTGTCCACACTTCCTGTGCATCGTGCGGCTTCATTTCAAAGACATTAAGTGCAGCATTTCTTTCACCAGTCACTACTGCACCAACCCCTGCTTATCTTCCCTCATACCTCCCCATATCCACATCCACTCATACCTCCTGCAGCAGATCCTCCACAGAGTGAGAGAAGCGGTCGGTCATCTCGTCGATGAGCTGCGAGCGGGCGATGTCCACGCGGTTCATGATGGTGTACTCCTCGGAGCAGAGGATGCTGTAGGTCTTACTGCAGGCCTCCAGCACGTCCATCTCGATGTGCTTCTCCACCACCAGGCGGATCTGCTTCAGCAGGGCGTCCAGGTGCTTCTCCATCCGCCCGGCGCTGTACACGTCCAGGTCGAAGAACTGAGGGATCTGCAGCAGGTTGGCCACCTTCTCCGAGTCCGCCTGGTACTGTGTGGAGATGGAGAGGTGAGAAACAGATAATCAGGACATCAGAGAGTCTACACACCTTCCATCGCAGACTGAAAACCAGGGCCATTTCTTCCTATAGGGCCCCCACGGCCACTAGGGGGCCCCCAAGCTGAAAGTTCAGGTTCAGCCTCAATATATTTGGGGACAATTTAAATTAGGTCTTTATTTGTAGACAGCCAAGCCCCCTCCTGTGTTCGGTGAAGCATATATGCTTAAAATAAAATGTAGGATAGGATATAAACACAACTAAACTGCAATGATAGCAAAGATACCAACGTCCAAATCATTACTGGGCTGTCACCCAATGAGTGGCGTCTGAGGAAGATGAAAAATGTATACTAAACGTTGTTGAGAAAATGCTGCATCTCTTGCATTTATTGACGTAGAGGAGCCTTATTGTTTACCTTTTTAATATAATTAGTTGTAAGTTTCAATTGCTTGGTTTTCGTGAAATTAGCCTGTTTTCCTCTTAAAGTGTAACAGATTGAAGCATCTCCACAGATCATCTTAAAGGCTTCGGAATCCCCCCATTGTAGTTTGAAGAAAAAGGGCCCCCGAACAGCATCTTGCATAGGGCCCCCAAAAAGCTAGAAACGGCCCTGCTGAGAACTCACTTGTTTCCACCGCATCTTACATTATCTCTCATGTTTGTTGATTTGTGAAGCGCTCTTGAGACAAATGTGTTTTTTATGATATTGGGCTATATATATATATATATGAATTGAATCTTTGCTAATAACAATAATTTAACAAGAAACATTATCTTCTGTACGTAGGTTTGGCTTTAAGTGAAGCAAATGCAGTGGCACTTAATCTGGCTGGGTTTATAGATAGGAGATGCACCTGCAGGATTCTTGCTTTGGAGTTTGTTTCTCGACTTACAATGAACTTATTGTAAGTCGCTTTGGATCAAAGAGTCAGCGCAAGGTACTGTAATGTAATCAATATGATGTATAGCTTATAATACTTCATAAAAAAGCCTTCTGTAGCATAGTTGTATATCTCTTTTAAGGTCAAATGAGTTGTCAGGAAACATGGAGTTTTACAATTTTTTTCAACTCTCCATCTTAAAATAACAAAGCTTTAAGGTGCTTTTGGTAAAAGACTGAATGGGCTCTAATTACATAATGAATCAGATAAGCGTCCTGACTATGTGAATTATTCCAGAAGCACCGCTACTAGTGCATCAGATGAGTTAGCACATTGTAACAGAGTACAGAAAAGCTAAGAAATAGATATCTGTGATGCTTTATTTACCCGGATCTATACAGAAAAAAAAGTCACAAGCCGAGATTCAGAGGCAGAAAAGACAAAAAACAAACCCATCAATCTCTATTTTTGTTTCCCAGTTAATAAAACAGACAAGTATTTGGCCAGCACACCTCTCCAGATTGGCTTTCATTCAATAACACTTCTCATGGCTATATAGATAACACCCTGATCAATTATTTCGACAAACAGATCAGTCACTCCGCCGCTCGTTAATCAGTGTCTGCCGCAGGATGAGCTTCCGAGAGGTTTTACCTTGGACAGCAGCATGGGCAGCGCCATGATGTAGTGCTCTGTCAGTTTGTTCTTATCGTCTATCTGCGTCTTCCTCTCCTTCGCTGTCAACACCTGGACAAGCAGAATGTCAAATGTGTAAAAAGAAATGCATGAAAAAGGGAAATAAACAGGGATTTTCTGAGTCTGCTGTTCTTTCATTGGGACCAAGAAGATTATTCATGGTTGAACAAATACATCTGTTTTGCAATCTCAGCATGTATTCATAAATGTGCCGAAGCTTGCTGACAATGAATACACACTCCGTTAGATATCCAGCTGTTTTAATTTAGATTTTGAGCAATTTAATTGAACACTTAAGGCGGTTACACACAGGTGGTGTTTTTTAGAAATTGTATCAATTTAACGCTGAATTAATCTATGAATGAATTCGAGTGCATGCTGAGTGAACAGTAAATATAAACAATAAAAGGTATATAAGGATTATAAATACAACAACACAGAAGGTGTCCGAACCTTATTACTCTGAAACACTGAAAACATGAAGAAAACCATCTGTAAAAAAAAGTCATGTGAAAATCTATTCTTTGAAATTGGCATATTAAGACATCTACATTTATTTTGTAACCAAGGACAACAGCATCGGACTGCTATCTCCACACAACTGTGTCAATATGTGTACAGTTAAAGTGAATGCTGGTAGTACAGTGCGTATACTCGACCTACCCGTTTGCCGGTGCCTCTGCCGACCGGTGGGTGAGCCTCTGCTGCCTGACGGAGGGTGCACACCATCAGCTCTATCAGAGCGCTCTCCTGTCTGTCCGACAACACTGCAAACACAGGAGGAGAGAGTCAGAGAAACCAGTCAGAGACAATACAGAGAGTCAGAGAAACCAGTGTGGAGATAAGACAGAGAGTCAGATAAACCAGTGGGGAGATAAGACAGAGTCAGAGAAACCAGTGGGGAGATAAGACAGAGTCAGAGAAACCAGTGTGGAGATAAGACAGAGAGTCAGAGAAACCAGTGGGGAGATAAGACAGAGAGTCAGAGAAACCAGTGTGGAGATAAGACAGAGAGTCAGAGAAACCAGTGGGTAGATAAGACAGAGAGTCAGAGAAACCAGTGGGGAGATAAGACAGAGAGTCAGAGAAACCAGTGGGGAGATAAGACAGAGAGTCAGAGAAACCAGTGGGTAGATAAGACAGAGAGTCAGAGAAACCAGTGGGGAGATAGGACAGAGAGTCAGAGAAACCAGTGGGGAGATAAGACAGAGAGTCAGAGAAACCAGTGGGGAGATAATACAGAGAGTCAGAGAAACCAGTGGGGAGATAAGACAGAGAGTCAGGGAAACCAGTGGGGAGATAAGACAGAGAGTCAGAGAAACCAGTGGGGAGATAATACAGAGAGTCAGAGAAACCAGTGGGGAGATAAGACAGAGAGTCAGAGAAACCAGTGGGGAGATAAGACAGAGAGTCAGAGAAACCAGTGGGGAGATAAGACAGAGAGTCAGGGAAACCAGTGGGGAGATAAGACAGAGAGTCAGGGAAACCAGTGGGGAGATAAGACAGAGAGTCAGAGAAACCAGTGGGGAGATAATACAGAGAGTCAGAGAAACCAGTGGGGAGATAAGACAGAGAGTTAGAGAAACCAGTGGGGAGATAAGACAGAGAGTCAGGGAAACCAGTGGGGAGATAAGACAGAGAGTCAGAGAAACCAGTGTGGAGATAAGACAGAGAGTCAGAGAAACCAGTGGGGAGATAAGACAGAGAGTCAGAGAAACCAGTGGGGAGATAAGACAGAGAGTCAGAGAAACCAGTGGGGAGATAATACAGAGAGTCAGAGAAACCAGTGGGGAGATAAGACAGAGAGTCAGAGAAACCAGTGGGGAGATAAGACAGAGAGTCAGAGAAACCAGTGTGGAGATAAGACAGAGAGTCAGAGAAACCAGTGGGGAGATAAGACAGAGAGTCAGAGAAACCAGTGGGGAGATAAGACAGAGAGTCAGAGAAACCAGTGGGGAGATAAGACAGAGAGTCAGAGAAACCAGTGTGGAGATAAGACAGAGAGTCAGAGAAACCAGTGTGGAGATAAGACAGAGAGTCAGAGAAACCAGTGGGGAGATAAGACAGAGAGTCAGAGAAACCAGTGGGGAGATAAGACCGAGAGTCAGGGAAACCAGTGGGGAGATAAGACAGAGAGTCAGGGAAACCAGTGGGGAGATAAGACAGAGAGTCAGAGAAACCAGTGGGGAGATAAGACAGAGAGTCAGAGAAACCAGTGGGGAGATAAGACAGAGAGTCAGAGAAACCAGTGGGGAGATAAGACAGAGAGTCAGAGAAACCAGTGGGGAGATAAGACCGAGAGTCAGGGAAACCAGTGGGGAGATAAGACAGAGAGTCAGAGAAACCAGTGGGGAGATAAGACAGAGAGTCAGAGAAACCAGTGGGGAGATAAGACAGAGAGTCAGAGAAACCAGTGGGGAGATAAGACCGAGAGTCAGGGAAACCAGTGGGGAGATAAGACAGAGAGTCAGGGAAACCAGTGGGGAGATAAGACAGAGAGTCAGGGAAACCAGTGGGGAGATAAGACAGAGAGTCAGAGAAACCAGTGGGGAGATAAGACAGAGAGTTAGAGAAACCAGTGGGGAGATAAGACAGAGAGTCAGGGAAACCAGTGGGGAGATAAGACAGAGAGTCAGAGAAACCAGTGTGGAGATAAGACAGAGAGTCAGAGAAACCAGTGGGGAGATAAGACAGAGAGTCAGAGAAACCAGTGGGGAGATAAGACAGAGAGTCAGGGAAACCAGTGGGGAGATAAGACAGAGAGTCAGAGAAACCAGTGGGGAGATAAGACAGAGAGTCAGAGAAACCAGTGTGGAGATAAGACAGAGAGTCAGAGAAACACTTTGTGTGTGTGTGTGTGTGTGTGTGTGTGTGTGTGTGTGTGTGTGTGTGTGTGTGTGTGTGTGTGTGTGTCGTACCCTCCTCTCCCTGCACAGGCTCCTCCAGCAGAAGCTCAGTCATACACTCCCAGTCCTTCAGCAGCTCCTGAGAGCTCTCCCACAGCGAGTCCACCAGGTATGCTGCGTGTTCATGAAGCTACACACACACACACACACACACACACACACACACACACACACACACACACACACACAACACACACACACACACACACACACACACACACACACACACACACACACACACACACACACACACACACACACACACACACACACACACACACACACAGTACATGATCAGAATTCTTATAATTCATATTCACAACTTATATTGTTGCAAGTGGGCCAGTTTAAAAAATACACCATCTCACCAATAAAATAACACATATGTACTTATATGATTCTGTTTTCTTCAAGGTTGTGTCTTCCTGGTCGAATGTACTTATTGTAAGTCGCTTTGGATAAAAGCGTCAGCTAAATGCAATGTAATAATAATAATGTAATAATATATTTTTAACTGCAAATACGTGCATGCTTAGTATCATCCATCGTGTTGAAACCCTGTGTTACCTCGCTCTCCAGAAAGAAGAGCACCAGCATGCGGATGAGGTTTCCGTTGGGACTGCTCCTCCCTCTGCGTTTCGCCAACGCTTCCTCCGCCAGAGGGTCATGACGACTGAACAGTCTGAGAGGGAGGAGGGAGAGAGATGTATCGGTGAACAAAATGGAGGAAGGCAGATCTTCAAATCACTATGAAATGACAAATATATCCGACGTAAATGAATCTCAACATTATTTCAAGTCAGAATTGTTTGAGTTTGAGTTAGGAGACGGACTCACTTCCTGTGCAGGAACTCTCCGGCAGCTACTGCCACAGGTCGGTGGGCCGAGTAGACCAGGTGGTACACGTTCTCACAGTCCTCATTGGATAGGGCGTCTTCACTGCCCCTGCAACAGATCATCAAAATGAGTTACACTCAACACAAGAACACAAACCGACCTTTATTTCTCCTCAGACTGAGGTGGGAAGTAGTGGAGTACAAATACTTCGTTACTGTACTAAAGTAATTTGTTTTGGTATCAGTACTTTACTCCACTACTTATTTTTCTGACGACTTTTTACTTTGACTTCTTACATGTTGAACCCAAATACCTGTACTTTCTACTTCTCACATGTTGAACTCAAAAACCTGTACTTTCTACTTCTTACATGTTGAACTCAAATACCTGTACTTTCTACTTCTTACATGTTGAACTCAAATACCTGTACTTTCTACTTCTTACATGTTGAACCCAAATACCTGTACTTTCTACTTCTCACATGTTGAACTCAAATACCTGTACTTTCTACTTCTTACATGTTGAACTCAAATACCTGTACTTTCTACTTCTTACATGTTGAACACAAATACCTGTACTTTCTACTTCTTACATGTTGAACTCAAATACCTGTACTTTCTACTTCTCACATGTTGAACACAAATACCTGTACTTTCTACTTCATACATGTTGAACTCAAATACCTGTACTTTCTACTTCTTACATGTTGAACTCAAATACCTGTACTTTCTACTTCTTACATGTTGAACACAAATACCTGTACTTTCTACTTCTTACATGTTGAACTCAAATACCTGTACTTTCTACTTCTTACATGTTGAACTCAAATACCTGTACTTTCTACTTCTTACATGTTGAACACAAATACCTGTACTTTCTACTTCTTACATGTTGAACTCAAATACCTGTACTTTCTACTTCTTACATGTTGAACTCAAATACCTGTACTTTCTACTTCTTACATGTTGAACACAAATACCTGTACTTTCTACTTCTTACATGTTGAACACAAATACCTGTACTTTCTACTTCTTACATGTTGAACTCAAATACCTGTACTTTCTACTTCTTACATGTTGAACTCAAATACCTGTACTTTCTACTTCTTACATGTTGAACACAAATACCTGTACTTTCTACTTCTTACATGTTGAACTCAAACACCTGTACTTTCTACTTCTTACATGTTGAACACAAATACCTGTACTTTCTACTTCTTACATGTTGAACACAAATACCTGTACTTTCTACTTCTTACATGTTGAACACAAATACCTGTACTTTCTACTTCTTACATGTTGAACTCAAATACCTGTACTTTCTACTTCTTACATGTTGAACACAAATACCTGTATTTTCTACTTCTTACATGTTGAACACAAATACCTGTACTTTCTACTTCTCACATGTTGAACTCAAATACCTGTACTTTCTACTTCTTACATGTTGAACTCAAATACCTGTACTTTCTACTTCTTACATGTTGAACTCAAATACCTGTACTTTCTACTTCTTACATGTTGAACCCAAATACCTGTACTTTCTACTTCTTACATGTTGAACTCAAATACCTGTACTTTCTACTTCTTACATGTTGAACTCAAATACCTGTACTTTCTACTTCTCACATGTTGAACTCAAATACCTGTACTTTCTACTTCTTACATGTTGAACTCAAATACCTGTACTTTCTACTTCTTACATGTTGAACCCAAATACCTGTACTTTCTAAAATGTGTTAAATCTATAAAGGAATATTTGTGAGGCTAAACGTGATGATCAGTAAACTGGCTCTGTCGAACAATCCCTAGTTTCTTGTTTATTAAAACACTGAAGGCAAGTTTATTTATATAGCACCTTTCAACACAAGGCAATTCAAAGTGCTTTACAAAAATGAAAGACATTAAGAAAATGGCATTTAAAAACAGCATGCAGCCTGATCCCCATCTGAAGCATCTCGTCTATTTGACTTGTGACCTTAGACGTGTGCTTTTAATGACTTGACCGTTATTTGATCAATTATAAATGAATCTTGTTAAAAATACAGGCTGTTTAGTTCTGGGAAAAAGGCTGAAAGCATTGAAGTGACTCACTGCAGGATGAGTGTGACCAGTCTGATGGCCTCCACCGCCACATCATACTCCTTGTCCAGCGTCATGGAGACGATACGGTCCTGTCGAAACAGAGAGAA
The DNA here is from genome assembly GCF_902827115.2 of Pseudochaenichthys georgianus. Classification (NCBI taxonomy): domain Eukaryota; kingdom Metazoa; phylum Chordata; class Actinopteri; order Perciformes; family Channichthyidae; genus Pseudochaenichthys; species Pseudochaenichthys georgianus. Next base: position 2,998,195 of record NC_047524.1, on the reverse strand, counting down.
ATACAGCAATGAGTCGACTGAAACGCAACACAATCTAAGCATTGCTCAGTTCTGCTCGAGTATGTAAAAGCAGTCAGGATTTCTCGTTACCTTGAAGCGGTTGGTGAAAAGCTCTAACTTTGGGAACAGCTCTCGGTTTGTGTACAGGTTCTGCAGAGCCTTCAGGCACTTCAGACGCACCTCTCCTTGCTGAAAGAGAGAGCGGCCATTAGAAGGATATTCTTTCTAAATAATAAATAATAATGCATTTTATTTATGGGCGCCTTTCAAAACTCTCAAGGACACCTTACAGAGCATAATTAAAGAAGAGCACACAGTAATACAAGACTTAAAAAATACTTAAAAAACAGAGACTTAAAAACAACAATCAGTTTAGCAGAGATTAAGAAATGGAATATGCCAGTTTAAAAAGGTGTGTTTTCAGGCTGGATTTGAAGGTTGGGAGTGAGTCCATATTGCGGATGTCTTGTGGGAGAGAGTTCCAGAGACGGGGGGCAGAGTGGCTGAAGGCTCGAGACCCCATGGTGATCGGGCGGGCAGAAGGTACAGAGAGTTGGAAGGCAGAGGAGGATCGGAGAGTACGAGAGGGAGTGTAGATGTGAAGGAGCTCAGAGAGATATGGAGGTGCAAGTGTGTGAAGGGCCTTGAAGGTGAGGAGCAGCACTTTGAAGTCTATGCGGTGCTTAACGGGGAGCCAATGGAGTTGTTGGAGAACCGGAGTGATGTGATTAATGAAAGGAGTTCTGGTGAGTGTCGGTTCATCAGGGTGTTTCAGAACCAGCTCTGAAACACACTGGAATAAAAAATGCTGCTCCAAAAACAACTTAAAGAATAATGAAAACAAGTCGTTTTCACTTCAAATAAGTAAAAAAAAATCGGCCAATAGAACGAGGGGAAATCTGCTTGGTAAGATTTCTTAAAATAAGAAGGGATATTAAGATGTATCAGATCTTGTAATCAGCTGGGAGAACTACTTTTGACCAGAATCAGGAAATGTCGTGTCTATAAGCCGCAAATGCTCAAAAGTTTTCTGATGTCAGTTGGTGATTTTCTAATAAAATTGTGTTTCATCCGATATACAACTCAAAATAAGATGTTTGGACTTAACAAGATGATGCATCGTCTAAAAGCAAGACCCGATATCTCACTGCAGTTACCTCTGAAGTTATGACGTCTTATATCAGGTGTAGAGACATATTCTAGATATTAGACGAATACACTTGGTGGTGCATTAACCTCGTTTAAAAAAGTGCGAGGGGAAATCGCTCAGTCGGGTTTCACGGATGTGTTCTTACCCTATCGTGTAACGTCCAGCCAACATACTTCAGGTAACTGTCATTAAGAAAAGCGTCGCTGTACATTTTCATCCACACTCCAATCTCTTCAATACAGATGGCTCGGATTTCAGCGATCGCATCCCTAGAAAACCGAGAGTCGCACAAAAACATTATTATTATCAGTTTAAGAATTGTTATTACATTTATAATGGTGAGAAACAAGTCTCCGAACTGCTATGATAGACAACTTATGACAAAAGCTGATCGGTAATTCATTTGAACATATAAGTAGCATTATCTTCTAGAAGTTACAAACAAATTAAATGAAATGTACCTGTAGCGATGCACAAAGATTCCCTTGAAGATAGAGTTCATCATATTCTCTATTTCATCCTGATTTTCTTGAAGCTGCAACGACAAAAATACAAAGTTTTACTACAAGAGCGTGATGAAAAACATAAGAGAACATCTTAGGAAATGTAATGATGTAAGTAATGATCACACAAGACAACATGTTATATTGCTGCAAAACCAAAATACAAAATGTGTCAGATATGACAAACACTCCATAAAATACTTAAGCAATGGTTTCAGGACTATGTGTTAAAAACTCTGCGTGAAAAGCTTTAGTTACTTAAAGGTCTCCTATTATACTGTTCTTCATCAATATATCACAGCTCTCAGATATACAAAACATGTCTCTGAAGTGTTTGGCTCCAAACACCAAACAGATCATTGCAGCATTACCCATAATCCCCTCTGTTTCAGCCCTGTTTCCAAAGTGCTGATTCTCTGTCTGTTACTTTAGATGAAAATAAGGAGCCCCTCCCCACGCCCCTCTGAGAGACATTTGGTTACAAAGAACTCAATAGTGCTCTAGAGGAGATTCAGGTGCTAAGGTGTGGGGGGGGGGTACCTTGGTTGCTGATTGGCTAATGGTTACACAAGCCAACACATCGTTATGACATCACAAAGTGGCCAAAATCTGATCAGCTCATTTTCACACAGGTTTTTATAGAAATGGATCAAAAAGAGAGAGAATCTTTGTTCCTGAAACTTTCAGAGTCTCTTTCCACATAGGGGACACATGTTGATGTAGAAGAGACATGAAGAAGAGGGGACACATGTTGATGTAGAAGAGACATGAAGAAGAGGGGACATATGTTGATGTAGAAGAGACATGAAGAAGAGGGGACACATGTTGATGTAGAAGAGATATGAAGAAGAAGGGACACATGTTGATGTAGAAGAGACATGAAGAAGAGGGGACACATGTTGATGTAGAAGAGACATGAAGAAGAGGGGACACATGTTGATGTAGAAGAGACATGAAGAAGAGGGGACACATGTTGATGTAGAAGAGACATGAAGAAGAGGGGACACATGTTGATGTAGAAGAGACATGAAGAAGAGGGGACACATGTTGATGTAGAAGAGACATGAAGAAGAGGGGACACATGTTGATGTAGAAGAGATATGAAGAAGAGGGGACACATGTTGATGTTGAAGAGACATGAAGAAGAGGGGACACATGTTGATGTAGAAGAGACATGAAGAAGAGGGGACACATGTTGATGTAGAAGAGACATGAAGAAGAGGGGACACATGTTGATGTAGAAGAGACATGGAGAAGAGGGGACACATGTTGATGTAGAAGAGACATGAAGAAGAGGGGACACATGTTGATGTAGAAGAGACATGGAGAAGAGGGGACACATGTTGATGTAGAAGAGACATGAAGAAGAGGGGACACATGTTGATGTAGAAGAGACATGGAGAAGAGGGGACACATGTTGATGTAGAAGAGACATGGAGAAGAGGGGACACATGTTGATGTAGAAGAGACATGGAGAAGAGGGGACACATGTTGATGTAGAAGAGACATGGAGAAGAGGGGACACATGTTGATGGAGAAGAGACGTGAAGAAGAGGGGACACATGTTGATGTAGAAGAGACATGGAGAAGAGGGGACACATGTTGATGTAGAAGAGACATGGAGAAGAGGGGACACATGTTGATGTAGAAGAGACATGGAGAAGAGGGGACACATGTTGATGTAGAAGAGACATGGAGAAGAGGGGACACATGTTGATGTAGAAGAGACATGGAGAAGAGGGGACACATGTTGATGTAGAAGAGACATGGAGAAGAGGGGACACATGTTGATGTAGAAGAGACATGGAGAAGAGGGGACACATGTTGATGTAGAAGAGACATAGAGAAGAGGGGACACATGTTGATGGAGAAGAGACGTGAAGAAGAGGGGACACATGTTGATGTAGAAGAGACATGGAGAAGAGGGGACACATGTTGATGTAGAAGAGACATGGAGAAGAGGGGACACATGTTGATGTAGAAGAGACATGAAGAAGAGGGGACACATGTTGATGTAGAAGAGACATGAAGAAGAGGGGACACATGTTGATGTAGAAGAGACATGGAGAAGAGGGGACAGCCCACCTCCTTCCTCTTCTGCAGCAGCAGCTCCAGCTTGTCGTTGGCTCGTTTCCCGGCGATCTTGTTCCTCTCGGCCTCGTACTGCCGCTGCGTGTTGTCCTGGTGAATGCTCAGGTTCAGCGCCACGTTCACCAGCGCCGTCATCAGCTTCATCGCTGCGCACACGCAGAAAGGCCCAGTTAAGGATCAGACATATATACGTAAAGGCCTCAGACTTGCATCGCAGGAAACTATTTGTAAATTGTACAAAACCAAGTTTACAACCAATTAATCTTGTTTGTTTGTTTGTGCTCCAGGTAAAACAGTCCGACGCAAATACGATAATCAGAAGCATTAAGATATAAAAGTGAAGCTGTTGTCACACATCTTAATAATCAAACAACTTTCAAGCATTAAGTGGCATTTCTAAAGTTAATCCTACTTTTAGTTAACCCCTTTATTCACTTAAACCTTTCTTTATTGTAATGACATGCCACTTGTACGATGTTGCGCGACCAAACAAACTACTGGCTGTTTAGGACATGGTGTCAAACTCAAGGCCCGCGGGCGAAATCCGGCCCACGACTTCATTGTATGTGGCCCGCAAGAGCTTGCAAAGAATATAATACGTTTATAATACGGTATATATTATGACATGCCGCTTTACAAAAGCACGTTGCCCATAAACTACATGTCCCACAATGCATTTCGTTTTGAGACATGCACACTGAAGAGACTTGCAATTATTTGCCCTAGACTTTTGCTTTCAGACGAAGTTAATTATGAAGTCAATACCCTATTAGATAATAATCCAATGCAGAGGTAATAATGTAATATAATACATTATTTGATATATATTATATATTTATATAGTCTTAAAGTTACAACCGGCCCTTTGACTGCAACCTGAATGCTGATGTGGCCCGCGATGAAATTGAGTTTGACCCCCCTGCTTGAGGAGGTGTGTAACTCTCAGAATTACTCTTCAGAAAACGCTGTCCAAACAAAATGTCTCATTGTAACGACGAGCTGCCGTCCTTACCTGCCAACGTGGAGGTGTGTCTGAAGGCTCGCACTTGAGAGTCGGACAGCCCGGTGAGGAGGGAGATCACCGTGTCCATCATGTACTCGTCGTAGATGATGCTGTACTGACACTGGCGGATCAGGACGCTGATGAACTCGCAGAAGTTGTAGCGGAACTTCTTCCACAGCGGCCCGGGCATCGTGAGAGGATAATCCCCGCTGTCCTGTTGACAAAATGTTGGGAAAATACTGAATGTCCTCTTCCGATATCAGAGTCCCCATGGTAACAAAGGTATCCCAACTGGAGCTGTGTACAAGACAGGATGTCTGATGACCCAGAAGAGCATCAGGACTGTTTGAGGCAGATGATAGCTATGTGATTAACATGATGATTCAGCCTCTATGGAGACAGACATCAAGCATGCTCATTTCTGACGTGGAGCTAATCTGAAGTAAACATTGAAGACTGCTTTCTAGTCCTCCATCTTGTGACTCCCTGTCTTGGATATCAGCATGTGAAGGACACTGCTCAGGAACTAGTTGATGCTCTGTATGTGATGACTACTTCCTTTCTGGAGAGGATCACAGACACATGGATCCTGAGGCTGAAGCTCAAGCCGGGGACGAGGGAGATTTTCGAACACAAAACATCCTGATCAGAGCGGCTCCATCGTCGTTTATCAGAGGTCTCTTGTTCAAACCTCTTTGCTGGCAACAATATCCCATCGCTTTCTTCAGTGTTGGAGAAATAGTGTCCCTCTCTTCAGCTGGCGAACTCCACAACCCACAGAGCTTTACTGTCAACTGTGTTATATTTTTCAAGACACCATATCAGATCTTGTTTGTTATCTTATTGGTGTTGTTGTTGTTGTTGTTGTTGTGCAATGCAGTGTGATTTATATATAACTGAGGTGGGCGGTGGGTGGTCAGAGTACCTTTTATAGTGTCATTTATGCTGCTGCTGCTGTAGTGTTTGATGTAAATAGAGGTTAAATGAAATTAAATGAAATCTTAATAATAATAATAATGCATTTTATTTATAGAGCGTGATTTCTTGAAACTCAAAGACACTAACAGAGTAAAGATTCATTAAACTATAGTTAAAACACAACATTAATTACAGATTCAAAGCAGTTCTGAAAAGCTGAGTTTTGATTTGATCCTAATAATATTATTTATCAGTGGGATTTTGATTTGGTCTCGTAGTATGCCTCTGTGTATTCTGTATAACGCGTTACCCATGTATTCTATTTCAAGCTTTTTTAAATATTAGTATCTTGTTTTATCAAGTTTTTTATTTATTTTTATACATGTTTCGTGTATAGTGGCATATTATCCCTGAACGTGAGAAGAGGACACACTGGCCGTTTCTCAATCTCGAGGATACTGGCTTCCAAGCCAATATTTCAAGGATGCTACGTCGTCGAGTGCCGCCGAAGGTCTGTTCCAATGTCCAGCATACTTGGAATTCCACCAAGGCCGTGTCCTTGGTTTTGGGGAAATGTCGAGGCTGCACATGGGTAGACTTCGCGTCCTGAAAATCCCCACAATGCTTTGCGCACGGATCAATTTCAAAAACCCTTGTGGAGAATGGCTGAACCGACGCAGCACACATTTAAATGTAAGTATGTAGTGGCGTAGAACATGTGTTGGTAAATATGTTACTTTGTTACATTTGTTATCACCAAACATGTGTCCCGTGAAAGTAAAGCAAGTTCATAATTAGATAGACATCGTGAGGTATTTATTTTCGGTGCAGTTTATGTTGAAACCGTTAGAGAGAGTGGCACACTTGTTAGCGGTTCCATTCTTCTTCGTTTTCCGAAGCCGTGGCTTGGAAGTATACTTGCTTTGTTTCTGAAGGAAGTGACTTGGAAGTACGCGACTACCAAGCCAGCATCCTTGCGATTGAGAAACAGCCACTGTGTATCGCTTCTATAGACTGGCAACATATTTGATATGCTAATAATTATGATAAATACAGCAACACATCCTTCAAGATAACCGTTTCACTTGAACTATTCTCCGTCTGAACTTACCTCATCAAACTCTTCGGTCATCTTGCGGATGATCTCTGCGTTCTGCATGTTCCTGAACATCTCGATCCTCACGGTGCCTGGTCGCAGAGACATATGGACAGGGTTTCAATCAGATTCACATTTCTATTCGACACGTGTACATGATGTTTTAATAGCTTTGCTTTGTCCTACCTTTGCACCCCGAGCACTGGATGAAGAAATTGATGAGATCCAGAAGCGCCAAGTCTCTGTCCTGTTTGTACGACTCGATCCACTCGTCCACCACAGACTGAACACAAACAGAAACATCTGTTAATACAAAGCTGCTCAATTCACAGCATCACAAATCGCAGTTCAGCGTGACATGAGATCAGCCAAATGTACTAGAATTGGAAATGCAATACTGGTGTTTTTAAGCATCTTGTGAGAGACGTCTACGCTGCTATGGACAATCGTGCACTAATGCACATTCTCAAGATAATGAAGTGACTGTTATTCTGTATATAGAATAGTATGCGTAGGATGCAGCATTGGTTTGTATTAATGTATAAAGCCATTTTAGGTAAGCTTCCACTGTACATATGTGCCAGATTTGCTCCAGTTTGTGACTCTTTCAACCTCAGAACCAGTGCCTGGATACGGGTCCATGTTCCTGCCGTGCAGACTGAGGCTGGAAAAAGGAGTCTTTTTATGATGGTCCTTGGTCTTGGAATGACCTTCAATCAAGCCTCAAACTGAGGGCACTTGTCCCTATAGCCTGTTTTAAATTGAAGTGTCTGAGGTCCTTACCACCAGCTGCTCTTGCAGTAATAAGTAGTGCACCTTTCTTACTGTCCCAAATGTGCACAATGTAGTGACTGCTTTTCGTCTTTTGCTTACTGAGTTGTGTTCTCTGTATTTTAAATGTCTGTGTTATGTGTAAGAACATGTCAGCATTGTAAATGAGATGTTGTCTCAATGTTTTCATCTGGCTAAATACAAATATATTGATTGTTGTGTTGTTTATCTTAATGTGTAAATGTGTCTATTTATTTTTTATTTAGCCTTTATTTATACTGGTGTAAAATCTCATTGAGACACAAGGTCTTATTTTCAAGAGAGACCTGTGTTCAGTGGTAACACTACCACAAAGTTACAGACAGACAGGACACTAAACACAGAGGCAACACTCAAACACAACATCGTACAAAGTAGTCAGATATAGCAGGTGCAAACGACCACAGATGATTTCTCCAGCTTTTTTAAAATGAGTTTAAAATCTGTGATGATCAAATTGGTCAGCTTAAGTTCCTGCTGGAGTGTGTTCCAGGTCGAGGGGGCAGAGTACGATATGGCTTTTTCCCCAAGCACCGTGCGTACTGAGGGGACGGACAGAGTGATGTCGTGTTGAGATCGTAGGCTGTAGCTGTGTCTGTGTGAGATGCAGAGGGCAGCAGTCCAAGCATAGCGGTATCGATGAGTTTGTACCAGTCAGTGATCTGTGCTTTGATAGCGATGTCCAGTTGACTAAAGAGTACAGGATTTATTATACATATCTGTATATTGTATAATTGTATGTTTGTATTCGGGATTGTTGGAAACGTCCTTTTCGATCTCTCCGTCTGTCCACACAAAGTGAAAGATTGACATTAAAGTTGACTTTGACTTTATCGTGTCCTTAAGTAAAGAACCACAGGGATACTTTATCGTAAAATGCTACTCCCTCAGGGCTTTTACGGTGAAACGAAGGTGTGTGTGTGTGTGTGTGTGTGTGTGTGTGTGTGTGTGTGTGTGTGTGTGTGAATAATCAGTGTCACAAGGCTACCCTGGACAAATTCCAGTCAATAACCTGACCCTTCCTATGAGTTCTACCACCTTTATTATCCAGTCTCTCCTGTTCAACTCAGCTTTGGGTATGTCTATTGGGTTCAATGATTCCTCCAAGTGTGTCTACATGTTTGCCTGTTTCTTAATGTGTGCACATGTACAAATGTGTCTTCTTCTGTGTGTATATATACATATTTGGAAACGGTATTTCGATCTCTCTGTCTGCACACACAAGCTTGAAGATGAACGCATGTGTTTCAGGAGCTTGTATCCCACCCACCTGCATGGCGCTCTTCCCCATTCTGACCACTTCAAACAGCGTGACGGGGTCTCCTCCGTCTCCATTATGTTGAACCACACCGTTGGCTTTTCCTCGCCCTCGTGCTACGCTCACAGACTTTTCCGCCGGCGCCTTGCGAGGCTTCTTATTGGTTGACTGTGGGGGCAGAGACGTCAATAACACAGGTAAGAACAACCGCTTGTATTCACTTGAGAAACAGATAACTGGGGGTCGAGACGGCGCACACACACACACACACACACACACACACACACACACACACACACACACACACACACACACACACACACACACACACACACACACACACACACACACACACACACACACACACACACACACACACACACACACACACACACACACAGTCTGATTGTTAACGAGGCTTTTCTCACTCTTTTCCTCACACACACTCTGAGGCTCATACCTGGGCTGCTTTTCCAGGCCTCCCTCTCTTCTTCTTGCCTTTGACCTCTGGTTCTTCAATCTCACTGATGCTCATACTTAAGCCCACTGCGTCTGTTGCCCCAGACTCATTGGACGAGTCCCTGAGAGAGAGAGAGAGAGAGAGAGAAAGAGAGAGAGAGAAAGAGGCAAATATTCAGGAAGTTCTATGAAACACACTCGACAACATCGTGTTTGTTTATGAAGACACAGATGAAGTCACACAAACGTCTACTTTAAAATATTAACTTTATCTACAGTACACAATTACGTCGAGAACCGCTTTAGAAGAGTGAATTCTAACTGTTTCTTTTGTGTGTTTCACTTACTGTAGGACGGGGAGCTCCGAGGTGATCATCCTGGTTAGTGGGGCTGGCGGTGAGGTGTGTAACTTTGTGTGTGTGTGACTTCAGGACTTAGTGTGGTTCAGGTCCAAAAGATGGAGGCACAAAACAGCAGCTCGGTCGGGGGGGAAAGATGTGGAAGGGCAGGGAGGAGAGGCCGCAGGACGGACTGCACTTGACTTAACGGCACTTAACTCTCATCAGCTCCTGGATAGAAACACACAGAGAGAAGGAAGGATGCTTATTAAAACATTAATGTCAAGAAGAAGAAGAAGAAGAAGAAGAAGAAGAAGAAGAAGAAGAAGAAGTGTTTAGCCATTCTTAAACATGTGCCATACAAGCCTGGTTGAGATATGTCAAAGGGAAGCTTGTTTTGTTTTGTTTAAACTGTGATAAATACATGTTCTCATTGTTTTTAACATTAGGCGACACGGGACCGTTTGTCTGATGTGTGGAGTCCTTCTCCCGAGTGTCACAGCAGAGAGAAGCACTTCCACCTGTCACTCAGGATGTGGAGGGGAAATGGGGAGAGGAGGACACCAACTGGACACTTTGAGAACTACAACAGCTAAATATTGAGGGGTGTGTAGTGAAGGTTTGTGCACACGAGTGTTGTTATTGTTAAAAAATGTCAGTAATCCACTGGGAATAATTCGAGATTTGATAAAGTACAGAAACCAAATGAGCTTTCTGTATTAACCAAAGAGAAACATCCTGTTATCGTTACATTTCACCATTTTAAGCTGTGTTAAAGTATTATATAGACGGAAGAGCAGTGCTTTAACGTAATGCCTTTTGGTATATATTAAAAAAATGAAACGAAGTCTTTGTAAGAGGCGAGGGATTCGTACGAATTTCAGAAATCCTTTCCAGAGCTGCAAAACATTCCCAGGTTGCACATATGATGCAAACCCAATCCCAGCATGCTTTGCAGCCAGAGCTAAGCGTGATGGCAATTTCTCCGTTAGAAGACAAGTTGATTATTACATTAGTTTCTGATCTGTTCATACGCTAATGAGAGCACAGAGCAGAGGAGAAGCAACACCCCTCTTCACCACAAGAGGCAGTATGATCCACAAAGTCCTCTGGCCAAAGTGTATCTCAAAGTGCTTCATTGAGTTTTAACTGATGGGAAGTCGGTTGAGAAAAATCCCCCAACACTCATTTAGCTCACAGCGCATATTTAGTCCAGTTCTGATCATCTACAAAGTGTTTAAAGGGTGTACTTTCCCCAGAGTGTGTGTGAGTGTATGTGTGTGTGTTTGAAAGTAGGTCTGGGCAACAGTAGGGGGCAGGCTAAGAGAGTGTGTATTTAAATACTATCATCCACACAGCGTTTGTACTGAGGAACAGCATGGGCAGGAGAGCCCCCTGTTTCACCACACACACACACACACACACACACACACACACACACACACACACACACACACACACACACACACACACACACACACACACACACACACACACACACACACACACACACACACACACACACACACACACACACACACACACACACACACACACACACACACACACACACACACACACACACACACACACACACACACACACACACCATGTATACATCACTTCAGGGGACATTACATTGACTTACATGCATCTCCTGGAGACTTATCTTAACCATCACACACACACACACACACACACACACACACACACACACACACACACACACACACACACACACACACACACACACACACACACACACACACACACACACACACACACACACACACACACACACACACACACACACACACACACACACACACACACACACACACACACACACACACACACACACACACACACACACACACACACACAGTACATCCTGTATTGTTGTTAGCAGGTTTAAATGGCTATTCTTACTTTCATGATAGAACTTCAAAAGGCAGCGCTCACAGAGACGGGAGAGTTTCGACTTGATTTGACCCGCATGCACGTACATGAGCATCCGAACGATTTTGACACTTGATATTCCTGCTGCACCTGCGTTAAACTACGCAAAGATAAGATATCGAGGCCTGACGCTGCTGACGTGGCTGCACAGACATGGAGAGAGAAATGATGCTGTCTGTGGAGCAGCATTCGTACATTTGGATGGATTGTGTACTTGCATGAGATCGAGCAGCTTCTAAAAACCTTTAGATGTCACGTTATCTGTTGTCGTGCACGCTCTGTGTCAGAAAACGATATGAGTTGTGTGCAAAGCTGACATCTAGGTAAATAAAGTCACACACAAACTCTGAGGCTAATATAGCAGCCCCTACGGTTCGGTAGGTCTATAACGTCTTATGTGCAAAAGTTATTATCGATGCTTGTTCAAGGGAACGAGGCAGGACGTGGAGTAATGGGAAAGTAACCGTTCAACTTCAAGGAGAATACAAGAGTATAACGAAGCAAATACTTAAACTCAGACTATTTTTTATCACCAGCAGAGGTGTAAACAAGTTAGAGAAAAAGAGATGTGTGCACCTCTGGCCACAACATGGAAGCTTTCTCCATTCAAATAAATCAATTATTGTCAAATACTTTAGAAAATTACTCAAAATAAAGAACAGGAATTCTACAAGAAAGTAAAATAACCTTTAAGCTTACATAAAAAAAGCTATATCTCCGGTTTCATCTCTCATTTCTTTTATTTATGGTAAATCCACATATTTGGCCGATACTTTTTAGGATTTTATAATGCAATCGTCGCCGCCATCGAATCACTTTAAACACTGCATTTTAGATTTAGATGACTTAGCTACATGTAAGTAAGTCGTTAAGATGTTCGTTAACTAAATGGATAGTTCACTTGCGCACAAAAATCACAATTATTTAAAAAATCATGTAACAATTGTAATGGAGAGACCAGCTTTTCAGTACATCAGATGAAGCCTAGAAGAGACTAGTTTCCGTCCAACTGGCTATACTGTACTCGACAAAGTCCTCCCACTAAGGCAAGACGCACAGATAAAGAACGAACAATCCAATTCATTTGAGTTGGGACACGGGGATGTGAGTTTTGATACTTAAATATAGTAAGGTGACTGCGGCTGCGAGGGAGTGCGGTCGTCTTTCCACCAGAAGGTTGTGGGTTCGATCCCAGCCCGTGCAGTCAACATGTCGATGTGTCCTTGGGCGAGATACTTAACCCTGAGTTGCTCCCGATGGCATGGCCAACGGTGTGTGAATGTGTATGCGTGTTAGTTCCTAGAGTAATATACACTGCTCTGTATGAATGGGTGAACGACATGTAGTATGTAAAGCGCTTTGAGGGGTCTTAAAAGACTGGATAAAGCGCTATATAAGTACAGTCCATTTACCATTTTAAAAGGTAAACAAAGAGACCCGTTAAAGTCTCAACAGATTACTTTTCAAAAATTGTACATGATAAAACATGCTAAGTGTAGTTTTAATTATGTATATCCTGCTTAATGTTTATTTTATTATCTTTGCTTTTTTAATGACTGTTTTGAAATGCCATTTTCTTAATGTCTTTCATTTTTGTAAAGCACTTTGAATGGCCTTGTGTTGCTATCTAAACACACTTGCCTTGCCTTGCTGTAATTGACAGGATAATGACCAAAGATACTTGTGTTTATGAATAATCACCTCATATCAGCTTGTGTAATCAGCTTGATTGAATTCAATTAGCGGACTAATCCCACCGACACATCTCACCTCATTGAGAGAGCTGATAATAATCAAGATGGAGCAGGACAACATACTCAAAACAAAATGATAATGCTCCTCCAGTAGCTTGAGACACTTGAGACTGTTAATCACACTATGAGCAGTGCATAATAAGCACACGTAGAGATGTAACTGCATTAAAGCCACAGTTATTTTATTATGTAATTTCACCATCGTTCCACCTGCTAACCTTCACACCCCGTAACATCTCAGCTGCATCATTTCCTTTCCCCCCGACGATAATATTCATCCCTTTAATTATCTTTCCTTTTTTTCCTTCTTTGCATTTTAAGAAAATATTCACAAGGCATACACACCAAAATAAACACATCTAGGTACAAAGATTAACTACATAACAGATAACAAATACGAAAAGAAATAATAGTAATAATACATTGTTAATACTCAGGTATACATTAATTATATTGTTCTACACTTGACCAGTTTGTCCCACCTTTCCTCAAAGATATGCAAGTGGTTTCTAATTCTCACAGTTGTTTTCTATATTACATAGATTTCATTTACTAAGTTATTCCATTGTGAGTTTACTAAGGCCCCGTTTACACGGGAACGCAAACGAACCGAATTCGATATCAAAAAAGTATTCCGTTCACACGGATACGGCTCAATAAACGTTTCCCTTCACAGGAGACCGCTCGACCCGCTGGAGACGCTGTAGTACATATGCCGGGCCTGTAAGTGGCGCTGTACTTCCGCCACAAAATACACCAAAAGCAGCGAAGAAGACCCCCGAGCATGGTTGCCCTTCTGTTTATTCTCCGCGGTGGATTTAGCAACATGTAGTTCATGTAGTTCTCCTGGAGGAGCTGTAGATTTTGCATTAACATCTGTAGCATGGTCAGTAGCAGTAGCAGTAGCTGACCATGCTACAGCGGTGAGCAGCAGAGGTGGGGAGAGGCGGGGCTATGGCTTCATCGGTATCAGGAAATTATCGTATAGGACGTACACACAGAGCCGTTTGGCCCCCCAGAGCGTTCCGGTTGCAGGTCTATCCACCTTGGGACCCGTTATCGTTTGAGGGGTCTGTTCCCTCGGTTCCGTTACGGCCTCGTGTGAACGAACGGGCTATACGCGAGAGAAAAGTAGCAGAAGTTATTATCTTTTAGCCAATTCCTTGTAATTTGTTTGATGATCGCTATTCTAATTACCACATTTTTTGTATTTCCACTGGTGTTTTCCGCAGTAATAGAGATAATGGGTTTTTGTTGAGATTATATTTCTACTGAATCAACTCTTAAGGAAGGTTTTTGCCTCAGCGATAGAGCGAAAGGAAAAAAGCATAAAACTCCGACCCGCTATCGACCAACAACTAAATAATCCTCGACGCACATTAGCTTTCCTCGTGTTCTGAACACTGGCACTCTCTTGTTTTCACACACACACACACACACACACACACACACACACACACACACACACACACACACACACACACACACACACACACACACACACACACACACACACACACACACACCACACACACACACACACACACACACACACACACACACACACACACACACACACACACACACACACACACACACACACACACACACACACACACACACACACACACACACACACACACACACACACACAGATTGTAGCAGCTTTAACAGAAGGCTATGAATAATTTGCAGTGAGCTCCCAAACTGTTTCTTCAATTTTGGAAGACAGGCTAGGAGCTGCCGAATGTTTCCACCTCTCTCGCGCAATGTCATTTACTCTTACTGCAAGAAAGAAAACAAACTCACTCAAAGAATAAACCCACTATCTTAAAAATAACAAGCAGAATAATTAATAATACATGTCCAGCCCATTTACTCTTCACTCAGCTACAGAACACAGAAGAGTAAAATCAAGTAAAGTATTCACATCCAAGCAGCTAGAAAGACGATTTTAGCTTCAAAAAAGTGGCAAAATAGATTGATAGACAGATGAGGTGAGGTTGAAATTATTCTGATAGACGGCAGTCACCTAACTTAATGTCTGATTCACTATTGATCCACTACTGCAAGTGAGAAAAGGTAAAAAAAACAGAGCTTGAGAGAACCAGAAAAGCGATGCAAAACGATAAAAGGAAAGCCACACAATCTAAAACTGCTTCCTGTCATTTTGAAATCCCTCATGGTTTGCAGTGGTTATCCCGAAAGCCTTGAATCAAATCATTAAACTCTGAAAGTTATTAAGGAGAACAAAACAGGGCTTGTGTTGTACTGAAAAACATGTTCTTACTAAGTGACAACAGGTCTGAATGCCAGCTTGCAGAGGAATCTCATTCTTGCGATAGTGCAGTTTTATAGCTATTTTCGATCAATCAATGTTTATTTATATAGCCCAATATCACAAATGTTACATTTGTTTCAGTGGTCTTCACAGTGTGTACAGAATATCAGTATGACAATACGACACCCTCTGTCCTTAGACCCTCACATCGTACAAGGAAACACTTCCGGAGAAAACCCACAGTTTAAAGGGGAACATGGGAGAAACCTCAGGGAGAGCAACAGAGGAGGGATCCCTCTCACAGGACGGACAGACGTGCAATAGATGCCGTGTGTAAAAAAGATAATACATTTTCTACTTGGAGGGCAGCTTCATAGTTTAATCATTTCAAAACATTTGTCCTGAAAGTCCAGGTGGTTTACAGACTATCTTGTGTCTGTTCATTTCATCTCAAAAGGGTTTTCAACTGGATCATTTCATTTCAAACCTTTATTTATACAGATAAATCCCATTGAGATCATTGATCTCTTTTTCAAGGGAGACCTGCTCAAGTAGTTCCACATGAAACATAAACAGAACAACAAAAGGACATCATCCAGCACCATTTACATAACTATCCACATAAACAGGTACCAATAGCTTCCGATTGAGTAGCATCCAACCGAGCTTTAAAAACATTTAGTGGCACCAGATTGTTCAATTTCCATTTAATTTGCAGACTATTCCAAGACAGAGGAGCTGCGCATCGAAAAGCTGTCTTCCCTAAGACAGTCCTAGCAGTTGGCACATTTAATAAAACCACAGCATTCGATCTCAGGCAATAAGTACTTTCAATTCGCCGTGAGATCAGGGAGCAGATATAAGATGGAAGTTTCCCTAACATGGCTTTGTATATAAAAATGTACCAGTGACTGAGCCTCCGTACAGTTAGTGAAAGCAAACCAGCCCTTGCATACAGGGTACAGTGATGGGTTGATGCTTTACAGTTTGTCACAAATCTCAGTGCACTGTGATACGCAGCATCTAACTTGACCAGGCAATTGGCAGGTGCATTCATATACATCAGATCCCCAGAGTCCAGCACAGGTAAAAAGGTCACAGTGACTAGCCTTTTCCTGGCCTCAAGCGAGAAACAGGACTTGTTCCTGGAGAAGAAACCTAGCCTAACCCTCAGTTTTTTAAGCAGGTTATTGACATGAAGTTTAAAAGTGAGACAATCATCAAGCCAGATACCCAGGTATTTGTAACAGGTAACCACTTCAAGTTTTCTTCCTTGCGTAGTTACAATATCTAAAACAGGCTCTGGTGTCTTTTTAGCTTTAGAAAATAGCATTACCTTGGTTTTCTCAACATTTAAAAGAAGCTTTAGTTCAGAGAACTGAGTCTGAATAGTGTTAAAAACAGCCTGTAATTTAACACCAGCCTCCTTAATGGAGGGACCTGCACAGTAAATCACAGTATCATCCGCATAAAGATGTAAAGTAGCTTCATCCACATTTTCACCTAAACTGTTGATGTAGATGGAGAATAAAAGTGGTCCTAAAACAGAACCTTGTGGTACACCATTTGCAATGTTCAACCACTCAGAAGACAGCCCATCAAAATGAACACATTGGGACCTTTCAGAGAGGTAGTTTACAAACCACCCAACTGCATGGCTGGACATGCCTATACTGGCTAGCCTCTGCTTTAAAATGCTTGATCTCTAATTGGTGTGTTTAGAAACTTCACCTAGTCTGAGCCTAATAATCCCAAAACAAACCAAACATAAATTACAGCCCAGTTGGAGTCAGAAAGCTTCACAGAAATTACGTCTGGTTTATGGGGAACGTTAGAGGATAAAAGCCTATAAAACGGTAATAAGGCCAACGACATGCTGACTGCAGTGGGGTTTAGGGATGTCCCGATCACCTTTTTTTGCTCCCGATCCGATTCCGATCATTTGATTTTGACAATCTGCCGATACCGATTTTTCCCGATCCGATCTTTATGCAATGCATTAAGAGAAAAAAAAGGTAACAGATAACGGCTGGTCATCCAACGCGATGAAGTCAGCTATCTTGGCTGTTATTGTGTTGGCCTTTTCACTGTTCTGGGGCAGTTTCTCTTTCCTTTTCAAAGTCTCTGAAAGTGTCGGTTGTTTCAGTGCCGTTCCCTGAGGTGCCTCTGTGTACTCCCCATGTTGTTGTTGGTGTTTGTTTCTCAGGTGGCGTATTAGATTGGTCGTGTTGAACGTAGCTCTGTTCTTTCCACCACACGGAACCTCCGCCTTGCAAACATTGCATCTGCATCATTACACTGCCTTCGCTTTCAATTTTATAATACTTCCAAACTCCTGACATTTTCTCTGTCCCGACTCCCGAGTCACCAGCTGAACGTAGCCTCTCGTTAGCTTGCTGCTACTATTAGACACTGCGCCCACTCTGTTGCCAGATTTCAGAGGAATAAGCAACCAGGTCTATGAAAACAAGCCCAAAGAAAGCAACACATACATGATGTTGTGTAATTTTAAACCAAAACTAAGTCCTCAGGATGACTTTAAGACGTGAACATGTTCATTTTTGTTTTGTAACATTAAATAATAATAAAAAAAATTATATAAAAAAAAAAAAAAAAATCCCGATCCCCGATTTTTGTCTCCCGATCCCCGATTTTTTGAAAATCGGATCGGGACATCTCTAGTTTGAACATGTGACCCCCTGATCCCAACGCACAACCCGCTGCACCACACGCCTCCCTAGTTAGTCGAAATCCCAACTAATATGGCCCAGAAACTGAATTCCAGATATGTAAATAGAGATTTGTATAGGTTGAAAAAAGTGGGCAACACAGGAGTAAAGGTAGTACATTATTTGCTGGGACGTTAAAGAACAGTACAATTGTATACTGTTAAAACAAAACAAAAGTTGAGAGAAAATAATCTTGTGATACGATATTCAGCCTGTAACTGTAGCCACACACACACACACACACACACACACACACACACACACACACACACACACACACACACACACACACACACACACACACACACACACACACACACACACACACACACACACACACACACACACACACACACACACACACACACACACACACACACACACACACACACACACACACACACACACACACACACACACACACACACAGTGCTTCTTCAGAACAAGCACTTATGTATGTTAACTATATCTGGTCCACCGGGTCACTTTATCCTGTGTCTGTGTGTGTGTGTGTGTGTGTGTGTGTGTGTGTGTGTGTGTGTGTGTGTGTGTGTGTGTGTGTGTGTGTGTGTGTGGTGTGTGGTGTGTGTGTAGAGCCAATTACGATCCCCTGACCTTAATCGAGCAGGCTGATATCTGTTGGTTTTCAGCAAAATATCTCAAATACTACAAGAAAAAAAACTATTATGAATTATTTAACATGCCATACAGTTTAGTTACATACATCTAAGCCAAGAAAACATTTTAAAATTGCAGAAAATGTCCAATGATAAATAAAGGCCTCAAGAATTCCTGCAACTTTAGCAGATTGACAGCAACATGTTAGATTTCAAAGTGCAAAACTGAGAGGTTTTAAGTCAGACTTACTGACTAACTTGAAGTATTTCCTGGACCAGGTTGGGAGTTACCTTAAAACGTGTGTGTGTGTGTGTGTGTGTGTGTGTGTGTGTGTGTGTGTGTGTGTGTGTGTGTGTGTGTGTGTGTGTGTGTGTGTGTGTGTGTGTGTGTGTGTGTGTGTGTGTGTGTGTACTTGAGAGAGTGCAAGACAACGAGTGAGCATCGGAGGAACACTTAACATGCATGACATGCTCTCCAGGAGGCAGGACGGCGTTACTATAGCAACTGTTGTGGGTCATAAGCCCGACATATTTGATTGGCTGATGCGAGAGACGGGAGGGGCCACAGTAAGGGGGGGGGGGGGGGGGGGGCGGCGAGACACATCCAATTGTGAAAAATGACAGGACTTACTGTAAAAAGTTTTTTTTGGTTTTTACACGAGTTAATCTGTATTTAAGGGCGTTTCCACACCTGAGAGTCCGAACCACAGTTTGTGTTTTTGTCCCATCGTGTACATTTGATCCAGTTTTCGTTTCTTTGTATTTGCTCCTGTGGGTATTGTCCACAGTAATAACTGCTACATGTCTAATAGGCCTATGTGTAATTGTAAAGCGCTCTAATAAAACATTTAATGAATTATTATTATCATGTTGGGCCGGGGGAATTGAGGGGGAAAAAAATGCAATAAACCATAAAGATACAAACTCGGAAAAAAAAGAAAAAGTACAGCTTAATTTGCTTTAAATAAGCCAAACAAGTGCTGGTGCATTGATATCATTAGGTTTGATACCATATAATTGAGGGATAAATAATCGTCAGTAATGTGGATTTAAGTTGTTTTCCGCAAATCTAGAACATCTAAAAAAAAAATAATCGTAATTTGAAAAATTATTGATTCGAAAATAATATGATGCTGTACAGTACTGTTACGTCTGGGTTTCTGGGTTTCATTAAAGCTCGGCTCTGTGTGTGTGTGTGTGTGTGTGTGTGTGTGTGTGTGTGTGTGTGTGTGTAACGAGCCATTTTGTGTGCGCGAGCGAGAGAGAGCGCACCGGTACCGGAAATCGTTGTTAGCTTCTGGTGCTAGCGAGCTACGCTAACAGATATAAGGAGTCTTTTCAACAACAAGGTGGAGGAGAGTCCTCTCCTGTCAGACTGAGAGACTCAGTGAGCTAAAGGACTCTCTCAGTGTTATCTCAGTGGGTCTCAAACGTTTTGGTCACCATTAATGTAAACAATTATTTCCGAGGCACACGTTTATATGATCATTATAGTTATAAAAAAATAAGAGAATAAATGAAAAGCAGGTATGAAATACTATATGACAGTAAAACAAGAATAAAGTTTAAAAGGGAGTGATTTGTAAAATATCCATAAAGAAAAAGTAAATCTGTTCACCGTTCCGTTTCAAATGGGTGTTGAGAGATGTATCCATAGATCTCTTCATTTTGCTCTCAAAGTGCACCAGATTGATGCTTTTAACTTCAATATTTAAAAATAAATCTTCCCGGGGGAGCATGCCCCCAGACCCCCCTATGTGAGGTCCACACACCACCTATAAAAATAGCACTTGACCCCTGCTTACACCTATATGCCGTGAGCTGATTATCGAGCCTTCATTGTAACTGGCACACTGTGTATATGCGTGTGGGGAGTGTTGCAGTAGAAAGTTCCACTGTAGCGCCCGGTACATTAATGGGAAACCCTAAATGTTTGAGCACCCTCTATGAAGCGTCAAGCTACCCCACAGCACCCCCAAAATAAATCTCTGGCGCCGCCACTGAGCCTGACTTTTTTTTCTCCAAAGGGGGGGCCTGACAGAAAAAGTTTGAGAACCACTGCCCTTGGGCGATATCCCGTCACATGACAGCACTGTGTGAAATATAAATAAAACAACGGCACAGACCCGTAATGAGCACAGACTCATTTGGGCCTCAAGGCTGAGTGCTTGGAAAAACTCATAAACCTGTAATCCAGCAAAAATATCTTTAATATTTTGTATGCATGCTTCTTGGTTAATATTTGGCTCTTTTCTTGCTGCAACAAATGCAAATGTCCCTTCTGTGGGACGAATAAAGGTGTTAATAAAGTTAAACCTTTAAATAAAGTTTAAA
Organism: Pseudochaenichthys georgianus; assembly: GCF_902827115.2. Taxonomy (NCBI): domain Eukaryota; kingdom Metazoa; phylum Chordata; class Actinopteri; order Perciformes; family Channichthyidae; genus Pseudochaenichthys; species Pseudochaenichthys georgianus. The sequence goes on along the minus strand of NC_047524.1, from coordinate 2,976,895 downwards.
CCCTGCATTACTTTCTACAACTTTCTTGTAATTGTCCTGACAAGAGAACAAAGTTAGAAACGGCAACACCCTTTATCAACGTAGTACTTTGTGCTTTTCCAGCGCATTATTATTTTCTGAAAGCCTCGTGCATCAAGGTGTTTCAGCAGCTGCACGAACAGCTCAATACCACCAGATCGTTGAGATACAAGTGCAGTAATTATTACTTTGGTGATGTCCCACAACTTATTACTTTGTGTTCTTGTAAAGCCAGCTCAAGTGAGACGTTTTTGTGTCACGATTAAGAAGTTAAATAAAGAAACAGGATTACTTTTGCTAAAGAAAGACGGCATGGCAATGGTCTCCTCTTGAAGGAGCGGACCACATTTAGCTTGAAGCCAAAACCTTTCCTAAAGCGATGCAAAACGTTAAAAGGAAAGCCACACAATCTAAAACGGTTTCCTGCCATTTTGAAATCCCACATGGTTTGCAGTGTCATTAAACACTGACATGTGGAAAGTTAACATGTGTTATTAAGGAGAACAAAACAGGGCTTGTGTTGTACGGAAAAACATGTTCTTACTAAGTGACACTTCAACAACAACAGGTCTGAATGCCAGCTTGCAGAGGAATCTAATTCGTGCGATAGTGCAGTTGTACAGCTATTTTCTACTTGGAGGGCAGCTTCATAGTTTAATCATTTCAAAAACATTTGTCCTGAAAGTCCAGGTGGTTTACAGACTAGTTGGTGTCTGTTCATTTCACCTCAAAAGGGTTTTAAACTGGATCATGTATGCTTGATATCTAATTGAAACTGCAACAGCCTTTATCAACCACCAGATCGAGATTGAGAAAAACAGGCACAGTAATTGTTACTTTAGTGATGTCCCACAACTTATTACTTTGTGTTCTTGTAAAGCCAGCTCAAGTGAGACGTTTTTGTGTCACGATTAAGAAGTTAAAGGTCACCTATCATGCTATTTTTAGGCAATAGCAGAGCTCTCAGATATATAAAAATATATTTTAAAACATGTCTCTGAAGTGTTTTGCTCAAAATACCAAACAGATCACCCATTCTAGCCATGCCTCATATCCCTCTATTTCACTTCCAGTTTCAAACGTGCTGATTTGGGGTATTAAGCTTTAGAAAATAAAGAAATGGATACAAAAAAGGCGGGACCCGGCACCTACTGTCTAAACCAGGGGTCGGCAACAGGCGGACCACGGTCCGGATCCGGACCCAGACGCCGACCTATACGGACCCGGAGCTATACTCAATACATTAATAGGGGATTTTTTTCGGCGCCTCCCGCTTTTTTAACGCTGATTTGGGTGACTTGTGTAATTTGTGGAGAACCGAAGAGTCAGTCCGACTGACGGACAACTTCTCACTTCAAAAAAGAAGAAGAAATCTAGACCGCAAAAATAATTAAACAAGCTTCTTGAACACAACACGAGCGTAACGTGTCTTCACGTGGTATATGTCTTGTCTGAAAGGAGTGCTGAGCACCGGAACGCCGCTCCAGCCCTTAAAATATTGCAATACCCATAAGGAGCCGTACACATGCCGCAGTGTTTGCGTGTCTGTGTCTTTAGTTGTAAGCACAGTGGCGATCTGTTGTTATTAGCATCTGGCTAGCTAGCTATGCTAACGAATTTAAAGAGCTTTTCTACAACCAGGTGGAAGAGAGCTATCTCCTGAGAGGCTCAAATAACCTCAGCTCAGTGAGGTTAAGGCACACCCTGATATGGTCAATATAGTTATTAATGAGACTAAATGAAAAACAGGTATAAAATACTATATGACAGCAACAAAAAAGTTGTTAAAAATAACAACAATAGAGTTTAAAAGGGGAGTGATTTGTAAAATATCCAAAAAGAAAAATATGCTTACAGTTCTGTTTCATCTGGGTGTTGTTGAGAGATGTATCCATAGATCTCTTAATGTTGCTCTCAAAGTGCACCAGATTGATGCTTTTAACTTCAATATTTAAAAACGGATCCCCCTAGAGGAGGTTAGTTCCCCCCCCCCCCCACTTAAATCATGTTCACATGGATAGGATACTAAATACATTTGCACACATCTTGTGTCCATATCTTTCTGTGTTGGTGGTCATGCCACACCGTGCAGTGCGTGCACGTGCATGCATACGATACGTGAGTCATGGTGAGATATCTGGATTAAGAGGTTGCTTTTTCTTTGCACAGCTGAAAGAAAGGCAAAATTAATGGGCTGTGATTTTAGTTTTTTTAAGCAGAGGTTAAGTTCAATAATTTGTACGGCCCTCAGAGGATGTTGTAAAAATTGAAAGGAAAAAGGTTCCCCACCACCCCTGCTGTAAATAATAATAAAAACCCTTGATTTATAACATCTCTGTCTCCTATTGATCTGAGTATATTATAAAGAATAGCAGTTAATTGAAGCATTATAGCACAGGCCTTTGTCAGATGGTATATTACGCTGTTTTTTTTTCTGCTTCGAATAGTTCTCTCTTTTTTCACCATACCTGTGTTTGCATCACTGTAACCAATGAGCACCTGCATGTGTATGAGAATGGCCCTGACACCATTTCAGCCCAGATTTACAAACTCCTGGCAGGACAAGCTCAAGCTCAATTCTCACACTGAATTTAAAAAAAAGTGAGTGATGGACTGCAATATAAGAGGGAAAGAAAGAGAAACTTTAAAACTGTTCAATTGTTATGATGTGTAAAGACTGATATTGTTATATAATCGTCTGAAACTGTTAAGTCATGATGTGAAACGGTTAACAAAGAAAAAGGGAAACTCAAGCTGCTGCTACACTTTATTTGATTTATCTCAAATTAAGCACTTTTAAGATGCACATATTTTCAAAAGCTATTTTATTTATTTTCTCTATTTTATTTGTAAATGCAGCCCGAGAGGAACATTACACATATCCACAGTATTTAAGTAATGTTAATTTACAATAAATTGATTGGCAGTCAGTTGTTGATTACATGCAGACGTTGATAAAGCTGCTGTCACTTCAATATATATCACACTAATTCATGAAGCAAGTTAGACATTTTGATGTTCCGGACCTTTGCATGGGGAGATTTTCTCTAACTGGACCTCGTTGAATTTTAGTTGAAGACCCCTGGTCTAAACTAAATGCTGCCGTGATGAAACGCCATATCATGGATTATCAAGGATTCTCTCTGAAACAGTCTGGAGCTCAAAGGCTTTCTCTCTTGCCGGTTATACCACAAGGTGAGTTCCTTTTTACTTCCTGCTTCTTCACTCAAGTGAGACGTTTTTGTGTCACAATTAAGAAGTTAAATAAAGAAACAGGATTAGTTTTTCTGAAGAAAGACTGCATGGCAATGGTCTCCTCTTGAAGGAGCTGAACACATTTAGCTTGAAGCCAAAACCTTTTCCTAAAGCCAAACTTCTGTCATCAGGCCGTCTCTCTAAGTTTTATGGTAATTATGGAGTGTACACAGAATTGCGTTTAGGGATGGTGAAAGTGTGACGCAACCAGATATTGTAGGAGGACACATCCAGCTATGATGCAGTGGTGCCATCACAATCTACACATGAAAATGTATTCAAGGTAATAAATCAATTCCAGTGCCAGAGGAAATGGTGAGTTCAAACACCCGGACAGAAAGGGATAAATCTTGTTTTACAGAGTGAGTGTCTTTCATGGTCACTTCATATCCTTCAAATGTGAAATACATCTTTTTTTCATGTAGAATAATCTGGCTTTTCCATAAAAACACTACTCCTGTCTTGGGTTAAAAATAGAGCAATCTCATTAAAAGGAAATGACCAATTAGTGCAGCACTAACACTTTATTTCGACACAGCCCTAAACTAAACATATCTACACTATTATGGCAACATTGAAGATGGTCACTAAAATTACTGGACATAAAATATTGTTTCCACACATTCATGTAAATATATCTAATATGTATATATGACCCAATTTGTATATACACTATGTTCATTTCCATTTGAATTCATTTCTTACTTCATGGTTTATATGACCCAATATGTGCACATTTTAATTAATTTCTTATTTCATAGTTTTTCATTATTTTATATGTATCTTTGATTTTATCTTTAATTTTATTAACCTGTGTGAATCTGTGCTGCCCCGTTTTTCATCCTTACCCTGGTGCTATTTGAACTACTGCCCACGGGGATCAATAGAGTGGAGCAGGGATGACGTATTTACGCGGAAGTAAGCTGCATGGGTTCCCTCGACAAAAAGCAACGGGATTTCTCCATAGGATTTTGGAATATTGTAAAAAAATAAGGTCTGTGGAAAACTAACTTGTTCAGCCGGATAATCTCCACATGTCTATCCTACTTTTATCACGTTCTAATCATAAATGTAATCGCCAGAAGCAAAATGCTAACGTTATGCTATAAACGAACTACAGCCGAGTTCAGCAGCACGACTTCAACGTCACGCCAACTCAAGATCCATATTCAAAAATACAGATTCAAAATTGTACAAGTTGAAGCGTCTGTTCTAACAGTTTGCAGGAGGCAGGGACTTGCTTTCAAGCAGAACAGGGCAAACAAACTTGTGTGTTTACGTGTTCGGTGTAATGACGTAAAACGGCCTCGACAACTTGTGTAGTCCGATTCAGCCACTTGATAACAACCATCGTTTTTCAGACATTGAGAAATCCCATTGGCTCTGAGACGAGGGAACAGGAAGTGGTACAATGTTAACTCACTTCCGGGGTTTAGGACTCGTCACTACACCACTCTATAAAGGTCCATCTTATCTTATCTTAAAAGTACACAGGTTATTTTTGTAACTGATGCTCTCTCCCTCCTTCTGCAGGGTCGATCCCACTACAGAGCCACTGTGGCTGGCAGCGATTCAACATCACTTTTAATGATGACACTTCTGCAAGGTGGATGTCAGGGGGCTAGAGACTCTTGCTTCCTTCATAGCGATGCTCTAATAGGACATGAATGTGCACACAGCACCGATGGACTCCTGCTGTTTCGGTCCCTGCAGCACGCTTCTTCTGGCGAGTAAAAACCTGAACTGCTATAATTGGCCATTATCTCCAGAGGCAACCCATTCTCACAAAAAAGTATATTCACAAATAACCCTCTCAAGACGCGACATGGATACAATATTTTTTTCCTATTAATTTCTAATGAGCAGTGTCCATGTCACCTGATCGTGTGTTCTGCTTGCTGGCTCTTGTTTGTGTTTCAGGTGATCAACCTGATGAGCCACAACTGGGCCGTCTACATAAAAGGCCAACACCAACCCATACTGCCCTCTCACTCTTCTGTTGGACACGGCCGCGTCTTTGTTTCTGCACATTTTCACACACCCATACACGCAACCATTACTGATAACTGACTTCCACATTTATTAGGTTTCTTTGAAGACCTTTGGTTTTTGTAGTATTGTAAATAAATATGCTTTTTGTTACACGTAACTTGTCTAGTCTCCCATCTTTGTTGCAGCCTATGAGCCAGGCTGTAACACCGGCCAGGTGTCCCCGATCACCCTGATTGACCTCTTCAGCTCCACCCCATCGCAGGACCTGCAACACACTTGCACACTCACAGGCCCCAGGCTCTGGGGGCGTCACGGAATCTACGTTAGGGCTGCACGATATATCGTGGCTTGACGATAATCGCGATATGCGCATGCGCGATATTCACATCGCAGGACGTGCGATATTAAGTAGGCAAATTAACTCAAACGCGTCATGTTACAATTATTTTGCTGCTTGCTACAAAAGGAAAACTCGCACGGCTCTCATGTCAGGGGTACTTGAGTGAGTGACATGCAGGTGTTATGCCCCTAATATGGGGAAAATATCACAACGTGGTACACATAGCACACTGTATAATACAAAACATAGATTCTTGACATAAAACAACCACTAACAATGCACGTACTGCAAACATACATCCAATTTAACACACAAAATCCCCTTCTTTGAGCTAAACTGCACTATCATAGCTAGCTGCGCTAGCATAGCTAACGGCGCTAGCAAAGCTAGCATACACAGCTACAACAATTAGAGAACTCAGAAAAACCCTCCAAAAATACCCTCTAACAACTATCACGCCAACAGTGTGCTTTTCACATTAATATTACACACAGCAAACCAGCGCCATATAGATATATGGCGCTGGTTTGCTTCAAGTCCAATGTATTATGCACCTGTGGCAAGCAACAAGCGCCATCTGCTGGACAGACCCGGAAGGTCATCAACCATGACTTCTCATATCTATTACACAGGCTCTGCATGCACAGCAAACCACCAATCACAATCAAATCTCCAAAGCAAACGGACCCGGTGATTAAAGGTAAAACCACTGAATAAAGTAGTTTCATGTGTTTCTCCAGGGCAGTTCGGCGCTGCTAACCGAGCTAGCTCAGCTTGTTGCTCTGATAACTTAAGATCCAGACGTCCGTGACTAAAATCCTTCTTCCGGTTAAATATAGTTAGAAAGATACCAATTGTATAGCATTAAAGTTCAAGAAAGGATGGTTTGTGGCCAAAAAAAACTGTATTTTCTTCAATTCCTGTATTTTTTCATATTGCAATATATATCGCAGGGGGGGGTAAATCGCAATGTCAGTTTTTCTCCAATATCGTGCAGCCCTAATCTACGTCCAGTGGATGTGTAGGATCCATAGTTTGATAGATATTACGAATATTATTTGAGCTCCATGTTTTTTTTTACAAAACATTGTATCCATGTCACGTCTTTAGAGGGTTATTTGTGAATATTCTACGTTTTGCCCTGTCGACCAACGTAGCTATTACACGTTTTTTTGTGAGACGAAGCCTCTGTTTCCAACGCTGTGGACTTTAAGTGAGACAGAAACAGAAGACTCACCAGTAATAACATCACAAGACAAAAATATGTTAATAAAGAAAAGTTTCCCATACTACAAACTGGGAGAAGTGGACTTACTTTGTAAAGCCCTATAGGCGTGATTTTGTTTTCACGGATTCATAACTCTTCTGTAAAGGAATGTCTACTCTTTCTTTATGTCTTTCTCATCTGTGTTTTTTGTGTCATCATGTGTATATTGCTGAAAAGAACTATGAACAGATGTATGTCGTTCATGTAAAGATGCAATGCACAATATGCGGTGACAATGTTTGACACCAAATGCCAATCAGAAGGTTTCTCAGAGTCTTACGTCTTACTGGTTGTGTTTCAATGGATTTAGCCAATCGAAACTTTGTGCTATTTCTGTCTCTACAGTCAATATTCCTCGATATGAGACAGTGGTGCTACAGCGAAGTGCGGAGTAAATATAGCTTTTCCCACTTGGGCTACTTAATATACAAGAATATGTATGGGATTAGGACAAAACAAGTGGAAAGATAGCCAAACAAAACTGTTAGAGCCAGTATTTTGATTTTATAAGAAAGGCCACCTAATTGTGACGTCTGTAGTCAACGCACTATAAAAGACTACAAATCCCACAGCGCCTCCTTTAAAGGGACAGTGATGGGCAGCAACCTGCTAGAAAGACGCTGTCGAGGAACATTTTTTAACCGTTAAACTACCCTTTAAGTTATTAAGTTATATAAGCCTTATGAAGAAGAAAGAATACCTAAGTTGTTTGTTATTTTAGCTTATTTGTTTTGAATATTGTAAAGGCCTCTTGCCTTTGTTGCACATGTAAAAGCTTGTTATTTAATTTTTGAGCAAACACATCGCTTAATACCATCCTAACCATCGGACGCCAAGCAACTCTTCAAACTGTAAGTAACACAAATATAAAGGCAGAAAACGAGTTAGAACATGTCTGTTTAAGGCGTCTAGTGGCTTGATAGATAAACAAGGAAGGAAGCCTCGACAAAAACAGTAAATAATGGGAAAAATTAACTGGAATAATAATTCCTGAGAGGAAAAACACAATTGTATAATGTATTGGTCATGTTTATGGAAATTAGACAAGACCACCTGGCCGAGATGAATGTTTCCTCATGCAGTTAAACCCACTAAATCATATGAATTTGCTTCACTACGCTGGTGTGTAAAGGCCACACGGAGAACAAGCCTCGCAGTGTGTTGTGTCGACAGTCGCCAGCTGTTTGCGAGTCACTGCTGTAAAAAAATAAAATCAATATTATGTAATTAATTAAATTAATACACTGTTCTAATTTAAAGCTGCTTTATTCTGAAAACCGGATGTTCACACACTCGACTTCCGGTTTTTGCGAGTAAATATCGTCAACTTTTGTTTGGCATTGCCATGTAGCGAATATTATGTTTTGCGTACGTGAATTTAAGGAGAAATTACACGTGGTGTTGCACACTAAACACACTGTCTTTAAGCCTCACTTATTAACGCTGCAATACTATTATTAGGGAATGTTTAAAGAGGACCTATCATGCTATATTTGAATAATATATTGCACGGCCATACCTATATAAAACATGTCTGTGAAGTTTTTTTTCAAAATACCAAACAGATCATGCATTTTAGCCATGCCTCATTTCGCTCTATTTGCTCTATTCCAGCCCTGTCTTCACAAGGGCTGATTCTGTGACAAATGAGCTGCAGCTGACCACGCCCCCCTGCAAAGGAGGGGGGTGAGGCACGAGTGTCATGTTACCATGCTGTTACCATGCCACGCAACCTCCCATTCCCCTGATAGGTGGAGAGTTGCCCGTATAGGCGGAGCTCCTTGTTTCTGATGTCAGAACAATTTCAAATCTGGATCAGTCTGTATCAGTTCCGTTGCAGCCCCGTTTTTAGAGATTTGGGTATGGAGGAAAAGAGAGAGGGTTGTGTTTTCTGACACTTAGTGAGTTCCCTGACACACCGGGGACACATATTCATGTATAAAAGATGTACAAAAGTGCATTTTGCATGATAGGTCCCCTTTAAATGACCAACAGATGTTAGAATATTGTATAATGACCATCAGAAAACGACAGGACGTGCCTTGGACCCGCCCCGTCGACGCTGACCAATGGGAGAAGACTTTAGACTTTAACATGTGATGGAAACAGGACATTTGTCTCTTTTCTGATCCCACGCCAACAGAGGAAGGAGGAGCACAGCTGTTCACCATCGTTTCAATTTCATTGCATCACCGTTTCATTGTTTAATTAAAACGCTGTTAACTTGTAAATACGTTTCCTGGACTCTTTTCAGCTAATCCTGCGCTCAGAGCTAAAATACCTTACACTGCTTTTATTGTCATGTTAATTAAGACACAATACATAATTAGGGTGATTTGACAGAGTTTGTGTCCCCTCAGGTAGGTTTGCAGCACAAACCATCTAAGTGTTTGCGGGGGAAACAAGAGGGAAGAGAGTCAAGAGGACTTCAAACAAGTGCATCAACAGTTCAGCAAAAAGCATGACGAATAAAACACGTTAAAGAGAGACAAAATCTACAGTCTGCTGAGAAACTTCAAACTGGAGAAGTGTAATTGCAATGTCCTTATTACATTAACTGTATCCAAGCTTCAGGAGCAGATACATGGGAGTACTCTGTAATGTCTAGAGTTCTCCAGGAATGAGCATGATAGTCTCGAGAGCGATAGTTCATAATACAAATTACACCAAATGGATCGTCTGTGGTTACAGCATGACCCATTTCAGACTGATGGAGCATCGCTTGGCAGCAGCGTGTGCAATGGATAACAGAATATTTACGATATAAATAAATGAACATTCAGCTTAGAAGCATTTCCTCTTTATGCTTTGTACCGAAAATACCCCGCATCATTTCCTCCAATACTCAACGTATCTGCACAAATAATAAAGAACCAAGAGTGCAGTCAGAAAGATAACAACACTCCTCAGTATCTCAGGTCTTCAGGCAACAGTGGTACACTTATAATAAACAAAGCTAAAACATTGTCCTTGAAGCATATTCAAGTTGGGACGATGGGAATGTTATTTCCCCTCTATTTAATAATCAAATGAGCACATGCTGAGGTGTGTTTCTGCCGTGTAAAAATAATTCAAACCCTTCTTTATGGGCAAATATCCCCTATTATAGTGTATATAAGTCTCTAATGAGTGACATGTAACATCCGCTGAGGTTGTGCTGATTTCTGGGATGTGTCAAACTTGATTATACTGTAAAGAAATGAGCATTTATAAGGCAAAACACAAAAATATACAAAAACGGAAATGTCCTGGGCCTCAGAGGGTTAACACGGCTGACCTGCTGGTGTCAGTGATCTCAGGCTGGAGAGGATTCCCTTGTACACTCTCTCTCGCGCTGTGGCTGCACTCAGACGTGGTCGGTGTAATTATTTGGCAGGCTTGAATATTTAAAAAAAACGTTGTTAGCCCGTGTGAAGCACTTGTCTTTACAAGGTTGCAGCAACATGCCCAGAGAGACCTGCAATAAAGGACTTTCTGCTCCACAGCCATTTACCGCTTTTCTCAAAAACTGTTTATCCTGAAGCGGTTGGCTTGTGGTGCATTCGATCCACGCTCTGCTGATATCTGTAACTGTAAACCCTGCTCCTTTCCTACCAGGCCGACTGTGGTCGCTTTAATATACTCTTCCCACTACAGAAGAACATGTCTGACCAGTAATTGAACATTGACATCAATCCTACTACTACCTACTAGATAAGTGTCTTGCCTAACAAGCCAGTTGGTTCATCCTCTGGAGAGTAAGAGCATGAGCAGGCTCCTCCAACAATAAAACGGATAAAATAGTGCAAGTATAAAGTTAGCAGCGATGTTATAGCTGTGAACATTGTGTGCGGTGTGTGTCGTGTAGTTTATTAGTCTTGCTTACCCGCCGCTGATTAAAGTACTCGAGGTTAGTCACGAAGTTAGTGATAATAATACTTGGGACTTGGATAGCGCTTTTCAGGAAACTCAAAGACGCTTTGACAGAGAATAAATACAATTTAAAAAAACAACAACAAGAAAACAAAGAAATACAAAAAGAGATAAACAAAAACAGTTAGTGATAAAATAAGAAGGGCTGATATTTAAAATGTCTTTAAAGGACGCTCCTCTGGCAGTTGATGGTTATTATGAAAATCCCCATTACAGGGTGCATGGAGTTGTAAGGAGGAAGCGGCAGAGTGAATTCCTTTGTGGTTTCTTCCACTATTATGCAAAATCCACTTCTTCCTGTCTCTTCTTCATCAACATGTGTCCCCTCTTCTTCAACATCAACATGTGTCCCCTCTTCTTCATGTCTCTTCTACATCAACACGTGTCCCCTCTTCTCCATGTCTCTTCTACATCAACACGTGTCCCCCCTCTTCTTCAACATCAACATGTACTAATATACTAATATAAGTACAGATCGCGTTCACACCGGAATAAGTTCCCTGGATTAGGCAAATGAAGCCGCTGACGTCACTTCTTCTTCTTCTGCTTTGGGTTTACTGGCAGGCCGCAAACCACTTCACGGCGTATACTGCCGCCCAAAGTCCCCGGCCGGAAGTCCCCGGAGTTGGGGACTGGCTTCAGTAGAAGCTGCTGAGAGTCCCAGCAGCTTCTACTGAAGCCTTCCGAGTAAATCGCCAGAACGCCGACACCTCCTCATCTCCACCGCTCCCATGTTTTATTTTGTGTTGCCATAAGTTAGTCTCTCTGCGTTTCTGCGCTGGGCTAATGCTAATAATGCTAATGCTAATAATGCTAATGCGAGGATAATAAAATGGCGGCTTCACAAAACTTTTGGGGAGTTTTACGGGGCGTGGTTTGCAATCCGCCCAGCCAATCAGACATATAGCTCTTTTCTCAAAAAAGAGCCGCTCGAAAGTCCCTGCTCTCTAGCAGGGACTTTCGAGGGGGTAAAAAGGTTCGCATGAACTAATTTTAGTACCGGCTCTTTTTGGTGTGAACGCGATCATGAACTAAGTTCGCATGAACCTTTGTGGGAAAAGTACCGCAGTGTGAATGCGCCCATTGAGTTCTTTGTAACCAAATGTCTCTCAGAGGGGCGTGGGGAGGGGCTCCTTATTTTCATCTAAAGTAACAGACAGAGAATCAGCACTTTGGAAACAGGGCTGAAACAGAGGGGATTATGGGTAATGCTGCAATGATCTGTTTGGTGTTTGGAGCCAAACACTTCAGAGGCATGTTTTGTATATATCTGAGGCCTATAACATATTGATGAAGAACAGTGCAATAGGGACCTTTAAGAGCAGTGCAGCAGTGTCAGGGGCGAACGCCGGTTGCTCGTAGAGGTTTAGTTTAACCCGGGTGTATTTAAGTGGATTCAATTAAGTTGGACCTGCTGGCCTCAGGGATCAAAGCGCCTGGAAAGCTCTGAAAAATCAGCAAACGCCTCATCCTGTGCTACTCTGACTGTATGTCTAGTTCGAGTGCTCTTCACTTAAAGGGAAATCAATTCGTAAGCACAGTGTGCATAAAACCGAGTGGAAAAAGGTTGGTGAAAAATCCATAAATTGATTGATGGTGATATCTAGCAGGGCTGAATTAGCCGTTTTTTGCAAATGCCACAAGGAAGAAAGCTTGAAATAGATAATAATGTATGTAAATGTCTCGACCACCTGCCCTACAGACATATCCTGCAGTGAGAGAGGTGTAGAGTACATTATAGAAACCGAAAGTAAGACAAATAACCTTCAATCAAGTCAGACAGCTGCATGTGTAGATCTGAAATGAAGGGAAAATCAGGAAGTGCCAGTTTCCTCACGGCGTGTTCTGATAATGACGTGTTTATATAACACTCAGATCTACACTTTCAACACAGAGGGGAAACACAACTATTCAATTTCTATTCTTTAAATTCATGCTATATTTCCAAAAAATGCAGCAAGTCAACCAACTGTGACTGGTAGGGTTTTAACAACAATGTAATGTTGAGTATACAACTGTAATCTTTTATTAAAGAAACAAGCAGCATGTTTATCAAATATATCTCGGGTTAAAACGGTTGGTACTTCTGAATTCAGTACAAGCAGGCCCTTTAAAATAAACACATTTACTGATCTTTGCTCACAAAATAAAGAATCAAGCTATAAATGTGAGTAAATGTGATCGTGGCTGATCAATAATGACATCAATCAGCTTCTGTAAACGTCAATGTTTCTGAGCTCGAGACAGAATGTAAATTAATGAGGTGTATTCGCACAAGAGAAGAGAAAGCAATCAAAAACAGATTACTTTTCAGACAGTTTCTAACGGCTACATTAAGATTGAATATTATAGATTACATTTTATAAGCTCGCCAAGGTCGCCTCCATTATGTCCGTGAGACTCAGAGAGAGGCTGTAAAACCCAGAGAGAACGATCAGAGAAATGGTTTCAGATCGAAGTGAACATCAATCACTATGATGTACTTCATTTCTTATTTTAAAAAGATACTTAACTGTCTATCATTTTAGTTGCATCTTTAATTGTACTAATCTTGTGTGAATCTGTGCTGTCCTGTTTTTCAATCTTACCCTGTTGCTGTTTAAACTACTGAATTTCCCCGCAGGGATTAATAAAGGTCCATCCATCCATATATCCATCTATCTATCTCTCCATCTATCTATCTCTCTATCTCTCCATCCAGCTACACTGAACAAAAATATAAATGCAACACCATTTTTCACGAGATGAACTCAAAGATCTAAACCATTTTCTTTATACACAAAATAACCATTTCTCTCAAATATTGTTCACAAATCTGAAAAGATCTGTGATAGTGAGCACTTCTCCTTTGCCGAGATAATCCATCCCACCTCGCAGGTGTGGCATATAGTGTTGCACGGTGTACCGATAGTTGAAAGGTACCGCGATACCCTGCCGTTAAAAACGGTACGATTCCTCCGTTTCATTAGTATCGGTACTTTAAGAATGACGGGGAAAAGTACTCCGGTGAGAAAGCACCGTTTTAATAAGAGCCGTGTGTGTTCAGCGCGCTGCTTCCACTCCCTGCACTGCAGCCGTGCCTGCAGTCCCGCCCCTCTCAAGCACGCTCTAAGTCCCGCCCCTCTCAAGCACCCTCTAAGTCCCGCCCCTCTCAAGCACGCTCTAAGTCCCGCCCCTCTCAAGCACTCGGCCACGCGCTAGCTGCCAGAGCATGTGAGAAAGCGAGAAGCATGGCTGCAAGTGGGAGTGCAACTGCCGCGGCTTGTTGACAAAAAAGACGCCAGAAGCGAAATGTCGAAGTATTTGAGCGATATCTCTGACAGTGAGGGCACCAAGCCTACGGACACCACGAGGCCTGTCTGTGAGACATGTTTTAGATCCCTGCAAACCAAGGGAGCCAACACGTCAGACTTGGCTAAGCACCCGCCGACCGGCATCCAGAGCGGTTTAAAGAATTTAAAGACAGGTTAGCGAATGTGATAGATCAGGGGTTCCCAACCTTTATTGTGCCAAGGACCGGCAGATCGGCTATATAAAAAAAAACGCGGACCGGTTGTCAATTTTAACTGATTTTAATATTTACCCACCAGCAGGTAGCAACAGAGGCTAATTGTATGTAACAGCCTGAACAAATAATAGAACAATGCATCCAAAACATATTAACAACGTTTACAAAAGAACCGGTGTCGTTTTTTGGTTTTTCAAAAAAACGGAAAACCAAAAAAAACAACGTTATTCAGTTTTTAAACCTGAATAACCCCCGACGACGCCGGCCAATAGGAGAAGACCTCAGATGACAACAGGAAGAGCAAGCCAATAATTGATCTCTTCTACCTGCTGACCTGGGCTGACGGGAGATGAGGAGAGCGCCTCCTTTTGCAATTTCATTTGTACACCACCGCATCTTTTGTGTAATTAAATGCTGTTAACTTTTATAAGCTTCCCGTGACTCTTTCCAGTCTCTCCTGCCTTCAGGGAGGTTTTAGATGGTTTAGAACAAGAAGGAGAATATACGTAAGTGCTAGTTTTTTTGCGAGTCCAAGTACCGGTTCCCGACGTTCCGGTTTTAACCGGACTTGAACCGAAACTTTTTACAAGTCCAGTACCGGTTCGGCGTACCGGTAAGCAGGACTAATTACATGACTTCGTTACAGCAAAACGCATTACTAATGAAATGTGGGTAATATACTACCCGTTACAATTCTCAGTAACGCAGTTGCAACACATTTTAACCCGAAATTAAATGGTGTTTTGTTTTTTAAGAATTCACTAGCATCGTGAGACATTCCGACACCAAAGAAAAATAGTGCGGGTAGATTAGTAAGCCTGGTGTTTCCCCTTCAGGCTCATCAAGATCCCTCCGCTTCGCGTCGGGTTCCCTGATCCGCCTGTCGGGTGTTCTTTTCCCCATAGTGACGCCTCGCTGCGCATTATCCCGCTTATTACACGGCATATACTGAACACACGACAGAGCCCATTGCGTGTTCCTGTTAGTGTTTACTTCCTGTCTGCCTTCTTCTGGTGATTTATCTGACGTCCAGCGCTCCGTCTTTTAACCTCTTTCTCTTTCTTGATCCTCCTTAGCAACCTTCATTATAGTCCTTGACAGCGGTCTGTACGACTGTATTAACAACTTGTCACATGTTAAGAATTTACAATCAGAATCGAGTATTCAACTAACCCGTGTAATACAAGTTGTTAGTAGCCTTAAGGGCCTACACAGCTGTTATGCTATAACACATTGCCCTTCACTGGATGCATAATGAGCTGCACTAAACTACATGTTAGCATTTCAAATACCTAGCCATTCTTTTGCTAAAAAAAAAATAGTAATAGTAACCCATGTCCATATATTTATTTGTGGGTAGTAGGTTTAAACGATAGTGCTATGCTATCTCTATGGGCAGCAACACTGTAAATATTGACAAATAAATCCAGAAAAATGGCTGGGTGTATAATTCCCGGCCTGACTTTGGCCCAATCCCAAACCACACCCTACGCCCTCACCCTCCGTGACGGACTGACACACGAGGCTCCCTCCTGTCAGGTGGAGTTAGTAAATACAGCGGCAAGCTTTGGGCCGGCCTCCCCTCTCTCCGGCAGAAACAGGAAATGCCGTAACTGTATGTAACAACGGTTTCAAATCAGCATCTCTGAGACAAAAAAATGTAAATTATAACTCAAATAAAACTCTAAACATCTTTAATTGTGTTAAAACATATGAGGTTATCATGAGGTTGTTAACATCGCAGTTTATCAGTGGATGTTTGCTGGAACTACTTCCTGACGGACACACACAGCGTTGAGTCCGGTCAGGTAGAGACCGGTCTCCAGTCAGCACCGCTGCAGACTCGCTGTTTGAGGGCTTGACAGCCCACTCCCCCTCCACACCGCTCCGCACTCGTTGGTTTGGAACAGCACTTAATGTGGCGGACCCTCCGCGTGTACGCGCAAGTGGGGTAGGGTGTAGGGGGCGGTTTGGGATTGGGCCTTATTGTCTCGGTCCGGCCGTGGCTGTATCTGTTCGCTCTGCCATCGCGTGAAGGGTCTGCTCACAAGCGACCAACAGAAAGGTTAATGTTGTTGTTGTTGTTGTTGTTGTTGTTGTTGTTGCAGTACGTCACCTCACTGCATGTTCCTTGATTAACTACATACATACATAAAAGCTGGAATCATAAGTCAATAACAAATAACTGGTTAATTATTAAAGCAAATGTTCATGTCAAAAGGTTTTCAGCGTCTCAAATGGTGGAGATTTCCTGCTTTTACCGTTTTATATCAGATAACAAAATACTTTTGAAGGCATTACTTTTAAATCTGCAAATTAATCGACAATAAAAACAGTTCTTTGCAGCCTGGAACAACTGACTATGCACATTTTAGTTTAAACAACTAACGGAGAAAGATAGGGTACGCCACGAACAACCAGAGTAGTTCCTTTAATTGAATTATAATACATATAATGACTCTAAACGAAGCAAACCGGAAGATATTCATTAACACTTTTAGGTTCAAGTCGAGTTGTCGTGGATTTGTTATCTGTTAAAGTGCGGGCATTTTGTTGTTCAAACATGCGTGACTGGTATGTCGTGAATATGTAAGAGTTGAGATAATCCCTACTGCCCACATGCGGTATGTAAAGCGTTTTGCCGGCTATTCATTCAAACATCCAGACAGGCATGAATGAACATTGTAAATACACGGAGAGACTGTAAATCTTCTTATTATGAGAGGATTTGTTGCCGGGTGCACTGTGAGAGGAACATCGTTTTCACACACTCATCTAATACGAGAAGATTGCCTTAAATTGGCTCTTTCACAAGGTTTCTAAGTTTATTCAATGTGCATTTAGTGTCTCTCCTTCTCTCTCTGTCCGCTTTAGCTGCTGCAGCCTTTAAAATAATCTGATGGCAACTCAGACTGTCAATGTGTGGAATAAAACTGGGAAAAGGCTTCATATGAAATGACTGAGTGAAACATTCGAGACTAAGAGGCAGTCAGAGAAGACATATCGAGACAGATGAAACCAAGAAGTAAGGACACACTGGGAGATTATACAGAGGTGAAACCCGGTCTGATCTGTACATGAACTATTCAGGGTTCTTCTTACGGTCATTAAAAACCTGGAAAAGTCTTGGAAATTCAAAATGCTAATTCAAGGCCTTGGAAAATGTATGGAAAACAATATTTTTCCCTAAGTTTTGGAAAAGTCATGGAAATGTAACTAAAGTTGCATCAAATATAATTTAGATTTGATCTAATCGCCGAAATAGTAATACTATAATGATGATAAATACTGTATCGTATATTAATGAAACGTAAAATGGCATTTAACTGACGAGGTGTTTTGCTGGTGAGAGATTTTAGTGGCTTCAGCGTGTGGAAGCTAGTAAGTCTACTATTTGATTTGTTTTAGATAGGCACAACACCTTATTTTCCTGTTCCATGTTAAAATAAAACATTTTCAGTGGCACCGCTGAGAAAGAGAAGATTAGGTAAAGGTCATGAAAATCATTGGTGAAAACGTGTATGAACCCTGACTATTAAAAAACAACAAACAGGAAATGTAGGCGTCTTTGTAACTCAAAAATTCCTACATCACGTCGGAGCAAAAGCTTTGATTTATCTGCACATCTCAACTTAAACTAGACGAAGCCTTGCATACTTACCTATCATGCCTCTACTGTAGGTTGAATCAAGTGTTACAGAAAGGATCTGGGAGTTGAATCCCATTTTGCATTCAACACAGCACGCGTCGGCTCGAATTAAAATGGCAATAAAGTGACGCATTTACCGCCGTGGACTAATAATATATGAAATACGTGCCCTTGACAATTCAGAAACATGTAGTTAAGTCCGAAGGCAGACATAAGGACGGGTGACACATCAGCCATGGGTGGTGATCATAATTAAATGATATCGTGTGCACTTTACTGAACTCCACCAGCACGAGAGGCTCATTCAACTCGACATCTTCACATAAAGACAGTGTATTATTTAATATCTTTTTCTCTGCGCGCTCTTTATCGTAACACTGAATTAGTTTACAGCCAGAGGTGAGAATGTGTCATTACTGATATAGAAGGTGTCAGACTTCAACAGGGAAGAAATAAGGATGTTTTATCACTTTTACGCTGCTAGGGAAATGTTTGCACTCCCATTTGAACTATGTACATCATCTTGTTTTATATATATATCCTGCTTACTTGAAGTAAACGGTTATTTTTGCGTTTTTTTTAGTGTTCTTGCATTTTAATATGTGAGTTTTTGTATACCTTGGGACTGTGGGAAACAGTATATCAATCTTTCTGTGTGTACAAACATATTTTGAGATTGACAATAAAGTTGACTATGACTTAACAAGCACCCGAAAATGTCTACATGTATACCATTGACTGCAGAGCTTTATTTAAAGAGGACCTAGAACGTTTTTTACTTCCTGTATAACTCAGTGTGCGAAAAAGTACACGTCCCACCGTCCGGGACGTGTTGTTTACAATATCGGACAAGTAGATCTTTCAATTGACTTGTCCGGCGGACAAGTGACGTTTTTCGCCCCGATTTATTGACAAATGATTGATAAATTCAGTTTACAAAAGGCAGAACTCATTCGTAAATTGTCCGTGTCCGGCATTGTTCGTTTAGAAATGTTAGTTTCGGTTCTGCTTGTCGATTCCTAAGGAAATGCATCTCGCCGCTTTCTGTACAGTTAGACGGGGGCGGAGCGGGGCGGAGCGGGGCGGGGCGGGAAGTGTAGCACAGTGGCCGGGTTGGGAAGCAAAACTCGGTTCCGAGTAGGAACAAATAACAATTCTCCGGTACCGGGATTAATAAGAGTTGTGAGGACAGGAGGCGAGGCCGAGCCCCGCGGACAGCAGCTCTCTCTCTCTATGCTCCGTATCAGCTGATCGCTGCACGGTGCAGCTCAGCGTCTCTCTCTCTCTCTGGGCAGCTGCCAGCATGTGTATTGCAGGACATGTGTAAGCGTGCAAGTGTCTTTGAGTTGTAGAAATGCGCTAGGATAGGCTATAAATATTATAATAATAATAATAATAACTTTATTTGTATAGCACCTTTCATACAGGGGATTGCAGTTCAATGTGCTTTACATCAGTAAAAAATAAGACATAAAATCAGTGTAAAACAAGCAGCAAAGCATAAAGTGGGATAAAATAATTAAAAATAAAAACATGGGGAATAAAACAGAGAGAAATAGTGCAATGTCAATCACAGAGAATAGTGCAGTATAATAGTGTAAAATCAGTAAAATGCTTTGGTAAAGAGATTAAGCCTTTTAAAAATGCCTAATGTATTGGCTTCCCTAATATTGTTGGGTAACATGTTCCACAGTTTTGGGGCGTAGTTTACAAAGGCTGCTTCACCGATCTTCTTATGACTCTTTCTGGTGACCTCTAATAGACCTGCATCTGATAATCGCAGTGTTCTGGCAGGTGTGTAGTTAATTAGAGAGTCAGCAATGTAGCTGGGTCCTTGTCCATTTAGAGCTTTGTATATGAGGAGAAGCACCTTCAAATCAATTCTAAAAGTTACAGGAAGCCAGTGTAGAGTATAGACAGGACTAATGTGTTCCCTCCTTTTGGTATTAGTCAGTAGTCTAGCTGCAGAGTTTTTAATGAGCTGGAGTCTTTGTACATTCTCAAACTGCACCACTTAGAACTAACTAAACAATGCAGAGATTATTTTTATATAATTGTATTCAATAACCGTAAGAAATTAAACAGTATGAAGTGATTTGTAAATAGGAATACAGATTTGACTTAATGTTTTCATAAATATATTTTTCTCCCAGTTTGTCATGGGACTTATTTTTACCCTCTCAAAGAACCGGAATCGAGAAACAAAAATAACCGGAATCGAAAAGCAGAACCGGAATCGTTCAAATCCAGACGATACCCAACCCTATGTGTGATGCAGTAAAATCTTACCGCTCACTTACGTTGAGCGGTGTTGTAAAAACCGTGGGAAAATGTAAAAAATACGATGACGAAGAAGAAGATTTCAGTGGCCCCAATTTTTGTCAATTCTGGACAAGTGAAAAATGTATTCGGACAAGTAAATTGCCAAACTCACTTGTCCATGGACAAGTACTCTCTAAAAACTTTTTCTCACACTGTAACTGATGTAAATGTTGATTGCACAATGTGTCGACTATATAATATATGAAACCACCTGCGTTTAGATTGGTTCCCTATCAAACTATCAAAATCAGAAACGGGTTTATTAGCAGGTAGGTTGACACGTACGAGGAGTTTCAGTTGGTGTCGTGGTGCATACATAAAAATAAACAACAAAAATGTAAAAAAGTACACGGATAGCAAACTATATTAAGAAGACTGCAATGCAAATATAGTAAGATAGCAATAAAATAAATCAGTCATTTACATCGAAATAGAATGCAGTAAATTAGGGGGAGGCTGTGGCTCAGTGGATCGTGCGCTGAACTTGGAATCAGGGTAGAAGCAAGTTCGACTCCCAGTGCAGTCAGCATGTGTCCCTGGGCAAGACACTTCACCCCAATAAAAGCGTCTAACAAATGACATGTAATGTAAAGTAATTATAGAATATGAAATATGTGCAGTAAGCAATATCGTCAACATTGTGTGCATTAATGTAATGCATAGTCTACGATAACGCTATCACCGGGTGCAATCGAATAGAAGTGCTCCTGTCGTTGCAGTGTGTTCTGTATTGTTGGAAGTGGTTAGGCTCCAAGAAATACAAGAGGCCTTTCTGTTGTTTTTGGCATGCCAACAATAATAACCTAACTCCACGTGCACGCTGCATCATGTTTTACTTTGTTTGAGACCTGAGCCAAGAAAACACTCAAAAGGGTGGCACTGCAAAAGCTGAGAGGCCACACCCTGTTTATTAACCACCCGATAGCGCTACAACAAATCTGTGTTTGAATTGACACGAGGAGAGCTAGTTAGCATTAGCTGTTAGCAGCTCAGGCTTGCTTTGCTGAATACAAAAGGCCTAACGTGAACAGAACAAGTTTCTGTTGAGGTTCATTGTGAATTTTTCAAGCTTTATTCAGTAAAACGTCAAAAGTTATCATGTTGTAAGTAATATTGTCATTTTTGGCGATGAAACACAAATAAATAGTTTTCAAAGCAATAGGAAGGGAACAACGACATGCTAACAACTTCTGCGACTTCCTAGCACAAGGTCTAAGCAGCTAACTAATGCTTAGATTTGTGTTTTATTAAAGCAAATACTTTAATATAAATACAATCAATTCATTCATAATTTAAATTGTGTGTTTTTAATGCAAATACATTTCCCTTTTTTTGCGTCAAAGCAGTTTGGAAACATAAATGCTGACTTAAAATCAAAGAGCAAAAAAAGCTTGAAAACTGTGAACTACGTTGAAGACAGAACAACAGGAATCTGCAACATGTCAAACCTCCCCGCTATGAAGCCGACCAGTAACTTAACTCGTGCGTTTTGACCACAATTGGTCGCTCTGGTCCGTCTCTACGAGCAGAACCTCCAAGACAATAATTGCACTTCATCATCATCATCATGCTGCCAGCTTCCATACCAACAAGACCAAAGAGCCTCGGCCCTGTAACGCTGAACCGCCCGAGGCCGACTGTGGTCGTCGTCTGGTTTAACGAGATTATGATTAAAAAGATTATGTCACACGGGAGATTACCCCACACACACCCCCACACACACACCCCCACACACACACCCCCACACACACACACACACACACACACACACACACACACACACACACACACACACACACACACACACACACACACACACACACACACACACACACACACACACACACACACACACACACACACACACACACACAGCCATCTGTTATAGCCACAAAGTACTGTACGCTGGAATCTCTGCAGCTCAAAGCCTGATCCTAGCGAAGAGGAGGGGAGGGGGAAGGATGCTTGTGTGTGAACTGCACAAACCGATAAGATTTCTTTTGAAAAATAGATGTATTTCCTATTCTCCCGAGTACCACCTCTAAGGGATATCATGAGAAAAAAGGGCAAGGCTGTGGAAAGGCATAACAGAGGAGGATAAAGCAGGGAACAAGCCATGTGTCTGTGCAATGGCTGCCTGCCTGTTCGGCTGCAGCTGATGCAAAATGGAGCCGAGAGAAGAAGAGGAGTTGGTGGTGGTGGTGGTGATGGTGGGGGGGGGGGGGTAAATGGGAGGAGGGTGAGGAGGGGGAACGATGGGGGAGAAAAGTGTGACAGCAGCACAGAGGGGGAGAGCAGCAGGAGAGGGAGTGGGGCAGAAAAAGAGACTCATTTGTTCTTCTCTCATCCGTCTGGGCTGCTTCCCTCACCTCGGCCCACATTTTCAGTCTGCCTCCCTCCTAATAACGGGGGAGAAAGAGGGAGCACGAGACTCACACACACACACACACAAGACTGAGACACACACGAGACTGAGACACACACGAGACACACAAGACTGAGACACACACGAGACTGAGACACACACGAGACACACAAGGCTGACACACACGAGACACACAAGACTGACACACACACACACAAGACTGACACACACGAGACACACAAGACTGACACACACACAAGAGACTGACACACAGAAGAGACTGACACACAGAAGAGACTGACACACACACACACACACACACACACACACACACACAAGAGACTGACACACACACATGAGACACACGAGACTGACACACACACACGAGAGACTGACACACACGAGACTGACACACACACGAGAGACTGACACACACACACACACACACACACGAGACTGACACACACAAGACACTGACACACACACACACACACGAGACTGATACACACATGACACTGACACACACACACACACACGAGACTGATACACACATGAGACACACGAGACTGACACACACACGAGAGACTGACACACACGAGACTGACACACACAAGACACTGACACACACAAGACACTGACACACACAAGACACTGCCACACACACACTTGCGGAGGCCATTACCCCTAACACCCATCATTAATTGCTAATGATCTCGCGGCACATCAAAGATGTCACGCGAGAAGCCGTCATATCGGTGTCGGCAGATGTCAAAGCGAGGTGATTTTAAGCGCAGCAATAATGTACGGACAGCTGAGGGGAATAAAGACGGCCCTCCTGGTGTAAAGTGAGGGAATCAGAAGAAGAGGCGAGAGAGCTGCAACTGGAGCAGATGGTTCGTTTAAAACTGTGCTTCAAGGAGAACGTGAATTTAAATCTCAGCCAAGTGTCAGAAACAAACGGCAAGACAACGAGAGGTAATAAAGCAGGCTGGATTCGTAGTGAGACGAGCATTCAGTAATGTGTTGGGATTCATCTCTCCCGCAAATAGCTTTGTGTCATGTGGACTGTTTCAGACAACACATCGTTACACATGTGATTAAGCAATCAGAGAGCTTTCAGACAATGTAATGAACTTCATTTTAATAATCGTTTCATGACTTCTCGAGCAGGAGCCCCCCAAATGACTCCTGTTGGAAGTTGCGCCTCCCCCCCCCCCACACACACACACAAGGGGGGGGGGGGGGGGGGGGGCGCAACAGCGGTAATTAAAGTTTAAAAGTCTCAAAAATGCTACAACTACTGTCACAAACTGGATGAATGTGAAGTGTTTTGTTAAAGCAGGATGAAAGCGTAACTAAGGAGCACTATTGGAGCGACTTTGATGGTTATTAGACTCAGGATTAATTCATTTGGATTCCCGCTGTATGAAGAAATTAAATGACGGCGGAAGTGGAAACAATTCACAAAGGGATTAAACTGTTTAAAACACATGCTCAAAGTAAGCCGGATTTTTCCGATGTGTTTATGTGGATTCCAAAGTCGTAAATATCTACAAAATGGAGGAGACGGATCTGATCGGAGCAACTGTGACAAATAAAAAACTGAAACCGGCATGGACAATGACTATGTTTTAAAAATGCGCTTATCCAGACAAGCCCGGTTTGGACACTTTACGGAGAGAAGAAACATTTCTATTAAAGAAAGAATTATAAATGTCTGTCTTTTTATGCCTTTAAAACTAACTTGAATTATTATTCAAATTAATTAGTCAAGTATTTTTTATATTTTATTGTAATGTAGAGAAAAGGCTTTTAGTGACAATCATGTATTGCCTTACAATTATATGCAAAAAAAAAAAAAAAAAAAGTCTAAATATGATATTTGGCCTCAAATCATCTGAGGCCTGGCGCCCCCCCTGCGATCTTTGGCGCCCCCCCTGCGATCTTTGGCGCCCCCCAGGTTGGGAACCACTGTTCTAGCGTGTCTTTTAACACGGTTGCTCAAACAGAAAAAGTCATTTTTAGAACATTTTGATCTTATATTACTTTGGATTGAGTTTTTAATTATTTTGTTGACATTGAAAGATAATTAGATGCAAGATATTAGTAGTCATAATCATCTAAGTAGCAAAGAAGCCAGTCATTCGTTGGTTACAGCTTCTCGATTGTGAGTATTAGCTGCTTTTCTTTCTGCTGTGAGCGGAGATAGTTAATTGAATATCCTTTGGGTTTTAGAGTGCTGATTGGACAACAACATGGACCGTTGAAAACATCCCCTTGGGCTGTACAAGCTTGTAAAAGGAAATGTATTAAGCCGACTGATTAATAAAGAGAGGAATGAAAATGAAAAGTAATAGAAATAGTTGTACGTTGCTTGCTCTGTTGAATGTTGAGTGGATTTTGGAAGTTGCTGAGCTGAGGGAAATCAACAGAAAGGTAAATAATGAGTGCAGATTAGGGATGTGACTCACATGGGGGCGTGTGGTGCAGTGGGTTCAGCGTCGGTCTTGGGATCAGTGGGTCACAGGTTCAAACCCCACTGCAGTCAGCAGTCCCTGACACTCCACCCCAAATGGCTCCTGTGGGGATTGCCCACCGTATTGAGTATGTAATGTGATCACCGCAACACGCTATCATGATAATCTTTTTTTAATACTTTATTGATCCCAATTTGGGAAATGTTTGTGTTTCAGCAGCATAAAAGACATGAAGCTCAGCGCAGGTTCTTTCAGGAAGACTGGGATACATTCACTCCGCAGCTGCTTATAATCAGCTCATCACGGGCTTTCTTTTAACCTATTACATTTCACCTCATTCTCCAGCAGCCAATCAGCGTGCTGCAGCCAATCAGCGTGCTGCGGCCAAACTTTAAAATGGTTCTCCTCTCTCCGGCAGTCAGCTGTGATTCCAGGTCGTCACGCCTCCTCCCCATCCACCTCCTTTCATCACATCCAGAGCCAGGAGAGCTAACCCAAAGACCTCATCACACCCCCTCTTCATCCCATCTCCTCATCAAATCCAGATCTTCATCATCATCACCAGTGTCTAGACCCCGGGCGGTTCCCTATATGCTCACGGCTGCATTTCCCCCTTTAGATATACCATTTCAGGATCGGGGTCTAATCGCCAAAGACTTAACATTTATCATATGACGTGTCAATAAATGAAGTCTGTCCTGATTGAAAAGGCATTGTACAATACAAATGTAAAAGACTAGAAATAAACAAGAAAGTAGTGAGGGATGGAATATTACATATTAAATATATAAATGTAAAAGTATTACAGGTCCTCCACACTCTGCAGAAATATAAATGTGTGCTTATGATAATCATTTAAAAGGATGCGTAACTGGAAGAGTTATTAAATCAAACATGTCTGCTACCAGCTTTTCGAAGGCAACACTGTGTGGGTTGTTTTGGTTGTTTGCTTCAAATTAAATGACTTTAAATGTTGGAAAAGCAAGACATTTCAGGATGCTGCCATGTCTCCTCAAAATGCATTTTTTTTCTAGATATTGAATAATTGATAAGTATTTGTGAGCTGCCCTCCTATCCTGCACTAATCATGAATATGCATTATTTTGTGAGGCATTAAGGTCATATTGTAGGGACATTAAGGAAGGATTACTATGTTGTAAATGTTAGGAATTGTTTTCTGTCGGGGGGGGGGGAATTGAGCTGTCCATTTAGAGATACTATCTCTTTACGTATGATGCGGCTTTCACACCAGCGCTTTTCAGTTTCTAGCTCCGAGCAGGCGCTTTTCTGGTTCAGCTTCGGTTTCCCTTTTCAGCTCCCGCTCTGTCCACACCGCCCACTGGCGCCCCAGAGCTGCCCCTGCTGTGTCATGACGTCACCGTTTACATCGCTGATTTGCCCCCCAACGGAAGCTCACAACAACAACAACAACAACTGCGTCGGTTCGATGATCGTGTTGCTTTTAATCACACGACGCCAGAATAAATTGAATAACGACTTCTCCAATCTTATACTTTGCTCCAGAGTGCCGTGGTTCATTGTTTATTAATGTGTTTCTGCGGCATTTACCGACCGCTGCAGTGCTGCTCTTCCACAGAGTTTATTCTCCCGTTAGCTCCGGTTAGCTCACACTGCAGCGGCCGCTCTAAAGTATTCACTGTCCGACTCAGACAAGCAGCTGATGCATATCCCCAGTTCCCCTTAGCCTCAGTGAATGTGTGTCAGTCTGAATTGACACTGTTTGGTATCACAACGCTGTTATGAAAGTTTCTCTGGTATAAAACGGGTGATGTTGGCATAGCAACCGAAGCTAAACTGACTACTTGCATCCGATAGCTGCAATAATACAAAACAACACGTCTGCCTCTCTCCACAATGATCGATAACAGTGAACGGATGGTCAAAGTAATGCACAAATAAACAGAATCACACGAAGCCTGGTTAGTGTTGCCTGACTTTATAAAGTGTGTTTATAAGCACACTGCTTGTAGGCAGGCATGACAGTCGACCATGTTCAGGGGAGGTGGGTTTAGTTTCCTGCACGCCTCGACGTAAGAGAGACGTAAGCGACGTCACCTCTTAGCTCCAAAGCTCTTGCCTCTGGACCGACAATTTTTTGGAGCTGGAAATGAAGCGGATTCCGGAGCTAAGAGCCGGCGCCGCTGCGGTGTGAACAGGAAAACCCGGCGCTTTTCAGGCTCTAGCTCCGAGCCGGAGCTGAAAAGGCGCTGGTGTGAAAGGGGCATTAGTGATGGGAATTCCGGCTCTTT
Organism: Pseudochaenichthys georgianus; assembly: GCF_902827115.2. Lineage (NCBI taxonomy): Eukaryota > Metazoa > Chordata > Actinopteri > Perciformes > Channichthyidae > Pseudochaenichthys > Pseudochaenichthys georgianus. The sequence goes on along the minus strand of NC_047524.1, from coordinate 2,949,520 downwards.
TTAGTGAGTCGGATCACTTGGCTCGGCTCACTAAGAAGAGCCTCGTCATGTTACCACGGTTTACCACGGAGCCTCAGTTTCGCCGCTGCGAGGCTCCGGCACTCGCAGTTCACGCGCATGCTCCACTAGCACCGCCCGTCAAGGCTCGCCGGCAGTAGGGATGGGTATCGTTTGAAATTTATCGATTCCGATTCCGGTTCTGCTTATCGATTCCGGTTCTTATCGATTCCCCGTTTCGATTCCAAAATTGTAAAAGAAAGAGGTCAAACGTTTAGATAACAAAAAATCTTTATTCTTTTAAGCTTTAACTGGCATTTTTACAAATAAACAAATATACATGCAATACAAATGTATTGCACAATAGCTGTGCTTTATTTAGTGGGAATGCTGTTTACGACTTCAACTGCTAACTGTTCATTCATACTTTCACTCAGAAACCTCATTCCAACTTTCAAATGTTACAAATCTTTCTGACATTATTCATGTAAAAAAACTTTTAAATCTGATTCTTACTTTTAGAGATATTAACATTTGTTCAGACCTTGTTTTAGAGGTTTTATTCACATTTTAACATTAACTAGAGTGCGTGATGTCACAGCTAGAGGGTAAGAAATCTTGAAATGTGCCTTCATATATTTTTTTTAAACTGCCATAATTCCCAAACCCTACATTCCTGGGACATAATTGTTCATGATAAACTTAGGAAAACATCTCGTAGCTTGAAAAATGACAAATAATTAAGCAAAATAATTCAACAAAATGCCTCTTGAGGGCATGAAGTGACAAAAACGTTCCTCCATTGAAGCCCATTGTAATTTCAGGCAGATATTTCCTCACGGTAGCAGCCGCACACCTTTAGTTAAACTGCCAAAAAGGCCACATTATTAACCCGAAATTACACAAAAATTACACCTCAGATACTCAACTTCCTTGACATGCTTCACGTTTTGAAATTTCACAGATATCTGTTACGGTTCTTCCACAAAACGTTCACATGTAAGAGGTGTATCTCTCATTCAGAACAATGGAAACCTGTGAACTCTACAGAGCTCGTTAGCTCAAATATAAAACACCTGTGCAATGGAACACGATTGCACAACTGACATGCTCAGAGCAGCAGACTTCAGATAGCAGTGTGCCAACAGTCCAGCCGTGAAGACATCTACAGCAGGGGTTCCCAACCCGGAGGTGTTACTGCCGGGCCGCGAAATAGCTGTGAGTTTATCGTAATATTTGTAGAATTATAAATATATAAAAATATTTTAATAACACGGTTTTCTCATAACTTCAGTGAAAATACTCCAAACATCCCAGAACTTCACAGGTTTGATAACGATGCAACCATCAACGCATCTAAGCGTAGTATAGGGTGTCATCAAATGCCGTTGCCATGGCAACAGACCACTCCCCATGAAACACAATGTGGCTGTAAGTCCAATCGACACGGTCCAATCGTCCCTCAATCTTCACTTGTATATCACCGGTCCATGCCTCAACAGCTCTACGCCAAATCAGAGATCTCACCATATGCCGTTTCCATGGAAACGCATCCCTCGCCATAAAAGAGGATGTCGCTATAAGTCCAATGGACACGGTCCAATCGTCCCCCAATCTTCACTTGTGTATCACCGGTCCATGCCTCAAGAGCTCTACGCCAAATCTGAGATCTCACCATATGCCGTTTCCATGGAAACACATCCCTCGCCATAAAACATAATGTCGCTATAACCCCTATGAAAATGTTTCAAAAGTGCTCAAACTTCACATTTGTGCCAACAGTCCAGCCGTGAAGACATCTATGGGACAGTTTTGAGATTTCTTCAAATGCCTTTGCCATGGCAACACAATGCTCGCCATGAAACACGGTTTTCTCATAACTTCAGTGAAACTGCTCCAAATGCCCCAAAACTTCACAGGTTTGGTAACAATGCAGCCATCAACACATCTAAGCGTATTATGGGGTGTCATCAAATGCCGTTGCCATGGCGACAGATCATTCGCCATCAAGTTAGTTCAGAAGTTTGCAGTTAAAATATTCTGCTGCTTTTCCAAGCCTTTTTACTTTATTGTCTTCTCTCATCACACATTCAAGCCCCCTGTGTTCATGTATCATTTCAATCTAAATTCTTCACTTTCTTCTTACACATTTCATTTGAATCTAAATTCTTCACTTTCTTCTTACACATTACATTTCAGCATAGCAGTTTAGCGTCAGCTTTTCAGCATAAAGCATTCCCACTAGCAATTTCTTCAGGAATGGCATTCTCTAGTTTTAACTGAGCTATGTCTGTGGCAAGCTATTAACAGGCATTACACTGTGCCTTGTCTTTTTCTTTTTTAGTGTAGTGGAGCCTCACTTCAGAGCGTTTACCGTGATCCATCTTTGGTGTTATGAAGTGACTGAGCTCGTGAACTGTCTACGGGAGGGCGGGGGAGCCTCGCTGCGGGGCAACTGTGGACCTCTGTCGCCGCAACTTTCATGATGCCGTTTAAAAAAATGACGGCGGCGGTACCGGCCGTCAGCGTACCGAGCCGAGAACGGCCTGCTGACGACCGGCCGTTCTGTGATTCTCCAGAACATACAGATGGCCAGTTCGCTATGTATTCCACCGGGTCACCGCAGCGCAGACCCGGTGGAATACAGGGTCTACCACGTTTAGGAACCGTTAAGCAGAACCGAAAGTGTATTTTGTAAGGGTACCCGGTACCCGGCATTTTCTTATCGGTTCTCATCTGGAACAGAGTTTCGGTTCCCAACCCGAGCCGGCAGTACACTTTCCGTCACTGGAACACGCTTTGCTGGCGGCGAAAATAATCCCACCCGACTCCTTTGCCCCTCCAACAGAGGGATGTCCTTGTCCTTTTTCCTTTTCGTCATTTCAAGCGATAAAACCTCGATCTTCTCTCAGCTCGAGTTCAGGGCGTTCCAAGCTGAATAAGGGTGTTAAATGACGGCAAGACGCCCCCCTGGCGAAAACGCTGCAAGACAGAGTTGTGGGTTTTTTAAATATATCAGAAACATGTGGGCTACACGATTATACTATTTGTGTTGATTTAAGGACATTTTCTCCTCTTGCATCAATCAATGAAACATATAGCAGTGGTTTGATGATGAATCCCATTTAGTTGAACGTTCATCTTTTTCTAAGCGCTATTAAAGTCCATCGACAGCTGAAGATGGTGCTCAATAAACATCCGCCTAACCTTGACTACAAGCGTCAACAGTTTCCAGCCGCTGTAAGTCGAGGGATTGTCTGACTCTGTGTTTTGTTTACATGTGGTGGATAACGCTGGCATGATAATACGCAGTCAGTGGGGAATAAGGAGAGAGGTTTACGGGTAAATAATCTGCTGGAGTGAGACAGTGCAGACGGGGAAAACCCTTAATCCTCTGCACACTGACCGAAAGAGCAGGTGGGGTTTGAGTGATACAAACTAATGATGTCTCAGGGCGGCGCAGTGAGCAAATCTACCGCCACATCTCCACTTGTAGTAGACCTCGATGGGATTCATCTGAAATCCATGGAAACATAGATGCCACAGTAACTTTAGAGTCATTTTCAGAATCTAAATTACTTTTCAAGACCTCGATTTTTATGCAGAGACGTTTTTTTTTAACATGGTAAAACATTTCCAGTACCACTTGAAAGGTCCCCTATTATACTGTTTTTCAACAATATATTATTCAGGGTGTATGCAGGAATCCTGAAGTCAAATGTAAAACCTTTTAAGACCTTTTTTAAGACCCTTTCCATACATTATAAGACCTCATCGCCACTTGGAGTTCTAACCGGTTACCTTGGCAACACACTTTACCTCACATTTACTATATACAGTATTGATTGTCCTTCCTCCTTATCTTCCAACCACTTGCATTTCCCCATAACGATGTTGTTTAACAACCGGCGTAAACGGACCGTCGCACGCTATCAAGCAGTGAGCGTGCGATGTCCTGTTCAGATGACGTCAAACCCAACGGGATGCCATAAATAAACTACACAGAATCACACTACACACCTACGCAATGACTACATTCAGGCAGACTGTAGAACACAACCTCTTTGGACCATTTATATACTTATTGAAAACAAGCTACAACATTTAATACCTTGGAAAATGCCGTTGAATACTTTTTAATAGCCTTCATTTCCGCTGAATTGATTTATCAACTTTTAATACTTTTTAAGACCCCGCGGACCCCCTGTGTAGCTCTCAGACATATACAAAACATGTCTCTGATTGGCTCCAAATACCAAATATATCATTGCAGCATTACCCATAATCCCCTCTGTTTCAGCCCTGTTTCCAAAGTGCTGATTCTCTGTCTGTTACTTTAGATGAAAATAAGGAGCCCCTCCCCACGCCCCTCTGAGAGACATTTGGTTACAAAGAACTCAATGGAGCTCTAGGAGGAGATTCAGGTGATAAGGTGGGGGGGGGGTTACCTTGGTTGCTGATTGGCTAATGGTTACACAAGCCAAAACATCGTTATGACATCATAAAGTGGCTCAAATCTGATCAGCCCATTTTCAGACAGGTTTTTATAGAAATGGATCAAAAAGAGAGAGAATCTTTTTTCCTGAAACTTTCTCTTTCCACATGTTGATGTGGAAGAGACAGGAAAAAGTGGATTTTGCTTCCCCTTTAACACATTTTACACATACTTCCTGATCTGCGTGTAAGCCCTGTCTAGTAGCTAATTTCCCCAGATGTTTCCCTCTTTCTGCGACCACTTACTTAATTCCCACTCTGTATTAGAGCCACAGAATTGACTTGGCACAGGCCAGTAAATCAATATTAAGTAAGGAGTGTGTACAAATAACACTGACCACCAAGATACACACACAACCAATGCTTCAAGCTGTTTGTTTACCGCGACTGTATAAAGGAAACCTGAAGGATTTGCGGGTCTCGTTTTGTGCCAAATTTAGATCAGGCTGCTATGAGAGCACATAAGTCAAACCCCTCCGAAGCAGAGGTGAGAATGGATTTATCCTGCAGACATGAAACCCTAGGAGACTCCATCAGCAGGAGATCAATGTCTACCTCTGAAACTGGAGGCAACTCTTTAATGCCCCCAAAATACATCAATAATTTATCATAACATCAATTTTCCATTCTTACAAGACTGAGAATGCACTTTCTGGGAATACAAATACAATTCACATTTCTCATTAAGAATAAAGACTTACATACTGTTAGATTTCCACACTGAGAAATACATGTCTTAGGAATTGCTGTTGATTGAAATGTTATATCGCCATTAATTGGTCCATTTGATGTATTTAGTGCCATTGTTTTAGTCAATGTAACTGTATTTATTTCACTTTATCATCATAGTGTTTTTATTTCTTTCTTGTTGGCAAGATCTCAAATCATTCGAGTGTTTATATAGTTCTGCTTTAATCCAGCTGTATGCTTAGATAAGATATACTTAATTGATCCCGAATTGGAACATTTTTGCATTGCAGCAGCTAAAAAAACAAGGCATTGCACATAAGTAGAAACACCGGCAGCCACTTATATATGCCTCACAGGTGACGTTATAGTTCTTAAAAGGTCCCATGTCATGCTTTTCCGGTTATTGCCCGTCCCCTTGTTGTTATGAAGGTTTTTCTGCATGTAAACGGTCTGCAGAGTCAAAACCCTCAAAGTACACCATGTAGCGAGTAAAACTCTAAAACAGAAAATACCTCCCCAAAACGCCTCGTTGGAGATACGTCACTGTCCATTTGATTCTTCCGGGTACATCATGATGTCATGTCGTCCCCGGAACGAAATGGACCAATCCGTGGAGCCGTTACGTTACGTCCGCAGAGCCGTTACGTTAAGCCCCCGCTGATTGGTCCAAATTGACCAATCCACGGACTTCCTCACACACTCAGGCAGCTCTGCTGATCTCTCCTCCCTGGCTGCAGGCTGATAACAGACAGTTGGGATCGCGGCGACATTCTCTCTGCAGAGCCATTCTCACAGCGTTCATCAGCCTTTTTCTTACTCAATATCAAGCCACACTTATTGTTTTTACTTCGCCTGTGACTTTGTGTGCTCAGGGTGAGTTTGGCTGTGTATCGCTAAAGGCCCTGTCACACTGTCCCGAAATGTACACCCGATGGACACACGAATATGGAATTGTGAATTTCGCACGAAGATGGCCCCGAACCACACACGAAGGCAACATTTACATTACATTTAAGACATACAACTGCAATGAACGTACCAAAAACAATTATGTTACAGTACTATGATACTGTACTGATATCTTCAGACTTTGTTCTTTACTTTATCCGTCTTTATATGTAGAAGATATTACGTTTTCTCCGTAATGTTGTTTCCATAACAACAACAATTTCCTGTCAACTGTCCTTCAAAATAATATATTATATCCTTTTTAGTTTCACAGAACACAAATTGGGTTATTTACATAATATATTTACATGATTTTGTTGTGCAATAAAACAACCCGATGGACACACGATAAAGGAAATGTTCAAATTCGGCTGTGATCGTAGAAACATCGGGCCATTCGTGAGGGCATCTAAAGCCATCGTATGACCGCTGGCGGAGTTTCTCAGGCAGCAACTTCGTGAGCGGAGGCAAAATCTTTGGCATGCCAAAAAATTGCCGAAGGACCTTGCGAAGGTTAATTTTCGTGTTGAATTCGTGTGTCAATTTTGCCCTTCGTAAGGCCATCGTGAGGGCATCTTGTTATCCTCGGTGCCATCGGGCATTCGCCCCGATCAGAGTGAATGTGAATGCACCGATGATAACACGAAGATGACACGATTTGACAAGATGCCCTCACGAGTGCCTTACGAAGTTGCCGCTCACGAAGTTGCTGCCGGAGCCTGAGAAACTCCACCGACGGTCATACGATGGCTTAGATGCCCTCACGAGTGACCCGATGTTGCTACGATCACAGCCGAATTTGAACATTTCCTTTATCGGGTGTCCATCGGGTGTCAATTTCGGGACAGTGTGACAGGGCCTTAAAGAAGGAAATCACACCTCCACGGAGCTCAGCGCGATTCACAACGTCCCGACTGGTCCCGACCAATCGGAGCACACTGGGCTCACAGGGAGGGGGGGGGGGGGGGCAAGAGCTGCAACGAGCCGTTTAGTGGAGAGAGAATACACAGACTTTACAGAGATGCTGTATGAGAAACCAATGTGAGTTTGGAAAATTGCACAGTATACATCTATTCTAGTAGACCTCAACAATGGAATTATGATCAGTGGAAATGGCCATGACATGTGACCTTTAAGACAATAAACACTAATTGCTGTAGACAACAAATTATAACGTGTCGTAAACAATCAGTGGATTAATTAAAGTGTTAGGCAACAAATGTTTTATTTACAGTCTCAGTAGTCTTTTCCAAAGCATATTTTACAGAAGCCGGCAGTTTAATATGTGGATAATATACAGAGTATGTAGTTCACACAGAGACCTACTGCTCAGACCACCTTAAGCCCTCCCCTGAGATTAATTTGAGTGAAGCCCTGGTGGCAGTCTGTCCTTTGAGCTCTTTCTGAGTCTTTAATAAAGGTGTTCTAGCCCACAAAGCTCCACTCTGAAGCACTGAAGTTAAAGAATGAAACGCTGTCAGTAACACCTCTCAGAGCGAGCCTTCCTCGCTGTCCTAACAGCTGGGAAGAAAACAAAACATCCATCTTAAACTAGTTTATTTTGCACTCTCATTGCATCATCTTTTTGCATATATATATATATCCTGCTTACTTTTGAAGTAACGTGTTTTTTTGTAATTATTGAGTGTTCTTGTACTTTAATGTGTATGGATATATAGTTATGTAAATAAGTTGGGGTATAGGTATGTTATATATATTGTATATCCTTTTATTTTATACCTCGGGACTGTGGGAAACAGTATTTCGATCGGTCTGTGTGTACAAACATATTTTGAGATTGACAATTATGTTCACTTGCCAAAAGACTTTCAATGGGATTTCTTTCTATGAATACTAGCTTTTCAATATGTTCACACCATCTGTTTTCATGTGGAGTAACACTTCCAGAAATACCATCACATTTATGAGCTTATTTTAGCCGTGATTTCATTCCTTTATAGACAGAATTGTTGAGTGAAAAAATACTCCTGCCTTCTGCATTTTAATTGGATGACTTTCAAGAGTGGAAATAACAACACAGTCATGTTTCACTTCCTATTCTCCCAGTGAGAGGAAAGATGGTGGTTGCATTCAACTTGAAAAATATGAAGCCACAATATCACAAAATACATATTTCAGAATAACAGTAATTACGTTGTTTTGTGCACTTGCATTACGCTATGGATTCACATCCTATTGAGCGGTCGAGATTTATGATTTCAATATATGCTTTTCAGAGTGAACAGAGTGTATTTTTAAATACAAATAGGGCTGCTTGATTATGGCAAAAATCATAATCACGATTATTTTTGGTCAATAATTGATATCACGATTATTAAATACGATTATTCATTGACTGAAAACATCAATTTATTGAACTTTAAAACAAATACAAATAATAATTTGAACAGTATCTTTTTAACTGTTGATTACCCTGACCGTATAATTCAACTGAAAAACCAATACAAAAATAAATTAAATAAAATCAGAAATATACCAATAAACAAGATCAACAAATATTTTGGAGCGCACTTCCACAAGCTACTAAACATATATAAATATGATCAATTAAAATAAATTAGACTAAAATAAATTAGATCAAATATGCTGCAGCACTGTCACAACCTAGCAAAGAAAAATAATCGTTTTTTTCGATGTTGTTTTCGTAATTGTGGAAGGCCAAAATCGTAATTGCGATTAAAATACGATTAATTGCACAGCCCTAACACAAGATATAAAAAATTCTGCATTCATTGTAAAAGTCCAGAAATAAAATCTTGCCATGATTGTGGTTGAAATACATGAATAATAATGTTTAGCCCACATAATAATACAATTGCGTGGTTTTATAGTTCTGTAAAATGTATTTATGGATAATAAAAATATGTTCAACCCGCTTAGGTGCAGAACAATAGGCATGTTGATGTTTATAAGTTAGTTAAGAGGAATAATACAGAAGGTAAGCTACGATTTGTTTGTGACTCGTGTTGTTGAGTCTACTGAAATAAGATCGCTGATATCAAAACCGAAACCTTTGTCTTTTAAAGAAATTAACCGAAAATTATTTGGGATGCAACAGAGGGACATTTTAAAAGGTACGATATAAATCTCAGAGAAAAAGCAATTGTTTACGGCAGGGGTGTCAAACTCAATTTCACGGCGGGCCACATTAGCATTATGGTTGCACTCAAACGGCTGCTTGTAACTATATAAATATGAATATATAATATATATATAAAATAATGCATTATATTACATTATTGCCTCTGAATTGGATTAGTATCGGATAGGGTAATAACTTCGTAATTAACTACGTCTGAAAGCAGAAGTCTAGTCTCTTTCAGTGCGAATGTCACAAAACGAGATGCATTGTGGGACATGTAGTTTATGGGCAACGTGTTTCTGTAAAGCGGCAAGTAACCGTATAATAAACGTATTATATTCTTTGTAAGCTCTTGCGGGCCACATAAAATTATCATAAACAATTATCCACTTTCGTACGATTGTATTTCTTCAAACTGGTATACCGCTGCGACCCTAGTGATATACAGGGCAGAACATATCCTATTTGAGCAAAATAAATCCATTTAATTTCAGTTAGACTGATACTTTTAACATATTCTCAGAGAGGTCAGTGTAAAACTACAATAGTACACACCACATGTTCAAGTCTACAAGAGTTCAATCAGCCTCATTTAAAGCAGTACAAGGAACCAAGGATTAGCTCAAGAAGCTAACGGTTATAATCCCACTAAAGAAGCAGCATGTGTTTTTTAAATGTAGGCAGTAGTCAATGTGTTTTTACTTCGGAAAGTCAAAAGCTTAGTTTGTCTTTCCATTCTTTACTCTTTATAAGACTAGCACCAGTGTCTGCCAGTTGTTAGTTTAGCTGCGTCAGCAAACACACGTCAGCTGCAGGTAGATCAGGTTGTTCAGCTGAGAAAACACTGAGCCGTGAAGGAGAACCAGGGAGAAATCTCACACACACACACACACACACACACACACACACACACACACACACACACACACACACACACACACACACACACACACACACACACACACACACACACACACACACACACACACACACACACACACACACACACACACACACACACACACACACACACACACACACACACACACACACACACACACACACACACACACACACACACACACACACACACACACACACACACACAACATGACGCACTTGGTATCATTATTGCTCAACCTGACAGCTGAATATCATTAGGCTGCCTAAACTACACCCTACAACTCATCGTTGTCCCTCGTTGAGTGTCGTTATGTTATCTGACTGCTGATTTTTATTCCATATTTGTATTCCATTCCTATGTAAATACTGTTATATTCTTACTATATTTTTTTATAATTTTTTTTTATATTTTTCTAGTTCTCTATCTGTGTGTGTTTTTTTACTTTTATGCACCACGACATCAAGTCAAATTCCTTGTACGTGTGATTCTTCTGATTCTGACTCATCATTATGTCAACAATGCTTCACTATGTTATCTGACAACATGCAGTTTCACTTTGCAGACAGCCTTTCTATCTCTAACCTACCCAACCTAGATGTATGCTGCACCATTACACCACTAAACCATTACACCACTAAACCATGCGCATAAAGCTAGCATAAAGCACAGGGGTGTCAAACTCAAGGCCTGGGGGCCAAATCCGGCCCGTGACTTCATTTCATACGGCCCCACAAGAGCTTGCAAAGAATATATGTTTATTAAACGGTTACATTCCGCTTTATAGAAGCACATCGCCCATAAACTACATGTCCCACAATGCATCTCAAATTTTACTTTTTAGTCAGAATTTGAAATGTTTTCTTCAAAATATGCTTTTTTTCTTAGAATTTGACTTTTGTCTCAATGTTACCTTTTCCCCCAAAAAATAAAATAAAATAAAAATGTAATTTCTTTTTTTTTGATTTTGACTTTTTTTTCCAGAATTTACTTTTTAAATCATTTTGTGACATTCTCACTGAAGAGACTATCAATTATTTGCCCTAGACTTCTGCTTTCAGACGTAGTTAATTGTGAAGTGTTTACCCTATCTGATAATAATCCAATGCAGAGGCAATAATGTAATATAATACATTATTTAATATATATTAAATATTTATATATGTATTTTTAGATAGTCTTAACCGGCCCTTTGAGTGCAACCATGATGCTAATGTGGCCCGCGATAAAACTGAGTTGGACACCCCTGATTTAGCACATACAATTCAACCTCATGCAGCAAGGCAGGAAATCCCTCCGTTGTGAAATGTGAGTAAACATTTACTTCCCAGCGCTCGCCAGCTGACACTGTAACCTTGTTGTCCTTTTTGAGTCTTTTGTATTGAATGCAGTAAATCTACGATGATCAAGTTTTCTTTACATGCTGCCACCGTATACTTGAGCACTTTGAAACTATTGTGACCGTAACAACGTTTGTATGAACAACAATTAAGGGCTTTGTTCGTCCATTTTCCATTCTTACAAGACTGAGACTGCTCTTTCTGGGAATACAAATACAATTCACATTTCTCATTAAGAATAAAGACTTACATACTGTTAGAGTTCCTCACTGAGAAATACATGTATTCAAATGTTATATCGCCATTAATTGGTCCATTTGATGTATCTAGTGCCATTGTTTTAGTGAATGTAACTGTATTTATTTCACTTTATCATCATAGTGTTTTTATTTCTTTCTTGTTGGCAAGATCTCAAATCATTCGAGTGTTTATATGGTTCTGCTGTACTTAAGAAGCACATCATAAGGAGTTTATCACACTATAACCCAGCTGTATGCATATATAAGATAAGATATACTTTATTGATCCCAAATTGGAACATTTTTGCGTCGCAGCAGCTAAAAGAACAAGGCATTGCACATATTACTTGGATAAAACCTCAACAGTGACGTCATCTCCTTCCCTTAAATATGCACTTTTCATAATAGATGCAGTGTTTCCCACAGAATTTGATTCTATTTGTGGGGACAAGAAAAGCCAAAGGCCCCTTAACCTATTCGGGTGGCCCACGCATCCACCCCCCCCCCGCCGCCCTCACATAACAAAATACATGCGAGTTCATGGCTACTGTAGACAACGTTCTTGTTGCTGTGTTGCGTTAATGAGTGAGACACACCGGAGTTCAGGGTCTGTGGGGTTTATTCTCCCAAAGATATCATTTACAATTCAGGCTTTTAGCATAAACGCCTTATTCCAAAGCGACTTACAATGACCAGGGACATTCTCCCTGGAGTAACGGCCCGTCCACACTACAGCTTCAAAAAAAGCTTGGAGCTGGGCGTGTCTGAAGCTCGACCAACAACCAATCACATGAATCTCCCACCCCTGACACACAAGCAGCGGTTTGATTGGCTAGAGCTTGTACTGGCATATGATTTGATTGGCTGACGCTTCCGCCGAAAGCTTCAGAAGCTTCAAACGTTGAACATTGCTCAACTTTTGCAGCCTGAAACGGCAGGAAAGCTCCGCTCTGCTTCCCACAATGCAGTTCGGCGAAAAGTGACTTCACCCCATTCAAAGTGAATGGGCAGAAGCGTTGGAAGCTTTTTCCAACGCCGCTGTGTGGACGGGCCGTAACTGAGGGCTAAGTGCCTTACTCACGGGCACACTAGTGGTGGTGTTCCAGGCGGGATTTGAACTCGCAACCTTCCGATCATCAGCCCACCTCACTATCCATCAGACCACCAAAAAAAAAAAGTTTTTAAAAAATGTATGCGATACACTGGGACGAAAGTTACTCAACGACCAGATGGATCGCATCGACACTAATCAATATTTAACTGACTGGTGCCTGAGCTTTCTGTGCGAGTGTAATGGCTAAAGAAGGAACAGGCATCACTCTAATGCTGTGTCATGAGGCTGTTTGTTCAGATGTGTGTATCTCACACTGCACTGTAACTTTTATTCATGTATCTTTGCTTTTAAATGTCATTTCATAATATGTTTCTTAATGCTCTTAATTTCTTTCATTTTTGTAAAGCCCTTTGAATTGCCTTGTGTTGAAATGTGCGATATAAATAAACTTGCCTTTGTATTGTAAATTAATCTGTAAATTGCACTGTGAAACTTTAAAACCAAGAGCTTTGTCAACAATTGATATGTCCAGCTTTAAAAGTCGCGAATGCTGTCGTTTTCTTTAAATAATTGTATGGTATATAAAGTGTTTTAAAATCATGTTTATATTGTGTTTATTTGTGCATGTTTATTTTGCCTGCAATGCATCTTCTTTACAAATGCTTTACACCGTATAAAGAAAGGCAGAAAATACTGAAGGACCTCATCTCAACAGCCTTTAGATTTATTTTGTATTTGTTTATTTGGCGAGGACATTAATGAACCCTTAAAACATGAAATATGCCAAGTGTAAATATGCCGGATTCAGCTTTGAGCTACTTTCCATCCCTCACATAAAACATTAAGGAAAATAAAAATTACAAACATATCAGTAATAAATAAAACGATAACAAGTTAAATCCACTTGACTTTACGGTTATCTAACTCCTTACTTGCCCTGTGTAAAACAAAGTGACAGACAACAGCTCTGACACCAGCTATGCAGCTAATTACATAACAGGAAACCACATCACAATGAAAACCTCAACTCCGCCACGGGTGACAAAACTATTTCAGAAAGTGTTACGCAGCTCTCTCTGCATATTAACACGAGCAGGGCTATCCTGAAGAAGACAAACCCACAAAGATCGCACTACTGTTTTACATGATCTCACTCATATACTTGAGTCATTTTAGCAAGTAGTAGAAACACATCATACAGCTCAATACGACCAATATATTAAAAAGGGAGATTACTAGGATTGCAAATGTATGTCAAGAACATTTGATTGAATGCATTTAGTAAATCTGCTTTATTCCATATTTTTAACAACATCATTATGAAGGAAGTGGACTCATCAATCTGCTTTTCAAAAGTGAGTTTTGTTGTTTTTAGATGCGTGAAATACTAAATATATTAGACGTTAAAACAAGCTATTGAAGGCCTATTTAATGTTGCTTTGACATGTCTCTCACTGTGGTGCAAAAAGCCAATAATACGACCAGGAAATATTGTTCTTTCTACGGCCATCATCTTGAATCAAAGTTGCCGTGTAATGGGATTCGACAAATGTCAAACCCCATTACATAATCTCTTGAGCTGTATCCTTATAAGCGTATAGCTCGGACAAAAGCCTTCTACGCTTGAGCGCCTCCAGCTAAGTCACCACTAAACGGCATGATTCATAACACACAGTCCAGGTCTGCTCTTTAATATTGGATTCATCGTCAAACAATACTATTCAACATGTGGAAAGGCCATTTGCTTGACTGCCTGAAAGCAATTACCTTAAAACAAACAACTATTATATGTCCATTACCCAACACAGTGCAGTATGTACAGTACTAGCATGATACGTGATGTGATTCTTAGCCTTTTATTGGCGTATTATGGAAAGAGACAATTTAGCAGGGCGATTATTCACCATTTCTGTTAACCCTGAATGTTGTCGAAAAGGATTACACAACAAAATGGTCTTTACATCAGTCACTGTTTAAAAAGGTGTGCAAGAAATGTCACTGCTTGTCAACCGGCTTCATCACCTGAGGAAAGTACAGTGCGGTAGATTACCGAACATTTCTCAAAGTGGTTATCTTTTCTTCTGGGCTACAGACATTCAGGTATCTGGTCCAAAGATATATGTATCTATGACAAAACACAGAGCGATTCTGTTGGGCGTCAGACTAACTATATACTAGGGCTGCACGATATTGAAAAAAACGGACATCGCGATTTCCCCCCCCCCCCTGCGATATATATTGCATTTTTTTTAACCTGTTAAGCCCCAAAGTCCCGGCGGGTACTTTGTTTTTTTTCCACGACACTGTGTCTCAGGGGATCTTAATATTTAAGAACCTATTAATGTGTTATACCAGATTAACGGAAATAATCTCAGCTAACTGACGATACAAACCATTTTTACCAAAACAAAACACAAGTCTCATAAGAAGCATCTAAATGACCCCTGAGCGAAAAATGCTAACGCACTTTGGCACAGAACTCAAGATAAAAGTACCCTTATTCCTTATCGTAGCTGCACATACAAGATATCCAATTAAAGCTGAGACTCCACAGATTATGTAGGTATATAGTATCATCACTGAGTGATCCGGACTCGCGACAGGGGAAGCAAATACAGACATCACAACACGTACCTTTACGTAGCTTCTAGGGGAGATGTCTCACCGTAGCTGTCAATCTGATCAAAAGACGTGTTCAATGGCATTAAAACGAGAAAAAATGCGGCTGATTCGGTTAATCTATAGGTTTTTAACGTCTCTGTATAAAAAAATTATTTCATTTATAATCCATAATTCCATTTTTATGTAAAAATCGCAGAGCAAATGTTAGCTGCTAATGGTAGCCACCAGAGTGGCTGCTGCTTCCGGTCTTCCGATTTTTACATAAAAATGGAATTATGGATTATAAACAATTGCTTCAAAGCCACAGATACATTATCAACCTATGGATTAACCGATTCAGCTGCGTTTTTTCTCGTTTTAATGCCATTGAACACGTCTTTTGATCAGATTGACAGCTACGGTGAGACGATCTCCCATAAAAGCTCCGTAAAAGGTACGTGTTGTGATGTCTGTGTTTGCTTCCCCTGTTGCGAGATCGGATCGCTCAGATACTATACTTAAATCATCTGTGGAGTCTCAAGCTTTAATCGGATATATTGTATGTGCAGTTTCGATAAGTAATACGGGTATCTTTATTTTGAATTCTGTGCTAAAGTGGGTTAGCATTTTTTTTTTATGAATAAAACCGCACGTCCCTGCGGTGTGAATATCGCGCATATCGCGGTTATCGCCATCACACGGTATATCGTTCAGCCCTACTATATACATTATTGTTAACGTGGATATGTCTAAACCAGCGATTTCCAAGCTAAATGACCTTTGTGTTCCTTCAAGTTTCAAGGCTTTTATTGTCATGTGTGCAGAGCCACGGTGTAGATATGACGATGATTAGGTCACAGGCTCCTCCAACAGTGCAACACAATAAACTGATGGTGGATGTCTATAACATACCTGTAAGTAGGGCTGCTCGATTATGGCAAAAATCATAATCTCGATTATTTGGGTCAATAATTGATATCACGATTATTAAAAACGATTATCGATTTACTTTGAAAACATCAATTTATTGGAGAAATTTTTTTTGAACAGTTGATTACCCTGAACTTTAAGAACAATTCATCTGAAAAACCTTCTTTTTTTTAATAATAATAATAAAAAAATAATCGTTTTTATTTCGATTACGTTGTTTTCGTAATCGTTGCAAGCCATAATCGTAATTGCGATTAAAATATGATTAATTGAGCAGCCCTACCTGTAAGTGTGCTCTGGCATTAAAACACAAGTCCGACCTACTTGCATAGAATAAGGGCAAAGGTCACAATGTGTGTGGGAGTAATCAAAGGACATACATAAAACTACAAAGTATCTGATAAGTTGTAATAAAAGAGCCACTAGATATGATCAGTTAACAAAGTCATGTGTCTAAGAAGTCATATTTTCCAGTCAAACAGTTGTTAATAAACTCACACCTTCAATTGCGTTTCCACGCTACATTCTGAAAGACATAATAACACCGAAAATGTGTTTTTTTGGAGAGTAAAATATCTCTTTTGGCAGGTCACCAAAATAAAATGTATGTATGGAGAAATTAAACCCTGCATGCTCTTAACTTTTTAACACTCCCATAAAAACAGGATCTGTTTCAACAATCATGCAAAACAGTAGCGCCCGAGTATGTTAGTGTAAATCACATTAATGCGTGGAATAAATATATAAAAATAAGCAGGCATGAAAAATAATCTCTATACAAGGTTTGGGATATTCTAAATATGTCAATATGTGTCACTTATAAGAGTAAAGACCTTTGAATTCAACGTCTCTGTGTGCTATGCTGCAAATCAAGGACTCAAAATATAATTATATATGATATTTGCATCAAGTACTCAATATGTCAACTTTTACAGCGTTGCCAAAAACAGACATGCACACCTGTTATTATTCGATCAATTAAAAATGTTCTTAATGAGGACGGATCATTTGTATATTACCATTTTTTCCCGGTAATGTTCGGTAAATTAAATGCATGAAGATTGCATATTTTCTGGTGGGTTTGATACAAAGAGGCTTCATTGTTTGTGTGCTATCAAAATGTGGTTATGGGAATGTTTTCCATTCATTTGGACAAACATTCTACCCAAGAAACAATACTCTACAAAATATTTAAATTCCAGCTTCCATTCACACAGAAAAAGTCAATAGCTCGTAATGAGATCTCTTTGAAGCCATTAAAAATGAAATCAATACAACAGTAATTCTAACAATCTCAACCATGTATTGCCTCGCTTCTGAGGGATGTATAACATATGGCCTGTGCCGTATGAAGTGGAAACAGTGTGTGAAAATGGAAGATAAGTTGGCAGGCGAATACAAATATTCATATAATCAACGCGGTAAATGTCACGGCTACCAGAGACATAAAGGATGTTTGATTCAGATTTTAAAGTAAAAATGTACAAACAGAATACAAATATTCATATAAACACAAGAACTGTTCATCTAACCAAGTCCCTGGTTTAGAGCCATCACAAATGAAATCAATAAAACAGTAATTCTAACAATCTCAACCATGTATTGCCTAGCTTCTGAGGGATGTATAAAAGATGGCCTGGGCAGTATGAAGTGGAAACAGTGAGTGAAAATGGAAGATAAATTGGCAGGCGAGCAGGCTGCAGATTGCAATCCAAGACAATCACATGGCCGACTGTAAACAAAGCGGTTATGCAACAATGTGAGATTCATGCAGACTGCAGGAGGCTCTCTGACCCACTATCGACTATCACTGACTGTCCTGCACAGGCTGAGCTGCTCATAGGTCAGAGAGGAGTGACAGCCAGCACTGAAGACTGTGTACTAGAGATGGAGGATACACTGGAGCCCATCCCCCCTAATGTGACTCATGTTTCCCCGCTCAGTGTTGCCTGCTTCCCGCACAGAAGGGGGCGGAGATGGAGAAAGCAGCGCCATAATAATATTGTTTATCATGCACAGAGACGATCCTTGCAAACGTGTTAAAAAGCATCCACCAGCTGTCATTCATTACAGAAAGCAACACGTTTATTAGCCGTGTCAAAAGTCACCACTACTCCTAAGAAACTTGAAAGGGGTGGCGATGTTGACACGGGGGGAAAAGTCGCTCCTAGGTTCATACATCACATTGTACATGAAACAAAAAAGACAAACTACCACGGGATGATAACAACAAAGTCAACGTGGAATTTGCATAGATGACAGCCGAGCAATACTGTATCATAATAGGGCTGTGCAAATGGGAGAAGGTGATTCCTGTCTTGCAAGGAGCAAGAAAACACGTCACACCGCATGGCTCTTTATTTGTTGACAAGCCAAACTCAAGAGCCGGATAGAAATTGGAAGCTGGAGCTGCGACAGCCTCTTGCACCCTGTAGCAAGTTGTCTTGGCGACATTTTGTGTGGCTAGCTCACAAAGCTAATGGCTCTGCTAGGCTACAGTGAGAGTGAGGAAGAGAGAGAAAGCACCTCCGTTAGCCGCTAACGCCCATCCCCCCATCCAACCAGTCTTCCCTGTCTGTGTCCACCATCTTTAATCTGTGCTCCCTTCCCCACCACACAAAACACGACAAAAACATAAGACACTCACCTCTAACGAACATCGCCGAATCGATTATCACCTTCCGAAATAATAAATCGATTATCGTTTTAATATAGTGCGTATTTTAATATTGAAAATTGGCCGTGCGAGCGGAACCGCGCCTTGAGAGAAGAGCAGCAATCCTAAACCGCCATCTGGTGGTATTTTCCTCTCGTGATGCAGGGCGAGCGGCGCAGCCTCAGACCGACACGCAGCGCCCCCTCGCGGACACGGAGGGGAGAGGTGGGCGCGCGCCTCGGGGGGCGAGGGAGGGACCGCGAGACCCCGCCAGCACAACACTCACGGGGACGCGCATAGAGCAGAGATAAAATACTTTATTTATCAGAATCAGAATACCTTTATTTGTATCACAGAGAGGACTATTACATTGTTACAGCAGAAAAGAGCCAAAGACAGCTTAATAAGCATGCATACAAAAGTATTAAAGATAAAAAAAGAAATGATAGCGTAATAAAAAAAGTTACATTTGACAAAATACACATCCTATAACAATACTTAGGATTTAGCAGCCAGCTATATATTGCCCAGTTTTTAACGGTATACATATATATTGCACATATTGCACATAAGAGGTGTGGGGGTGAATTAGGTTTATTAAATAATATAGGATACAAATATACATATAATCAATGCTGTGAATATCCCATCTACATGAGACATAAAGGATGTTTGAATCAGATTTGAAAGTCTAAGTACAAATGTGCAATACAAATGAAACAATAATACTTTAATAACTGTATAAGTTCACTGACTTTTGTAAATGCTGCTGCTGCTGACCACGTGTGTACTTTTTAAAATGTACTTGTATTAACCTTTATTGCTGCTTAATATGTGTGTATATGTGTAAATATGTGTGAGTACGTGCATAGAGCAGAGATAATCAAAATACTTTATTTAAAATCATGTGAATTAGGTTGTTTTAAATAATATATGATACAAATATTCATATAATCAACGCTAAATATCCCTGCTACAGGAGACGTAAAGGTTTGATTCAGATTTGAAAGTTGAAGTAAAGATGTGCTTAGAATACAAATATCCATATAAACACAATAACTGTACAACTAACAAAGTCCCTGGTAAACCACCAAAAAATACAAACTGAAACAATGTTTACTATTTCTTTTAACAATTAATTTACAATTTGTTAATAGCACTGGCTACTTCAATACTTTTTATATGATCACTGACTTTTTTAATCATCAAATGTATTTTTTTAACCTGTATTGCCTCTTTATATGTGTGTGTGATAAATAAACATATTTTAAATTAAAATGTATATAGCCTTTTATCTGAACTGTACCTTTTCTGTTGTACGTTCGAAATGTGCAAAAAGAAGATGTAAAAACATAGAATAAAAATAGTTATATTAAATTATGCAGTTAGGTAAATTGTCCACATTGCTCTACAAAATATAACAACAATAAATATGTTCAAATATGTTTATTAAAACATATACAGTCGTGTAAAAAGAATTAATAAAGATATTATTAATGACAACCAGAATATTGCTTGAAATGTACCACGTCCTTCTCTCTCAGTTCAATTATTCTAAGTCTAGTTAAATACATTAACTACATGCGGTTAAATTCACATTGCATTATAGAGAATACAACCATCTCAGTGTTTCTCCTATGGAGTCATAGCAGCGGTGCTCAGGCACGTGGGCCCAGCATAATGTGAGCGCAGAGCATGTGAATTTTTTTAGTGTGTGCGCGTGCGAAGTGCGCCCCGCCAATTTGTTTCTATATGTCTGCACAAGAAAGGCTCTTGAGGGCTAGTACCAGGGCCGGTGCTAGACGATTTGCTGCCCATCCCTAGTCAAAATGGCTTAAAATGTATTCAGTATTTTATGAACATGTTTTAATGTGGGCGTCACATCCTCTAGGGGGGTCCGGGGGTCTGCCCCCCCGGGAAGATTTGTGTTTAACATTTTAAAGTAAAATGCTTCAATCTGGTGCACTTTGGGCACACAATCACCAGAGACCTGATCGGGGTACAACTCTAAAACACCCATATGAAAAAGATCGGTTTACATTTTAATAATCAAATAAGTATGTGAACATAACCAATAACCTACCATAGCCAATAACAAATCAATGTAACTTATTTTATTTTTGTTGTTCATTTATATCTTGTTATTTTACCTAGTTAACATTTATTTATTTATGCATATTTTTGTATCTCTCCAACTTTAAACGATATTTGTGGTTTACTGTCCTATAGTAAACATTGGAATGATTTCAAACTGGTTTTTATTTATCCTAATAATTATAAAGGAGTGCCTTGGAAATATGTGTTTACATAATTTGTGGTCAAAACATTTGAGACCCACTGAGATAACTTAGACTAAAATTAACTATCTAAACACTCAGAGTCCTTTACCTCACTGAGCCTCTCAGTCTGACAGGAGAGCTCTCCTCCACCCTGGTTGTAGAAACATCTACTTCTTATATCCGTTAGCGCAGCTAGCACCAGATTCTAATAACAACAGCGCCGGTACCGGCGCGCCCCTCTCTCTCACTCCCTCGCTCGCTCTCTCGCTCCCACGCTCGCACTTTGGCTGTGAGCTGCGGGCGCCTGATAAGCCAACATCCCCCACTTTCATCACTTACAGCGCCCATCGTACAGGGCAAATGAAAAGTTTAACGGGGTGCAAAGGGTGTTACATTTACTTAATTATGAATGTTGTTACATCAAGGCCGAAAATAAGGATGAGCCCCAATGGGCAAAAATATTTGTTCCCCTCCCAGAACTGCCAGCGCAGCGCCTCCCAGATCTGGCGCCCAAAAATCGGCCCTGCCAGTACATACAGTGGCAATGTCTCGAGATTTAGCAAAAATACACCTTTATTGAACATACAGTACACAAATACTACAAATCCACATAACAAACAATCAAAAATGAAAAAGGGTCGCCACTTATTATTATTTTAATATAGGGGAAACACTGCATCTAATCATTATACTAACATTTGATTATATTAGACCTGAGGGTTAACTTAATTGATCCCAAATTTTTAAAAAAATTGAAATTGTCAAAATATCCATTTCAACATTAGAAAGATATATATATATATATATATATATATATACATGCAACATAACATATATGGAATACGTTAGAATAGCAGACCAACCTATGAGGCGACATAAAAACATTCATAAACTTTTAGATTTAAAAACAAATGTATTATTAAAAACAACATGTAAACTAATTACTATTTTATATACTATACACATTATTTCACACTTTCTACATCGCAATATATTAAATGCAACAACTATGAGGCAAAATACACAACAAAATCCTTAAGCAATATCATAGGAGTTTACAATATACATTGTTATATAATATTTAAATGTATATTGCTTATTTTATTTCTTATTCATTTAAGCTTTTATATATATTAACATTTACACCAATTTTGTTCTTGTCTATTTCCTAATTGTTTCATCAATTCAACATTGAAAAGTAGTACAAATATTTTAATTTAAAGATCTTTTGTTTTCATCCAACCCAAAATAAGTTGTATTTACTATCATACAGTATACGACAAAGAAAAGCAACAAAACCTCACATTGGAAACCAGAAAATGTTTGATATTTTTGCCTCAAAATACAAATGTGATCATCAAAACTTTATTTAAATCAACTAGCTCTTAGTAAAGTCACTGTGGAGCGCATGTATGGGAGGCTGTGGCTCGGTGGGTAGCAAGTTCGAGTCCCACTGCAGTCAGCATGTCGTTGTGTCCCTGGGCGAGACACTGCACCCCAAATTGCTGGATAAAAGCGTCTAACAAATGACATGTATGCATAACTTAACACCAATCAGTAGCGACCTTTGAACTTGTCCTGATTTTCTCGACACTTTTTATTTAAATCTCCAGCTCTCGAGCTCACACAAAGGAAGAGGAGGAGTGAGTGTGAGTGTGTGCACACGGACAAACTATGCCATTTGTCTCCATGAGGTCCTTGGGCTGAGATTGGACGTGCATAAACCCAATTACAGAGCCGCGGTGTGCTCACATTACTCACTCCTGCCAGGAGATAGAGATAGAGACGGAACAAAAGAAAAGGGAAAGGGTTTAGCTAATTACATTTGCCCCACTTGAGAGTCATTAGGAGGAAATCAAACTCCTGCATTACATCTATGAGAGAGAGCAACAAACTAAAAGAAAATGATTTTGTGTATTGAAAAAAAGAATCTGTACTAGCTAAGGCAATGACGCACACACACACACACACACACACACCACACACACACACACACACACACACACACACACACACACACACACACACACACAAATGTACTTGGTGCTGTTTTATCTGATGGACGCATTGTTGTTCGCCATAGCAACAGCACGTCCTCCCCACAAAAGCTGCCGCCAGAGCCCCCCCTCAGGGTTGTTTTGCAAAAACAGACAGACACACACACACACCAGACACACACACAATTATTCTCTAATCATTTTGGTGCCATGTGTACCAAAACAACATCAACGTGAAAACAAAAACATTTAAAACTCCCTCCAGATGATCTTCGAGAGAAGCATTCTGTAAAATTTGAATTATGTGTATATTTCGACAAATCAAATTACATGTTTCTATCCAAAGCGACTTACATACTCAATACTATGGGCAATTCCTACATGAGCAATTTGGGGTGAAGTATCTCAGGGACACAACGACATGCTGACTGCTGTGGGGTTTGAACCTGTGACCCCCAACGCATTATCCCACTGCACCACACGCCATGAAAATATTATGTTATATCGTCGTTTTATTTTGAGTTTTTCCCCCAAATAACCCGATGCATTCATTGAGAAACACTAAAGGATTATGAGAATGTGAAGATAGTAAACATCATCACCTATTTTTACACGAGAACAGGAGATGGATTCATGCAAACACAATTCTCGGGAGCCATTTGGTGAAGTGCTTTGCTGAAAGGCACTTCAGTGAAGCCCCATCTTCAGTTGCTCCAAACACATCCAAACCAGAGGGAGGATTCACATTTCTGTTGAAGATCCATTTAAGATTCCATTAAAAAACATATGTTGTCTTTCCTTGTATTCTATTGAGAGATACGAGGTCAGCTGCAGACAAAGCTAAATAAGGGAAAGGAGAAATTCAGTAGATAAATGTTTCTGAGGTTATTTATGAGGTTACATGAATCACTGACTTGTCCTTCTCTTAAATCTATATGATCCTGTAGAGAACTTGTCTTTCTCTCTTTCTTTCAGTCTTTATTTCGAACAGATTAAAAAATAACAAATAACAAATGTGATAAACAGAATACCGTATTGTTATAATACAGTATTTATCCACATTCATGGTAATAATTTGTATATTCAACAAAAAAGTCTTCATATTAATAATAATAATAAATCATGTGTCCGAAAGGGAGTAGGAGGAAGCAAATTACCTTGTGTGCAATATGAATATCATTACCATCATTACAATACACTCGCTGCTATATAACATGTGCAATATTATTATTAATAATATGCTAGGATAACGTGCAATTACGTATCTGCCACTACGTTGAATTGTTTGCATAATTATGTAACCCTCTACATGTTTTCTGTATTTAATTGCTCTTTTAACGGCGCTTTTAGTGTACAGTTTTACAATTATGCCTGCTGTGTTTATTGTATTTTTGTTACTCTGGTACAACAATTTCCTTCGGGATAAATAAAGTCTTATCTTATATTAAAGCCAAATATGTAAGAAACTGGGTCAGGACAGCAACATACAGAGACATTATTCTTCCAAACAGAAAATACCCAAGAAATGAATTACACCTGTACCAGAAATACAAATATCTTTCAATACAGGAAGAGGATCTGGTTCCTGTCAGAGTATTAATTATGGGATGGCTTCATTTTAAGATGTGTCTTTTGTTTATTTAGCAGGGGCATTGCACATTAATGAACACTTAAAACATGAGATATGCCAAGAGTGAATATACCGGATTTAGCTTTGAGCTACTTTCCATCCGCAGTCCCTCACATAAAACATTAAGAAAAGGAAAATTACAACATAGCAATACAAATACATAAAATGCAAGAAAAGTACAAGAGAGTAGAATAAATCGGGTGTCCGCCAAGTGTTTTGTTCTCACTGGGAAAGTGACATGGACACTGCTCAAAATATTGTATCCATGTCACATCTTGAGAGGGTTATTTGTGAATATACGTTTTCCCCTGTCGACAAATAGCTACACTCTTAAAACTACTGGGTTAAAAAAATAACCCAATCATAACCCAGCTGCTGAGTCACTAGGACAGAACACGCACTGGGTTGTCTTAACCCATGTGCTGGGTTGTTTATTTGACCCAAGCTAGTGATTGAAATTAACTATATTGTTGGGCTAAATAGAATATAATAATAATGTATAATAGTGTAATGAATTATCTCCAAACACACCGTATATATATATATATATATTAGGGCTGTCAGTCGATTAAAATATTTAATCGCGATTAATCACATGATTGTCCATAGTTAATCGCGATTAATCGCAAATTAATCGCACATTTTTTATCTGTTCTAAATGTACCTTAGAGGGATATTTTTCAAGTTTTTAATACTCTTAACAACATATGAGTGGACAAATATGCTTTATGCTAATGTTTATTATCATTTGAACAATGACAAATATTCTCATGAATATTAAACACAACAACCTGGAACCTCTCTCATTCAATACAAATGGTGCGTGTGTTGGATCGTTGGAGCTATGTGCAACTCAAGGCATATGCTCGAACGGGAGCTGCCGAACGGGAGAAATATCTGTGTATTTTAAGCATCACTTATGAGTGAACACAATTTTCAGGAACAGTTCTGCGTATTAATTCAACACATGGACCATAAAGACCCAATACATATAAAAGTATAAAACAACATCTACGAACAGTCCTTCAACTCGAAGCTGAACAGTAACAAATCTGTCAACGAACACAACAGAACACAGATGTGAAGCAGCAGGATATAAACAGAGGAGAACAGTGTGTGTGTGGTGTGTGTGTGTGTGTGTGTGTGTGTGTGTGTGTGATTGTTAAAGTGCAACTTTGTTGGTAGGATTAAACTGCTAAAAGCTTTTTCAGGCTCAACACCCTGGGCTTCAAGGTCCCCTCATCCAGGCCCATCAACACTTTCTGGGTGAAGTCGAAAGTGTTGGCCAAGTCTTTTGGGTAGCTCAGATGCAGGGCAAAGGTCAGTGCAAAAAGCAGGATGAATGAGTCAGCCAGTGTGGGGAGTTCGATAACTCCGTTACCCTCAATGACAACAGCGATGCTCTCTGGGCAGAAGAGCGTGGTGTCTGTTGACCTGGCACTGATCATGAGAAGTGCGACCGCGATGCCCTCTGTGTCTGGATCATCAGACTGCTCCACCTCATGACAAGAACAGATAAACGTTACCCAAATTGCCTCTCTCAGAAATGTGTTTTCTGAAAAATACATCAGTGACATATCACATCAAATAACCTAATGCCTAATGTGGGTTTAAGGAAACGCCTATTAGCATTGCACAACATAATGTTACAGCACCACAAACGTCAGCCTCCAAAATAACCAATCAGTTGACATAAAATGCTTTCAACAAAAAAACATGTACAACCTTCACAAGGGTAGGATTTATTTTATCACTGTATTAGACGGTTACTATTAGCTAGTTGTACCTAATAAACTGGCAACTGAATATGTATTTACAGTAGTGTTGTACGATAATTATCGGCCCGATATTAGGAATTATGACATCATCCCGATAAAAGTATTAATAGCCCCGATCAGAGCCATTTAATAGAAGAGTTACGACATCTCCGTTCACTCCAATGGACCACTTTTTTACAGCAATGGCGGATCGTGGAGCCTCTCAATCGTTCCCCGGAAGTTAGCGCCAAGGCTGGCAGAGCTGTGGAGTTGCAGCATAATACACCGTTCGTGACAGACTTTTAAAGGTAAGAAGAAGTTTAAAGATTTATATTGCGGATATTATCAGTACATCTGATTCAAATGAACATGTGTATTAAAGGATGTCAGTGGATTATCCCTAAATTAGTAGATTTAGGGAACGTTTACAGATAACAAGTTAGCAACACACGTTGAACAGCCTTTTAATTGTAAATTCCATTCTCTTAATGTCATTCCATCCAACATGTTGAATTAGAGAAGAGGGGCTTCTAAACGGGATTGTATGCGGGGGGGGTGGAGGGAGTTAAATATGAGATAAATATAACTTTGTGCGTGTAAGAGTGAGTGTTTTTAGCAGAGCCATATTGTGTCCTTGTGATTCTGTTGATTATTACCTGTCTGTATAATGTTGCAGCTCAGCTGATTCTGGATTGATGGCAAAGGGAGAGGGACTTAAAGTGAGAGTGAAAACACAAGGTAAGTTTAATACTACTGTTTTATATAAGTAAACACCTTATCTCCCCAAGGCATTTCCCATCCAATAGGTGTGCTGTGTGTATAATCCGTTCTCCTGTCTTTCAGCACAAGAACCAGAGGGGGATTCAATGGAGCCTGAATACCTGCACTGAGACCCTCACCCTGCACCCTGAGTCTCAACTCTGTGTTTTTCAAGCCTTTCCCTGTTTTTTTGTATTAAACAAAACATTAAGCTTTCCCAATGGTTGTGGTTTTCGTTTTGTGAAAAAGTGCAAAGGCAGTGTTTGTATATAATCACATATTTTGTTGCTTGTTGGTCGTGAAATTGCTCCTGCTGACTTGAGCCAGACATTTTTTCCTCCTCTCTGTGTCAGTGGGGAAGCCGTACATTCGTACTCCTTTCTCTGAGCGATTTGAGCATCCCCAGGCAGCACAGCAAACCATGGTGGCTACTAGGAGGCAGCACAGCAAACCATGGTGGCTACTAGGAGGCAGCACAGCAAACCATGGTGGCTACTAGGAGGCAGCACAGCAAACCATGGTGGCTACTAGGAGGCAGCACAGCAAACCAGGACAACACGGAGGAAAAGGCACCGACAAACTGCATGATATGCTATTCAATGTTTATTGAATTCCATGTATTTGCAATGGATGTTCCTAAAACAACACATTTAACATCATCATCATCATCATATGCTGCTGCTGCTAGTCCTTTGATAGTCACCTGTAGGTCTCCTGTCCTTTCTGAAAGCCATAAAGATGACATTAGTCATTTAGATAACTTGTGTCCTCAGTTACCATGGGGTTACTGAACAGAACAGTCTCATAATACACACATGCACACAGAAGGATTCAAACTTGTATTTCCGGATCCACACTTGTGTTTTTCAATGCACACACAAATGTATTCCGTTTCATATACATGTAAATAAAATCCAAATACAGAAAAAAGTTTTACATATGTATTTTTGATCCTCACTTATTTGTTTCCCGTTTAAATCCCCTGAACCTGCAACACAAACAGCTTTCTGTGCACGGATCGCTTTGCATTCATGTGTGGGTTTTTTGAGACTCCCCTGACGGTCAGCCGATTCGTACTTGTAATTTTTTCTATCTATAGCCAATCAGATGTCTCCTTCATTCTAAGCCAATCACATGAGCGAGCCCCCACGAGGGTAAGATTACTTCATATACGCATTTTGCGCAGTCCGGTCAGCTCGCTAAACAGAGGGAGGAGCTTCAGGTGATTATGCAGAGCAGCGTGTCTCCGTCAGACTCAGCAGCTGATCTGATCTCTCTCTCTCGCGTCCGGTTACACTTCACTCGCGTTTATGTCCATATCGATCAGATCCAGCTCTCCTGATCGGCCTTTATAGAGAGCACCGATCAAACTATTAAGAGTGAATATCGGCCGATAATGACCGGCGGGGCTCCCCCCGTTAACAGGTCACTGTCTAGCACTGGCTTCGTAGTACACTGATCGATCAGGCTAAGCTAACCTGTAGTTGCTCCCTCCACTACGGTGGCCCTGAAGTGCAAGACACCACAGCATTTCACAAAACACTACAGCATTTCACAAAACACTAACAGCATTTCACAAAACACCACAGCATTTCAGAAAACACCACAGCATTCACATTGGACGGAAAGGGTATTCCTTTAGGGAGAACCCTTCTTGTTTGTGATTGGACAGAGCCAGCCAGAGAAGCACTGCTGTGATTGGTTGTTTTTGCTGCCAGTCAAGAAATGACGCTTTGTGATTGGTCAACACCCGACAGCCAAATATGTCCCAACCATGGTCCCACAACGTATGGTCCCAACACATCAGCCGTTAGCACACACTCAGATCTCACAGCTCCTCATATCTGTTCAGAAACTGGACAAAAGTTAAACATGTACAAACCACAGACTGTCTATGTCATGGCGAATACAGTCGCTGCTTTATTTATGTCTGTATGACGTTGTTGTGAGTGTGGACGGAGCAGCTACAGGTTAGTTTAGCCTGATGGATCCGATTCAGAAAACACACATTTTAAAAGCTTTTCGCCTGCCGTCTTGTCTGCAGACTTGTCAAAGCGTTAATTCATGGTTTTTACTAACTGCTATCAGTATGTAGTTACTTCGGCATCACTTTGAAACGTGTATTACAATTAAATCACGGTCAAATATGTTCATTTTGTTGTAGGATTTACATGGAGATACGCCCCGTCCCCTCTCCAGCGCCTCTTGTTTGAATGACAGCATTGACAGGAGCAAACACAGCTGACAGCCGCAGTGAAACTCGAGCGATTAGAGCGATGCGAATATTGGGTGGTCTACCATAGTATTTACATGGAGATAAGCCCCTTAAAAACCATGAGTTAATAAAGCATTAATTCTGTATTTACTCCTGTCATTCAAACAAGACGCTGGAGAGGGGGCGGGCCGTATCTCCATGTAAATCCTATCGGAATCGGATCTATCAGGCTAAACTAACCTGTAGCTGCTCCGTCCACGCTCACAACAACGTCATACAGACATAAATAAAGCAGCGACTGTATTCACCATGACATAGACAGTCTGTGGTTTGTACATGTTTAACTTTTGTCCAGTTTCTGAACAGATATGAGGAGCTGTGAGCTCTGAGTGTGTGCTAACAGCTAACGGCTGATGTGTTGGGCTAATCACAAGCGTCATTTCTTGACTGGCAGCAAAAACAACCAATCACAGCAGTGCTTCTCTGGCTGGCTCTGTCCAATCACAAACAAGAAGTGTTCTCCCTAAAGGAATACCCTTTCCGTCCAATCTGAAATGCTGTGGTGTTTTCTGAAATGCTGTGGCGTTTTCTGAAATGCTGTGGTGTCTTGCACTTCAGGGCCAACGTAAGTTGCGGCTCTTTTAAGTCCCACTTAAAAAAAAAAAAAATTAATTAAAACAAAAACAAAAACAAAAAACATTGTCAGCAGAATTCATCAACATTTCATTATCACTCACAAGTCACACACCAGTCATCACACACATCAGTCTATTAAGCCGCCCCCCCCATCCCTCTGAACAACCAATCACAAATTATTTCAGGTTTCGCGCTCTAAATTATTTCAGGTTTCGCGCTCTGATTGCAGGTGCGCGAGATAATTGCTCCGTCACACTGGGAAAACTATCTTACAGCACTATGCAAAAATGGTAAAGTAATATAGGAAACGAAAATATGAAGAGGAATATCGAACATTTAAAGAGGACTGGGAACTCGAGTTTTTCTTCGTCTCCACCGGTTCGGAAAAATGCATCTGCCTGCTTTGTGACAACGTCATTTCACAATTTAAAAGGTCCAATTTGCAGCGCCATCACGACACAAAACACCAGAAGTTCAGTACCGACTTTCCGAAAGGTGGAGAGTTGAGGGCGGAAAAGCTGGCGAGACTCAAACAGAACCGAACTGCTCAAAAAAACGTATTCCACACTAATACGAGTGAAAGAGCGACAGAGGCATCCTGTGATGATCATTAAACATGCTGTCTGTTATCTGTTGTTATGGGCAGTCAGCAATGTGTGTTTTGTGGTTGCAGTGAAAATAATAAATCACAGTTATTGCACTGTACATTATGCTTTTCATTCCTTAGTAACATATTACTATTATCCATATTCTCAAATGCATAATGGTTTCAGGGAGGAAAGGAGCGTTTTTGGATTGTGGCTTTTGCAAAAATATTTTCGCCTCGACTTCAACCGAGGCGAGGAGTTAATGGCGGAATCTGGTGAAGGCATGGGCGATGGAACGTCTCGGCACGTCGGGGGCGGAGCAAATACGTGATGACGTCAGACCAGCGTCAGACAGATTCAGTAAAAATGTTTGAGTACTATTACCAATATGACCCTAAGTGGTTGAACACTGTATACACAATATTAAAAATCAGTTCATAGTCATCAGAAAATTAGCGGTGAATTAACTTTTTTTAATGTTTGAGTTAAAACAACCCATTTTCTTTCAGAAGCTTGTAATGTTCGGTCTTTACAGTGTGCAAGAACACTGGTGATTCTGTGAAATCACTGGCTGATTAGTGGTTTTTCAAAATCACTTAGTTACTAGTGATTCAACAAGTTACAGAATTGTATAATTATATAAATATAGGTAAAATATAGTGATCAAATATAGGTTACATACCTTGTGTTGTGAGAAATGACAAAAAGATGGTTCCAGAATGATTCAGAAGTAGTAAAATGAATAAAGCAACCTCTGGGTTAAAAATAACCCAGGCAGGTGTTCAACTGCAATTGAAGCCCTAATAACCCCTTTGACCCAGCATGAACAACCCACCAGTGTGTTTACAAACCCATAATTATAACCCAGCCAAATCAATCCAGCAATGTGTTTATAAATAACCCAGCATTTTTTAGAGTGTATTACACGTTTTTTTGTGAGACTGGGTTGTTTGAGCCCAGCCGTAGCCATGCTATATTTCTTGCTGTTGACCCTCATAATGCAGTAATTGATATACTACATGTCTTAAATGTACAACTTTATGGCTGTTATTGATCTCACACACACACATTGACTCACAGCAGTGATGTCGGCTGCAATAAACATACATTCATAAACCGATAAATAATATATACTTTCATATTTCTGCATATTGCCATACACAATCAAGCCCAGAGGCAGTAAAACAAAAAGGAAACACCACATACCACTACTTATGATGCTGTCAGTGTCAGGCTGTTTATCCTCTTGTCTTCAACATTATTTATTCAGTAAAACTCAAACAAAGGGGGGCTGTGTATGCAGGGTGTTACAACATATTGCAGAATTCTGCTGTATGTTTTAAAGGTCCCCAATTATACTGTTTTTCATCAATATATCACAGGTCTCAGATATAGACAGAACATGTCTCTGAAGTGTTTGGCTCCAAATACCAAACAGATCATTGCAGCATTACCCATAATCCCCTCTGTTTCCGCCCTGTTTCCAAAGTGCTGATTCTCTGTCTGTTACTTTAGATGAAAATAAGGAGCCCCTCCCCACGCCCCTCTGAGAGACATTTGGTTACAAAGAACACAATGGTGCTCTAGGAGGAGATTCAGGCCCCGTCCACACGGAGACGAAACGTAGACGAAAACGAACCTCAGTCATTTTCAATAATGTCTTCCGTCCACACGGAAATGTTCGAAAACGCTGGAGACGCTGTAATACATATGCCGGGCATGTAGGTGGCG
Source organism: Pseudochaenichthys georgianus (assembly GCF_902827115.2). Taxonomy (NCBI): domain Eukaryota; kingdom Metazoa; phylum Chordata; class Actinopteri; order Perciformes; family Channichthyidae; genus Pseudochaenichthys; species Pseudochaenichthys georgianus. The sequence continues at coordinate 2,916,976 of NC_047524.1, read as the reverse complement.
CTGTATTTCCGCCACAAAATACACCAAAAGCAGCGAATAAGACCGATGACGATTATTATTATTATTATTATATTATTATTGTGGCTGATGGTTGTGGTAGAGGAGCTGTAGATTTTGCACTAAAATCTGTATCATGGTCAGTAGCGTCCGGAGCACGAACGCAACCCTGTGATCCTCCATTGTTGTTGTTTTTGGCGAAACGCATTAGCAATGACGCGGGTGACGCGGGGGTGAGCAGGAGAGGTGGGGAGAAGCGGGGCTATGGCGTCATCGTTTTCAGGAAATGATCGTATAGTGCAGGGGTAACCAACAGGTCGATCGCGATCAACTGGTCGATCTTCAATGCCTTCACCCTTCACTATCGATCCCTAGCATTTTCCCATGAAAAAAGAAAAGAAAAGAAATGCTCTGGTTGGTTGGTTGTTTTAACAAGCTTTTTAGACCTAGGCTTGTTGATTTGAATCATGCACAGGTCATTTTACAAACTCCAATTGGTTATTTGATATGCTGACGTCTATGAATTGCTGCATGCAATTGTGGGTGGGGATAAAAAAAAAATCATATCTTAACGGTCATCTTGAGGAAGTACTAAGTAGTAACTTAAACTGTACCAAGTTCGGCTAACCTTTAACCAACATCGATATGGCTGAGGGTCTGCCGAAAAAGAAATCAGAAACGTATTATTTCCACCCGGAATGGGAGCATGAATTTATTTTCACATCAGCGAAAGAGAAGACTATATGCCTCATATGCCAACAGGCGGTAGCCTTGCCGAAACTCCAGACTCAACGTAAGAGCTTGAGCCTCTTCGGGGGGTGCTAACATTTAAACATACACTTCATTCTTTACTTTGTCCGAATATTCGGCCCGGCAGCGAACCGCTTCAACACGTGTATTTCGGTGTATTCACGGCATTCATTTTGGTATTCTACAGTATTGTTGTTTTATAGTTATTTGTTAATGTAACTCAATTTGTGTTATTTGAAATTGAAAAGGATATCGCAATGTGTTTGTTACTTTCGTTGCAGTTGTATATGTCTTAAAGGTGGGGTAGGTAAGTTTCAGAAACCGGCTCGAGTGCACCAACATTTGAAAGTACACAGCCGAAAAGAATCCGCCCTTTCCTTCAGACTTCCTTACAGAGCACCTCCTCCAACACACATGAACGCGCACATGACGTCAGCAGACTGGTGAAAGTGGCCGCCTGTTGCTGGCGAGTCATTGAAGTACTGCTGCAATGCACGCCCAATGAGGGCACGAGATACATTTGTGCGTGCATGAGATGGAAGGCTGACAGACAGGGCGGCCAAAATGTACAACCAATACGTTTAGCCGGCCCGGCAATTGGTTGTACTTTTACAGTATTACGGCTTCCACATCACAGATGAAAGTTTTTTATGTATTTTTTGTCAAAGCACTTCATTGCTATCGGAATGTTAAGAGCATTCCATGGAATATAACAAAAAGTGTATCTCGAGCCGGTTTCTGAAACTTACCTACCCCACCTTTAAGTGTAATTTGGCTTGGCTTCCTATTTATGGACATGCTTTTATTTTGAAGGAGAGGTAGCGCTGTTGACAGGAAGTTGTTATTGCTATGGAAACAACGTGACCGAGATTAACGGAGAAAAGTACTATCTACATATAAAGACGGAGAAAGTAAACAATAACGTTTATGGTTAAGTGTTAGCACCCCCCGAAGAGGCACAAGCTCTTACATTGATATTGGAGATTTCAATATGAAAAAAAACGGGGAAAAAACAAACAAAACGAATATCCGAATAGTACTCCAACGAACGAATATTCTGATATTTGGGTACAGCCCTAGTATGTTAAATACTAGTGACAGTGACGTGAGCAGTTACGTGGAGAAAACACCCCAGATGCTTCGCTGTCGTTTCCTGAATGATAACAGGTCGCTTACGGTTGTGACGGTTGTGACCCGTTATCCCCTGAAGTCGAATAGTCCATTTAGCTTAGGAACCTTCCTAACGGAGTGAAATGACCCGGAAGTCCCTCAGTGGCAGCCATGATAAGTGCCGTTCAAATTCTCTAGATGAAAGGAAAGGAGGTTTCAAACTTCCTTTATAACCTCCTTTAGCTTAGGAACCACTGGACCTCCCTAACCGACAGGAGAAGCGAAAATGCTGCCCCACAATGCATTGCAGCCACAGCATTTGCCGTCACTCAACAGTCGGCCGTTCACGGAAACAACCGATTATGACCGAGAAATGATATCATGAAAGTTACGGTGCTTATTAAGCATTTTAAAACATAGGTGGTAAGTTGCCAAAGTGCTTTGTTCTGAACGTTCATCAGTATTATAATCAAAGAGAGAAATATGAACGTTAGTTTTCACTGAAATTATCAAATAAAGTCAACATTTCAGTCTTTACTGAGCTGTGTTGTGCTTTGTTCAACTTTTAAAAGATGTTTGAATGGTGATATACACAGTGATAGATGTTAAGGACTAACGTTTATAATAAATACATCTGTATTGATTTTAAGATCTTTAGTTCATACAATCATACGTATTGGGATCATTGGTATTAATGTGGACCGGAGGGAGAGGGTGGCGAGCATAAGTTTCACTTTCCTTTTTTTATTTCAATTCCAACTTTGGTCATGAAGAATATGTTTCTCTGTTGTCCACGTTCATAAAGCAAAGCAGCAGCATCAGAGCACGGTGCAGAGTCTCTAGATGAGTTTACAGTAGTCCCTCGTTCTTATTAAACATCCATGTTGTAGTCCGCTGTATAGAAAACTGTAGTTTCCATAGTTTCCCCACATCAGCAGACACACAAACGACGTCCACTGGCGCATCATGAACACGTCGGATAGTGAAAGTGCAGTCGGATTCTCTCAAGTACCGCAGTCTCTTCTCCTAAGTCCTTTTGAATTCTCCTATCCACTATCCCTTAACCCCGTGACGTTTCACTCAGAGGTCAAGGAATAGACGATAGGGTTAGACGTTAGGAGCTGATTTTTGGATTATCTGACCACAACCCCGGTATACCGGCATACCCTAGTCAGCGCCCCTAGTTGCACCAATCAGCGTGCGATTACCGTACAGCCAATCACAATGTGTGACGTCATTGGTAAGCGACGGACACCGAACACATATGGTAAGGTGAACACATATGGTACTGACACCGGCTATTTAAGTCTTTATTGGACGAACTCGACTCTGTGTATGGAGATTTGATCTTTCACGCAGATGTAAGGTGGCTCAGTCGGGGAAAGGTGCTCCAGCCTTTTCTGGATTTTCTGCCAGAGATCATCGGTTTTCTGAAGACGAGGAACGAGGAGTATGAGTATATCCTATGCATTAGAGAGGCCTGGAAAAACTGCCTTCAAAATAAAAGCGCTTACTCGGTCAATAACAAATATACCTAAAAAACATACCTGCTGGAGTGATATTAGTCTTTGATAATTGACACTTTTTTATTTATTCTTATCTAAAAACCGATGGACGATAGCCCATATATGAGATTTCAAAAGTATTTTATTTTGAAACTCCTTAAGTTTTACATTCACTCAGTTATAATGTGGTAGTTATACGTAGTTTGTTTTAAATAATTATTGATCACATTATATAGTACATATTTCTTAATTTAAGCTCCAGTATATATGAATATGTTTGGTATGTTTTTTAGGTATATTTGTTATTGACTGAGTAAACGCTTTTATTTTGAAGGCAGCTTTTCCAGGCCTCTACCGCAATGCATAGGACATTCGTGCACCGCAATACAACGTGCGGGCTGGCTTGACTGTGTTTTCCGAAGTGGAGGCTGGCTTGACCGCAGTAGTATAGAGAGGCGAAGTCCCTCCCCTTCCGGGGGAGCTCCATGGGACCTTATTTCGGAAAAGTTATGCATTGAAATCAATGGAGAGAGAAAGATAATCTTTCGATCCCGTTTGAATTGTGCCACGAATTACACACATGATGTTTGTCAATTTAAAAGATAATTTTGCAAGTAAAAAAAAAAAGTGTCGTAAAGCTGTGAAGTAACATTTGTTTGTGTGAAACGCTCAATGAACTACATCTCTGGTCTCACAGAACAACACACGTCACCAAGATGGCCGTCACTACTGTCTTGTCAACAAAATGATTGACTACCCTCACTATCACCACAATGAAACACGTCCAGAAGAATGTCATGCAAAGCTGCCTGCTTGCCTTCCTTTGATTCTCTCTGAACTGCCTGGTCTTTTTAATGTTTAATGTCAACCATTTGTGCAGATGGCATGAAGTAGAAAAGATTGGCGATCGCCGATGCTAGCGTTAGCATTTCTCCCCCGGGTGACACACACCGGTGACAGTACTCTTCAAAGGGTTCACAAAATATGACAACTACTCTTACTGTTTAACATTTTGGGTTACTTGGGTTAAATGACAAGGCTGTAATGCTAACTAACGTGCTAGCTACTAGCTAGGTAGCTAACTTGATCCAGCCACTCCTGGTCCTTTCATCAGACGGGAAGCAAAGGAACGAGCAAGACCCATTGCTGGTATGATAAAAACCTGGTACTAAGCACATAGGCATCTTGTTAAAGTTATCTTATCTTAGCCAGCGCCATATATATAGATTATATCTATATGGCGCTGATCTTAGCTATCTCTTAGTGGAGGAAAACAATTGTGACATCACTTACGCGACTCTGGGATTTGTAGTCTTTCTAGTTGCGTATTTTTCATAGACTTATATTTCAACAGTTTTATGACAAACTGTAACTTTTTTGACATGGAAATTATTTTTTAAGATTGACAAATCATGTGTAATTCGGGCGGGGGAGGGCGTCAGAGGTGCTTTGAAAACACACTCATTTGACGTATTGAAAGTTATGCAGTGAAGGTCTGCTTTATTTATCTCGTCTGTGAACTTTGTGCCCATGTTTTTAATAAATGCCCACGTCGGGTTATATTTTTGGACGTTCTGCCTCTGCCTCCTTGCTTGGTCTGGGCCGCTCGACGATCAGCTTCACATTTGGTGTCAGAAGTGGGATTTGACCAAGTAAGGAGGTGAAAATTACGAGAGGGAAGAAGAGGGACCAAAGAGAGGAACTGCGGCTGGGGGTGGCTGTGCCTGGAACAGACCAGGGGGCCACGGCTGTTGAGGCAGCAGGAGACGAGAGACAAGCAGCAGGAGACGAGAGACAAGCAGGAGGAGCAGCGTTTGCAGGTCGAGGAGGCGGACCCGGACCCACGAAGAATCGACAGAGCCTGGGTCGTGCTGGACGCGGACCGGCGCGGATCCTTGTGGCTGCAGGATGTGGAGAAAGAGAACCGCAGGATTGAGGCTGTGAACTTTGTGCCCATGTTTTTAATAAATGCCCACGTCGGGTTATATTTTTGGACGTTCTGCCTCTGCCTCCTTGCTTGGTCTGGGCCGCTCAACGGTCAGCTTCACAGTTACACAAGCCAAAACATCATTATGACATCATAAAGTGGCCAAAATCTGATCAGGTTTTTATAAATGGATCAGGACAAAAAGAGAGAAAATCTTTGTTCCCGAAACTTTCAGAATCTCTTTACACAGAGGGGACACATGTTGATGTAGAAGAGACATGAAGAAGAGGGGACACATGTTGATGTAGAAGAGACATGAAGAAGAGGGGACACATGTTGATGTAGAAGAGACATGAAGAAGAGGGGACACATGTTGATGTAGAAGAGACATGAAGAAGTGGATTTTGCATAATAGGTGACCTTTAAAGCTTTTCACCCTTCCTTTGAGCCAACATCCTCAACATGAACTATCAAATACATCCTGTAGACACTTGCACTGTTGTTAATCTGTCTTAAACCCACCCAGTGTTGAGCTCATGAAGGCATTTCTTTCTGACTACACCTTACTTTTGAGGTATGCACTGCAGTGTTGAGTTACACACTGTAACCAGTAGACGTCCACATATCTGCATCGTCTGGATCCATAGCCTTTCCCCAGTATTGAGAGCTAAAACTGTGGTTACACACACACAAACACGGCCATGCACGAAAGACCAGGCATAACGCAATAAATCAAAGCATCCACCATAATATAAAAACTTTTCCAGAGGCTGTAACCATGACAACAGAGTCTGTCTGGCACCATCATCAGCGTAGCAAATAACCCTTTTATATGCAGTAGTGTCAATGTAATTGCAGGTTACATCACTCAAAAAGTGACAAACATCTAAATCTGTGGGCAAACAGGGAAGGGCGTCAGAGGTGCTTTGAAAACACACTCATTTGACGTATTGAAAGTCATGCAGTGAAAGTCTGCTTTATTTATCTCGTCTCTGGGGCTGTTGACTTGCAATGAGGCATTACGTGGTTGTTCTACGTCTGTTCTATTTGTAATACTCTGACCTTGCTCGCAGCGTTTTCACTACATATATATTTGTTTATGTTTTTCTCTCAACCTCTCTGACACCCCGTCTCTGACTCTCTCCACATGTCTCACCCCCTGTTTGCTCTCCCTCGCCTTCCTCTCCCTACCTTTACTTGCAACCTGTAACACAACATTATTATTATTTTTTAAATGACCTCTTTCCACTGGCTTTTAATACTTCCCCCTTCTTCTCCAGTAGGACTCAGATGAGGGTGTTGCACTTTTTCTTTGTACATGTGATGTTTCGGTGTTGTTGTTTTTTGTTTTGTTTCTTTCCGTTAACTGTCAAGTGGGACCAAAGTACTTTTTGTAGTAAGTTTTCGTGTTCCTCTTATTTTCCTATGATACTGTGTGAATATGAAAATATGAATTTCCATTTATTTTGTGTTTTTTTTAGAAAGGGGCAGGTACTGTAATATAAGAGTATTTTCTTCTCCCTGCTCCTTTTCGGTCAATGGTGTGTTAATAGAGACATGTTTTGTAAACAATTATTATACATTAAGTTGAACGGTTTATTCCCATTTCGCCCCTTTCCCATTTCGCCCCCTGTCCCATGCAGCCCTTGCCGACTTCATGCAATGCTTCATGGGATGCATCATTAGATTTATAAACTCTAACCCTAACCCTAAAACCCACGACCAAGCAAAACAAGTATCATTTCTTACGTGGCCTAATGTAAAAAAGGGGCGAAGGGGCGTGTTAGTGTATTCTAGAACCCTGAAGGCAGGAGAGACTGAAAGGAGTCAAGGGAAGCTTATAAAAGTTAACAGCATTTAATTACACAAAATATGCGGTGGTGTACAAAATGAAATGTGCGAGTGGAGGCGCTCTCCTCATCCGACCGGTCAGTCCAGGTCAGCAGGTAGAAGAGGTCAATTATTGGCTTGCTCTTCCTGTTGTCATCTGAGGTCTTCTCCTATTGGCCGGCGTCGTCGGGGGGCGGGTCCAATGCAATTCCTGCCTTTTTCTGTTGTTAAATTACATCATGAAGAATTTTCAGAATAAAAGTATTAAGTTAATAGTTAGTGAACTTCAGGTTTTTCAGAATAAAACTGATTTAAATTAAATAGTGTATTTAATTAAAATTACGCCATATCAACATTGATTTTAATTTCTAACAGGCGCAATGGAGAAGGGGCGAAATGGGAAGGAGCGAAACGGGAAGGGGCGAAATGGGAAGACACCACCATGAACGGAACAAATACAAATGAAATGAATTATGTATGAGAGGTGGATGCTATTATCAGCGTCACAGTCTATCACAACTCCACTTTGTGAACCAGACAGTCATCGTCCGTCACGCCCGCCTCCCACACTGGAACACACGCAGATGGTAGTGAACATAGCCAAGGTTTTTATTTGTCTTCTGTGTGTCAAGCACCAGCAGCCGAGGCTCTCAATTTTCCTTTCATATCCTCAACATATCCCCTTCTTCATCTCTACAGAGATTTTGATACCACTCTACAATAAGACTACCCTTATAAAGGGTTTACGAATAGTTTGTAATTCATTTATTAATTAGGTTGTGAACACTTTATAAATCATTAATAAGCTTTTATAAGACATGAGATAAACAGGGCAACTGTGACCGGTTGCTTGCCAAATAGTGAGCCCACATTTATCTGTACTGCTAAGTCTTATATTGGCTATTTAGCGTACTTATTATTATTTATTTATTTATTTTTATTTAATTTATTTATTATATAAACTGTAGCATATCCCTCTGAAAGATGGACGTATATAAAACAGGAAGTTACGTTAAGACATGTATACAATTGCAATGAAAGTAACAAAAACAATGCCATCTCCTTTTCAGGTTCAAAGAACACACATTTGTTATTTATAAAAACTCTTCATATTGCAAATACATTTTTTAATCAGGAAGGGAAGACGGACATGGATATGACCCATGGGATTTGCAATATCGCAATATATCGTATCGCAATACTTATAGCATATCGTAGAATCGCAATACTATCGTATCGTGGCTTAAAGGTGGGGTATGTAATTTATTTCAGAAACACTTTTTGTTATATTCCATGGAATGCTCTTAACATCCCGATAGCAATGAATATCTGAAGTGCTTTGACAATAAATACATAAAAAAATGTCTTCTGTGGAAGCCGTGGCGCTGTAAAAAGCACGACCAATCATCTGAGCCGGCTCGGCTAAAGTAACTGGATGGCCTACCTGCCTGTCAAACTTATCTCGTGCCCTCATTGGTCATGTGCGCGGTCGTGTGTGTTGGAGGAGGGGCTCTGGAAGGAAGTGGCAGATTTCCTCCGGTTGTGTATTTTCAAATTCGAGCGCACTCGAGCTGGTTTCTCCAAAATTACCTACCCCACCTTTAAAGGAATGGTCCACTCATTAGATAATTAATCAAAACTTCAGTATTTAGTGAAACGTTATGTTTAAACCATACCCTGAAGAAATCAGCGATATTCCCTGGTAAATAATGATTTTATAGCTCTTTTTTATCAAGACCTGTATATTCCGTCTGGCCGCCGCCATGTTTGCCATTTTCAGTAGTCACGTGATGGTCGTGACGTCATCCATGCGTTCACTTTGTCAACACACGGAAACATGGTGGAGTATTTCAGTTCGGACTCGTCAGCAGAGGAACAAGTTTTGACCAATGTGAAGAGATTGGATGGGGGAATTCAGCCATACATATCAGTATGACAATACGACACCCTCTGTCCTAAGACCCTCACATCGTACAAGGAAAAACTTCCGAAGAAAACCCACAGTTTAAAGGGAACATGGGAGAAACCTCAGGGAGAGCAACAGAGGAGGGATCCCTCTCCCAGGACGGACAGACGTGCAATAGATGCCGTGTGTAAATTGAAAAGATAATACATTTGCAACATAGGTAGTCCAAATGTTTGGAAATGCATGTGTGTATAATGGGAAGATGATATAAGATACTATATGTATGCATGTAGTACCACCCTTGCTAGCGATTCCCTCTCTAGTTTAGCATACTCAGCTTCGTTGTCCCTGGCCATAGAATCACGATTTTATGGGGCCGGAAAAACTGGGGGGAAATACACACTAGTCGGTACTACGCTATATGGAAAGGCCACCAAAAACTGTCCTGGCCTGGACGCTAAAGGACGTTAAAACGGGGCTAGCCGCTGCAATGGAAATGCGCTATAACATACCTTATTCTTACTCCGAGCACTACTTCTGCTCCTCCGTCGCTTCACACTTGCAGAGGGCGATTTCTCTACTGGCCGAACTGGTGTCCTGGTCGGTGATGACACCAGAAAGACCGATGGTACTGCATCTCCATTGAGTAATGGTTGTTCTTTAAATCCCATGTTATGTTTGATCATACTCTCAGAGTAGTCGTCCGGAAATGTGAAATGTTCGCTGCATACATGAGCCTGTAAATCTCTCGGTTCGGGCCGGCCACATTTCGCTAGCCACTGCCTCCGAATGTACTTCTTATGCTTACCTTTTGGCAACAGATGGAACCGAGCATTCCGTGGATTGTTCCTATCAGAATTGTGGCAATATTTCGCGATACAGTGAGGCATATTTGAAGAGAGAAACTACAGTAAATAACATGGAGATCAACGTGTCTTCGAAAACCAAACGCATGGATTACGTCACGTCCGGGAAATGGCGGCGCCCACAGTGTTGATGTTATTTCGGTATATAATCAGTTTAAAATCATTGATAATGTCATCGGATTAAAAAAAAAAAAGGGGGACTGGTCTGTTTTATCGGATGATAATTATTAAAAAATGAGTGTCATGAGCATACCATTCCTTTAAGTATCGCGATATTATCGTATCGTGGGGAGACTGGTGACCCCTAAGGCTTAGTCATCTTGCCAAATAGTGAGCCTGTGTTGATGTATGAAAACAATGTTAGAACTGGTTTATAAATGGTTTTTAATGATTAAGTGTTTACAACCTAATTCATAACCTAATTATAAACCCCTTATGAATCCTAGTCTTATTTTAAAGTAGTGACACCTTTTCGTTTTAAATCCCTCGTTCCTCCCCTGCAGAGACCCGGTGATGAATGTGTCCTGTCTGAGGCTGCGGTTCACTTATTTCTGCTCTCATCAGCTCCTGCTGTAATGAGAACATGCGGTTAGTCATCCAAGGACCAGAGCTTTGAATTATGATGTTTATAGTTCACAAGAACACTGAACGCCCAAAACAGACCGTTTTAATGACCCTGCGACAGTGAGAGGAATACTAATTGATGCTCGATGGAAATGAGTCAATACGTCCGTTTCCCTTCATTACAGAAATCACAGACAGTTGATGAAACTGTGAAAATGCAAATGCCCATGAATGGTATTATGTGACTGACAGACTGAGATTCATCACACCTCCTGCGTCAAAAAAGGGTGGAATTGGCAGAGAAACTATACCCAGCCCACTGTACTAATGTGAGAATAAGTGAGAAACAGACATAGTGTGTGTTTGAGATTGAGGAAGAATGATTAAAGGGGCCCTATTATGCTTCTTTCCTGTAGTTATAGGTTTTTGTGCATTCTGCAAAGGCTAACATCTCAAATCCCTGCCTGAAACGCCTCCATTGGACTCTGTGTTTACTTCATAGTAACATCACAATGTAACACTTGTGCTCCTATTGGCTAGGTACTGGCTCTGGTTTCAGACAGAGGGTGAAAGAGATGGCAGTATGTGAAAAATAAAGAGCTTTTTGAACATTAAAGCATGAAGACATGTCACGGTAGAGGCCAGAAATACACATATGAACCTGAAAGTGAGCAGAGTATGGCCCCTTTAAGAATACAGATGCAGCAGACAGTGAAAGATACTCAAAGAAAAACCCAGGTTTAACTGCAACTTCAACTTACTCTATAATTCATTTCATCGTGCCAAGAGATGCAGCGAGGGAGACAAGCCTCTGGATTCTGCTTCTCACATGCGCTTGAATTTATTTGAAAACCTCTCTGCCTCTCTCTACCCATCCATCGTCCCCCTCGTCTCTCCAGTCTCCACTACATCTCCTCAGACCCCCCCCCCCCCACCCCACTGTCAGCTCATCTCTGCTGCCTTTAGCATATTCTCATCACAGCATGTCACCAACTCCTCCTTGCAGTCTGGATATGATGAACCTATTACCAAAAAGCCGGCCTGCACAGTAGTGGATGGGATTTAAAAAGCGCCCTAAATAGATGGGTCCGATGCACTCTTATTCACTGTAACCATGGAAACACTAGATATTCCCCCTTATCCTCAGAGACATATAAAGCAATTGTATGGGTGATAAAAGAGAGAAAGAAAGAAACATACGCAGTCAGTTGAATTCTCGACCACAGTTCATTTCTTCGAGCGAGGCCACCATAAAAATAGCCTGAGGGAAAATACGTGTTCTATTAGTGCTCAATTCGACCATATTGAACTCATTTTCAACGGCCAATTTTGGCAGCATTTCCAGGACAATTATGTGAGAGCATCAGCCGCGTTGTGTTGAATAAATAAACAGTATAAATGTACAGTCTGGCGTCGTTGATTTACACAGTGCTGTTCAAGATTTTTAAGGAGAACGAGGCTCACGAGAATAACACCCAATTCTGTTTTCGGAAAGAGCAAGGTCGTTTTTTGTAGCTGCATCTGAAAAAATAGCCAAATTAAAATCCATTATTCCTGTTGTAATACAGCATGTTCCAACTAGACATCAGATCTTGAACGCATCTTTGCATGGCAATACATTGCTGGCAGATAATGGGTTTCAAATGGGGATTCATTTAATTAACATAATAACATGTGTTGACTATTGATTGAATTGCAGATCTTAAGTTTCAGCCGCAGTGCAAAATGTTTAATAATTTAACTGTCATGTCTGCGTTTTTTCCTGTTAGTCTTTGTGTGATCCTTCACTGTCTTCACGGGGAAGAGTTCTGTTTGTACATTAGCCTTGAAATAAAGGTATTTTCTGTTTAAATCTGCAATTGGGTCCTGCCTTCTTCACTCAACCCTGACATTAACAACTTACAGTAAAGCAGCACTTATCAATATTTTTATGTCAGCGATGTCAAAATGAACTCTTTGATTTTGTTGTATGGCTTTACTATTTGTATTTACGATGTCTTTTGAGCTATTTTAGGGTGTCAATCCTTAAAAACCCCAACTTCCTGCTCAGTGCCAAACAGTAGAAGTAAGCTACTCGCAACATAGGAAAGAATATAGCAGCTAAGTAGACAGAAAACTCCCCACATTTGTTATAAAAGGCTAAACCAGAGCTTGAAGGGGAATGTATATTAGACTTACATTTGTCTGGTGGCCGGAGACATCATTCCAAATAGATACTAACATTGCTTTGTGTCTGCCTAATGTGTAATTAGGCAAATGTTCGCTTGCTGCTGCAGTTGCCTAATTACAACAGTCAATACTAGATAAACGTCAACAGCGCAGATTAAATATAATTGTTTCCAAGTTTAGAACCGTTCTGTTGACAGAGATAACTACTTTGACATACCCTCATCCCTGAAGGGGTAATTAGAGAAATCACCAAGTGTAATTAGTTAGGCAAGGAAACCTGCCCACTCTCTCATTTAGAGACACCGCAGATATCTCAAAAGAAAAACATGCAGTGCAGAGACAGGTTGTTCCAGGAAGTGTTGCTGGTATTAATTAGTCCAGTCTAACAACAGTGAACCCTGCGGCATTTGGCAAAGGTTAATACAGCTGGAGACGGGGCACACGAGCGCTACGGTGGAAAGAATGTCATAGCTATTACTGTCAGTTTGCAATAAGATGAAAGTGTGGGGGATGTTTGTGAGTCAAACCCTGTCGATGTCTGCGTCATTAAATCCCCTCTCACCTTCACTGCTTTTACCCTTACATTGCATGAATACAAGTATGTGGTCAGGCACAGAAAGATTAAATTGTGTAATTGTTAACATATTGTTGACACTTACATGTTTCTATAACTCATCTTTAGGCGTTCCACAAGATGTTTCTTCCATTGATTAATCTGGGATGCCCATAGAGCGGTGCAGGGATGACGTATTTGTGTAGGCCGACCCGGAAGTAAGCTGCATGGGTTCCCTCGATAAAAAGCAACGGGATTTCTCCATTGGATTTTGGAATATTGTATAAAATAAGATGTGTGGAAAACGAACCTGTTTCATAAATGCACGTTTTGTTCTGCCGGATAATCTCCACATGTCTACCCTACTTTTATAATGTTATAATCATAAATCTAATCGCTAGAAGCAAAATGCTAACGTTATGCTATAAACGAACTACAGCCGACTACAGCAGGGTCGCACGACTTCACCGTCACGACAACTTAAGATCAATATTCAAAAATACAGATTCAAAAAGTAGAAGCTTTTGTTTGAACAGTTTTCAGGAGGCAGGGACTTGCTTTCAAGCAGAACAGGGCAAACAACCTTAGCGGGAGTGTTTACGTGTTCGGTGTAATGACGTACAACGGCCTTGACAACTTCCGTAGTCCTATTCAGCCACTTGGTAACAACCATCGTTTTTCAGACACGTAAGCTCTTCAGAAACCACCAGTTTGGTCACTGCGGATGTATTTAATGTTGTAGAACAAAACGTGATCCGTCTCTTAAATGTGTGTCAACCACAGACCTTATTTCAAGCTATGTTCCAAAGTCCTATGGAGAAATCCCATTGGCTCTGAGACGAGGGAACAGGAAGTGGTAAAATGCTAACTCACTTCCGGGTTTTAGGACTCGTCACTGCACCACTCTATGGTGTCGGACTTTAAGGCTTGGCTTCCAGTCGTTGTTTTATTTTAAGTCAGGGCTCTGCGCAGGACCGTCAAGTTGTTCCACACCAAAGGGTAAAAAAAAAATACATTTCTTTATGGTTTTGTCATGTTGAAACAAGAAAGACTCCACAAAGTTGGAAGCACTGTAATGTCTGAAAAAGCATGTGTGTATGTTATATCATAACAATTATCTTAAAGGTCCCCTATTATACTGTTGTTCATCAATATAAAGGCCTCAGATACAAAACATGTCTTTGAAGTGTTTGGCTCCAAACAGATCATTGCAGCATCCCATAATCCCCTCTGTTTCAGCCCTGTGAATGGATCTGGCCCTTCCTACATCCAGGACATGGTTAAACTGTACACCCCAGCACCATAGGCGGCGCGTGAGGCTCAGGTTTGGGAAGGCTAACTTACCTGACGCTGCCCGCCTCCGGCGTCTATAGAAAAGAGATCAACTCAGTGTGCGGAGTTTAAATCTCTCAAGTCATATTACAGGAGAAAGGAAATACAGTTTAAACTGCCGTATGCAGAGAAGACGCCGACGTGTCGCACTTATCATTCATATTACATCATCAATGAGATCATCGATCATATAATATCATAATATATCATATATTTCCCTATCTGAGTCAGCTGAGCCGTATCTGGCCGTGCATCACTCACAGCGTCACATACTGTATGCAGAAGTATTATTTTAAGCAACACATTAGGTTGACGAAACACTCGAGACAAATGTAATTAAAGTCAGATCCACTCGTGTCTTAGACGGGGCAGTGATATCATAAACCTGTTACGCTTTCAAACACTCGGTAGGCCTAGTTATTTTTTAACCAGTTGTTCTGTATTCACCTTGCAGCAACTCTGTGGCTTGTATCTTCGATTATATGTTTAAATCATGGATGTTTAAAGCTCATATTTGTCTAATATTAGTTTACTTTTCATTAATGAAGTATGACGCTGCGCTGTCAGTACACTTGTCCCCGTTTGTGATTGGTCAAATGTAGCTAACCCCGCCCCTTTCACGTGAACGCGCTCTCAGCTGGAGAGAGAAACCCTGGCTTGATTTACCGAGTTGATAACCAGCGTCGTAGGACCGCTTAGCGAGATCTCGTTTGTTAGTTTGTTGTTGTTAGTTTGTTTGTTACTCAAACGTATCCAGGGTATGTTGAACTGGCTTCGTAGTACAGGGTACAGGTGTCTAGCAGCGCTAATGTCAAAGACACAGACATTATCCATTATATTTGTATTTTACCAGGATGCAGGACACAAATATTTGGGAAGGCTTACCCCCTAAACGCACCAGGAGCTTCTGCGCTGCGTTACGGCCGCGCCGCGCAAAGATCGCGGCCACTCTAGTCAATCGCTAGGCTCGAAGCGTCCCAGAAGTTCCTCGCCGCAAGGAATTTCTAAAATATAGGATGAATCCTATTTTTGACGCAGCACGGCGCGGCGCAGGCAGGAAGTGATGAAAATCACCTTGTTGTCTGCTTTGCTGGTTGACGGGGAGCACCCAAAACCGGCTCCTTCTCCTCCCCCCCACCACCGTCTTTCAAGTAGGAGAATACATGCCAGCGTTCTCCTCCGGTTTACAGGCACTGTAAATTATATATATATATATATATATACAATAATTATGATGATGAATGCATATTTTTTTACCACTAAAATACAGCAACACATCTTTGATTCATGTCGTTTATAACTGGAATATTACAATTATTATTAACTGTGTCTGTAGTCTACAACACAACAACATAGGAAATAACAACAATAAACACGATTTAAACAGACACAAACATAAACCATTTAACTACGTAGCCTACTACTTGTAGAAGTACAAATGTCCAGGAAATATTCCAAAATCAACAACAACTGCAAGGCTGCACACACGACGCTCCGCTTCCGCAACGTTTTGAAACGCGCCTGGTGGGTTAGGTCGCAGGAGGAGGTCGCAGGAGGAGGTCGCAGCGTGGCGCAGACGCAGCGCAGCGTGGCGCAGACGCAGCGCAGACGCAGCGCAGACGCTCCTGGTGCGTTTAGGGGGTTAGCCTTCCCTAGCCTACAGTACCCGCCGCCCCTGCCCAGCGCGTGCACTCCGCTCTGCATCAGCCAAACAGCTCGCTGCACCCGCACTGCGAGGGGGACCCAAGTTCCCATCAGCAAAAACACGTGGGTTTTTCATAATAGGTGACCTTTAATTAAACACATTAAGGAGAAATGTTTGCATTTTTTTTACCATTAGGGCACAGGAGAATCTTGTCTGAAGTTTTAAACATTGGTCCCTAAGATGAAGTAGAAATGCAGAACCTGGTTTACATTTGGTAGCTTAATGTTGCATATTACCAAACTCATTTGCAATAAATAAGAGTACTTTGCATCATAGCAACATAAAAAAGAAGAGAGAGGGAAAAAACAATCTAATTATTGGTCTTACATCAGACACAGAAGTAAAGTATATTCAATGAGGTAAAAGCACTCACGAGGTTCATCATTACAAGTAGGGGATGACAGATAACATGCAATGATACATGCTGGTGCTCAGTGGATATCACGCATGCTCAGACGTTATGATTAGCCCTCCCTCCTCTCCCCCCTTTCTCTCCATCTCTCTTTCTTGATCAAGCTGAGGAGCAGCATCTGTATCGGTGCTCAGAACGTGATGGACGAGCAGCAGGACGCCATAAAACACGCGTCTCCCCCCCGCAGAGAGCAGTGAGCTGGCCGGCCTGAGGCGCGTGTCGCGGTGCCCTTGAGGAGACTATCGATTGTCGCAGGAGAAAGAAGAGGGGAGCAGCAGAGGAAGGAGAAGAACATATGGCCAATAATGGGTGATGCAGCTTTGGAGATGCTCGGTAAATGACTGAGGCTGACCGAGAGTGAAGTTCAACCTTCCGCTCGAAAGCAGGTGAGTTGAGATAAAGGAGGATTTTTTTTTTTTAAACATAGGCTATAAATAACCCACACGTAGGTTCATCGATTGAACGACCTAATGCAATATCACGGGATTACAGCGGGTTTCTAATTGGGAAGGACTCAACCGGGATCATTGATTGTGCTCCCGTATGCCAATGTGAGCGTGAGCGAGCGCGCGCTTATGTCCATTCAAGATTTCGTCATGGGTTACGGATCGGGCTGTCACTGTAGAATAAACAATCAGACATGCAGACATGCTGTCGGTGGACGCTTAAAAAGACCCTCAGTGTGACGGGGGCCATTACACGTGCATGTGCAGGTGTCATGTAGTCAGGGACTAGCAGCTATTTGCTGTTGTATGCATGATGTAAATGACAATTTAATTGGATCTAAACTGTATGTGTGTGTGTGTGTGTGTGTGTGTGTGTGTGTGTGTGTGTGTGTGTGTGTGTGTGTGTGTGTGTGTGTGTGTGTGTGTGTGTGTGTGTGTGTGTGTGTGTGTGTGTGTGTGTGTGTGTGTGTGTGTGTGTGTGTGTGTGTGTGTGTGTGTGTGTGTGCCCTCAGGGGCGCTTTACTGAGGAACCTTGATAACCTTGACATAACATCTCCCTCATACAGACGCCTACTGTTTAAAACACATCACATGCCACGCACACACGTGCACACGCACACCTAGCCTACTATATGGACCTTCAAAAGGATATATGATGCACATATTAGCTCTAGTCAGTCTCACTTGAGAAAAGTAAACAACCACACAATGTTTTTAGACGTTTTGGCAGTATAGGATTTCTAAAGAGAATTGCCTTCAAACAGCCCAATACTATTTTCGTTTCAATTCAGATATAGAAGAAGATACATGTAAATAGAAGGTGGACAGTGTGCAGGTTTTTTTTAAGGTTGTGTAAGGTGTGAACAAGCTTTTGAGAGCAGCAGAGTGGAAGCAGCAGCAGCAGCAGCATTGCAGAGGCGAGCTGCATCAATCCTGATCAGGAAATACTACGACTGAGAGGAGTCCGACTGGAACATCCTGGCCTCTTTACGCTCTTTGTGTTTTTACAGAGCCGCAGATCGGGTGTCCTCTAACCTTTGGTGCTATAAACGACTAGATCCTCTGAAATGTCATCTATGCATTCATTTTATTCAGCGAGCTGTGAAGTTTGACACGTTTTCCATTCAGCCCTGATTCATGCTTCATTTTAGCGTAGAGCAAATGTTCCTTTCAAATTAAATTCATTAAAAAAAAGCACAATTTCCCTGAAACACATACTGTAATAATTCCTGAGCTCTATAGCAGCACTCACAGCATGACCCTTCTGTGTAATTTATAACAGCGCAATTCAGGCTGATTCGAGGAGGGACTCCACACCTCTTCCAGGCCACTAATTCAAAGCTTTCCCCGTTTCCTTCCAAATCAAAACTGCACCACCAACGATGTGCGAAACAGCAGTGAGCTGCCACAACCACCTGCTTTCTGCTCTGCCTGCTGTCATACTTTGATAATCTTCTCCTCTAGTACCATCATGGCCTCGACTTTAGCGATGTGTGTAAAACTATTGGATATGTTGCAGTGAAATAGACATCCATTTCCCCTTTAGGATGAGTTGTAATCACTTGTGTAATCCCTTAACTTGTAATTGTTTGCCATCATCAGTTCAGAGTTCAATACTTTGTAAACAAAAACCTTCCAAACTCATTTTATTATCCATTTATACCATCAGCCTCAGCCGTACTTTGTATTAATAATCTAACTTAAAGGTGGGGTAGGTACATTTGAGAAACCGGCTCGAGATCGCTAGAATTTGAAAATACACAACCGGAGAAAATCTGCCACTTCCTTACAGAGCCCCTCCTCCATCACACACGAACGCGCACATGACCAATGAGGGCACGGGATAAGTGTGTGCCCCGATGGAAGGCTGACAGGCAGGTAGGCCATCCAGTTACTTTAGCCGGGCCGGCTCAGATGATTGGTCGTGCTTTTTACAGCGCCACGGCTTCCAGAGATGACATTTTTCATGGATATTTTGTCAAAGCACTTCAGATTTTTATTGCTATCGGGATGTTAAGAGCATTCCATGGAATATAACAAAAAGTGTATCTCGAGCCGGTTTCTCAAACTTACCTACCCCACCTTTAAAGTGCACACAAATGATAGGGATAGGTTATTCATGGGAACAGATGATAGGTGAGTAGTATGGTAGTTATAGTAAGTGAACATACCTGCATCAGCATGTTAGCATTGCCATTGTGAACATGTTAGATTGATTATGTAGATACAGGTATACCAAGATAATAACTGAGCGCTATGCTTCATGTGCCTTTGCATGAATAAAGATTGTGCAATCTGGAAGTATTCCCCTTTCCCAGAGAAACCCGTGGACTGCTGAGTGTGTTACAACCTGAAATGCAGCAGTGGGTGTGTGCGCCGTACAGCACCTGCATAGCCGTATTACTCTGCTGCAGAAAGCTATTACTACATCAGTTAAAAGTTAGTCATCCGTGGAGCAGGACCTTGAAGGGAAAAGTTAAAGAGATGGAGACATGAATTACAGAAGGGGAGGGAGATTAAGGAGGAGGAGGTATTAGATTAGACATAATTTAATTGTCTAATTAATTGCTATTTATTTAAAAACTGACATATCTAATGTTTTGACAGGCTGAACATTTCAATAACAGTTCTTCTTCTTCCTCTTATACTCCTTGCCTAAATATACAGCCTCTGGCAAGAGACAAGGGGATACATTGGAAGAGAAAGAGAGAGATAACAGACAAATGAGGCAGGAAGCACTTGCTTACGTAACCGACATTGCAAACAGTCTCTATCAACCCTTGAAGATCATGTTATCCATTAAGACTAAGAGTGTGATAATGTTGTTTTCCTTCCATTATGGCTCTGCATGATTCTGCTAATATTAAAGTGGACCTATCATGCTATATTTGAATAATATATTGTAGGGCCATACCTATATAAAACATGTCTGTGAAGTTTTTTTTCAAAATACCAAACAGATCATGCATTTTAGCCATGCCTCATTTCGCTCTATTTGCTCTATTCCAGCCCTGTCTTCACAAGGGCTGATTCTGTGGCAAATGAGCTGCAGCTGAGGGGGGGCGAGGCACGAGCGTCATGTTACCATGCGGTTACCATGCGGTTACTATGCTGTTACCATGCTGTTACCATGCTGTTACCATGCTGTTACCATGCCACGCAACCTCTCATTCCCCTGATAGGTGGAGAGTTGCCCATATAAGCGGAGCACCCCATTTCTGACGTCAGAACAATTTCAAATAATAATCAGCTCCGTTGCAGCCCCGTTTTTAGAGATTTGGGTATGGAGGAAAAGAGAGAGGGTTGTGTTTTCTGACACTTGGTGAGTTCCCTGACACACCGGGGACACATATTCATGTCTAAAAGATGACAAAAATGCGTTTTTCATGATAGGTCCCCTTTACCTTAATGTGAACTCTCGTTAAGCAGAAAAAAACAATTAAAACTGGTGATGGGCAGAGCTTACGTACAATCTGTGCCAAACACGCATGCACATGGTGAGATGTGAGTCACTGCTATTATTATCCTGGATATTAAAGATATATAAGATATGATGCTGCAACCCAGAGAGGGACAGCGTGAGGGAGAAAGCGGAGAGAGGATTTGCAGGAGTTTAAAATATATCCTGTATGTATGTGGCTCTAAAAGTGTCCTTCCCCCTTCCTCGCAGGTGCCTGCCGTCACTGCAGCTTTGAAATGGAGTCCACTCACCTCCTGAACACCTCCAAGAAGAGAGTAAAGATCCACCCTCACACCGTCACTGCCAAATACGCCACGCAGGCCCCTTACTCCCCTCAACCCGGAGTACACACACACTTCCCTCAACCGGGGGACGAGGGCTACGATGACGCTCCGTCTTTCGAGGACTTTGGCTCCTTCCTGGAAGAGACGTCAGACAAGAAGCAGCTGACGGAGAGCAGGAAGTGGCGTCTGACTTTGTTCGGCTCCAAAGAAAAGGAAACGGCTAACAAGCTTCAAACTCTCGGGGGAGCAGAGGGGAGTGAGGGGGGAGCCAGAGCAGCAAAGGCTTCTGGGAAAGGCGTAGGGGAGCAGCTGGCCAGTTTCGGGGAGGCGTCTGTGTCTGCGTCCCGGCTCACCTGGGTGGGACTGCTAGGTGCGGCGCTGGCTCACGGATGTTTGATTGTTCTGACCCGCCTGGCCTCCGAACGCTTCAGCCTCGGCCCCCTGTTTCTGCTTTTGGTTAGATCCATCGTGCAGCTGGTCTCAGTGGCGGTCCCGCTGCACAGGGGGGAGAACCTGTTCGGACCACAGGGCTACCGTCTCCGCCTGCTGTGTTACGGCGTGGCCTACTCTCTCTCCCTCTGCTGCGCCTACGCCTCCCTCACCTTCGTTTCTCCCGGAGACGGCACCACGACCTGGCGCCTGGCGACCACGGCGCTGTCGGCGATCCTGGCCTTCCTGCTCCTGGAGGAGAGGCTGGGATTGGCTGATGGCATCACCATAGCGGCAGGACTCTGTGGTTTGGGGCTAGTCTTACTTCCCACGGCAGACGAGAGCAATTCAGATTCACAGACTGACCCGGT
This sequence comes from Pseudochaenichthys georgianus, assembly GCF_902827115.2. Lineage (NCBI taxonomy): Eukaryota > Metazoa > Chordata > Actinopteri > Perciformes > Channichthyidae > Pseudochaenichthys > Pseudochaenichthys georgianus. The sequence continues at coordinate 2,895,360 of NC_047524.1, read as the reverse complement.
GAAGTTCTGGCGGGGTGCGTTCGGATGGTCTCTCTCGGCTCTTGCGGGGCTGTGGATGGCTCTGGCTCTGGTGGGGTACCGCTCCCTGAAGGAGAGGGTGGGCGTGGGCACAGCTCTGTTCACAGTGAGCTGGACAGGCTGCCTGCTCGCCCCGACCTCCTTGTTTCTGCTTCAGGAGGGCTGGTCCTGGCCCATGAGTGCTGAAGCCTGGGGCCTGGTGCTGGGCCTGGCTGCCTGCTCGGTCGCAGCCTTCCTGGGGATGACGCACGCCCTCACCCGGCTCCACCCGTCGCTGGTGTCCGCCTCTCAGAGTCTGGAGGTACCTGTGGCCATGCTGCTGCATCTGGCCGTGCTGCCTTTGGCTCCCACCGCGCCGGAGGTGGTCGGGAACGTGATGGTCATCCTCAGCGTCGGTTGGCTGGTGGCGATAAAGCTGCTCCCGGCTCGTGGGGGAGGGCGGCGTCAAAGGGAGGAGTATGAGGAGATTCTGGACTCACCCATCAAATAGACATCTCTTCTCACCTATCTCTCACCTTCTCCCCCTCCTTCATGAGATGCAATCAAGTGTAAATAAGAGACTGCTAAATGTTTATTGGAGCTTAATCTATTTTGTATTGTCCTCGTTGCTTTTGAGAAGTGCCAATATTGTGTTGTGTGTTATAGTGACTATGTGACGTGAAATTAAAACTCTCTGATGAACACAATGCACTTTGCCATCAGTCCGTCACCTCCCGATGTGTGTGTGTGTGTGTGTGTGTGTGTGTGTGTGTGTGTGTGTGTGTGTGTGTGTGTGTGTGTGTGTGTGTGTGTGTGTGTGTGTGTGTGTGTGTGTGTGTGTGTGTGTGTGTGTGTGTGTGTGTGTGTGTGTGTGTGTGTGTGTGTGTGTTCCTGTTGTACGCGTAATATATTGGCTATATTTCACAACACTATAATGTCAATCAGTTTAACCAGCCAGCTGAGGTTTGGCCAAGTACAGACAACATCTATTTAGAGGCTGGCAAGGAAGAGAAAACACAGGAGATGGGAGGCAAGAGAGAGAAGCAAGGCACATAATCAGAGCGAAGATAAATGGGGGGAGAGGGAGGGAAGATGATGGGATTGGCATACAGATAAGAAGCCGGAGAGAAAGGAGAGATGGCAGATGACAGAGATGAAAAAGGAGGAAGCCAGACCAGAAAGGGGGGCTGACGTTGGTTGGGTTTTGTGCTGCTTCTGGACAGCTGGAAGATAGAAACATGTGTGGGGAACAGTCATTACGTCTGACAACTACCTGTCAGACACAGAAGCAATGTCATTCTTGTTTCCCCGGCCTCTTCTCTATTTTTCATCAGCAGTAACCCCTGCCTTCTTTCTCTTTGCTAAAAAATGAATGAGAGGAAATGACTAAGCCTCCATTCACTAAAATCCTCACACAAACTGCACAGATGGAGACTGCTCATGAACACAATTGCCCCCACATTGAACAGAAAAGTGTGTGTGTGCATGCTGGGTATGAGTATGAAACAGGTTAGTTGGAAGTCTTGACACGAAATAGCTACTATCCTTGTTACTGCATCTTGTTAGGTGTGACATTTAAGAAAAAGGCCTGAAAAAACCCCATCAGATTGAGCCCATATTTCTCCGCCCAGCTTCACATTTATAAGGAAACACACACACACACACACACACACACACACACACACACACACACACACACACACACACACACACACACACACACACACACACACACACACACACACACGGTTGTAAGCCTTTCATTAATGAATATACTGGAGTGATGTCAGTGCGCTAGCCAAATTAAAATCACATAAGGCACAAAAGCCTCGTTCTTTTTCCATTTTTCCAAGTTGTGAAATGTATGCATTCAGTCACACAATTTGCAGGTGTTATAATTTACTTGAATAATATGTAATGCTAGTCATTACTATTTAAGACCTCTCCATCTACCACATGTATCTGACTGCTGTAACTAGTAAATCTGCAGGTTCAAATCTGACGTAAAAAACCTATGACCAGTTTATAAATGTCAAATTAGCACTTTCCTACTAAATAATATGATCACATATAGGTTAATAAACCTGTAGACCTGTCTTCCCCCTCAGTTTTAAGCAATTTATTTCCTCCTTTTGCTGCTTTCTCCCAGCATTCTGCCCATTTCCTCTCTAGTGCTAATTAAAAAAAAGAACGCTTTAAAAATGAATGAAGAGGTGATCTGGGACCAGCGACCACCACACAGAAACTGTAAAAATGCATAGCAAGAACCTCCAGTCTGCAAAAAGTTATAACACTGTGTGTGTGTGTGTGTGTGTGTGTGTGTGTGTGTGTGTGTGTGTGTGTGTGTGTGTGTGTGTGTGTGTGTGTGTGTGTGTGTGTGTGTGTTGTGCCAGGAATAGCTTTGGCAGGGTTTCACAAATCATAAACACCCTGCATTGTAAATGGTGGTTTCTTTGCATTCAGACACTCTTAAACCAACTAATGAGAGGAAGACAAGCCCTGTATTGAAGACAATCCAACACATCTGCGGTTGTCGGTATCTACAGAAACCGCCACATCTACACAAACATTGAGACAGTGGTGTAAACTCTGGCACGTGCATAAAAAGAATAAAACACTGACAAATAAAGTGTGGGCAAAAGTGTTCTAAAACTGACTGTGTGGGAGGAGGGAGGAAACCTTTCCATGAGGCCGATTAGATTGTTTAATTAGCTTTTATTCTTTATTGTAAACCCACTACATTTATGGTACATTTAGATTCATTGTCATCAGACGAAAACAAGCTTACATAACTAAAATCCCCTTTAAAAAGAACATTAAAGAACAAGCATGTGCAAAAGCATTACCACTGGAGTGTCCCCAGTCTTATTTTGTAATTTCGTTTCCCCCCCTGGGCCAATCATGTGTCCCCTCTTTCCTTCCTCAGTGATCCCGCCCGCTCGATCACGCTGTTCAGCTGCAGGTGAACCTTCTGAAGCTCTGTTGCTATGGCAACCAGGGCCCTTTCCATTGTGGCCGTGTCCATTGGTGGAGTAACTTCCTGCTCTTGCACTCCTGATGTGAATGGCTTTATCCCCAGGCCAAATGCTAATCCCCCTAAACCCCCGGGTCTCGGTGTCGGTTGGCTTCTATTTTCCTCAAGTCGCTTCAACCGGGCATTACCGTCATGGCCGATGTGCATGAGCTGGTGCAAGGTATCGTTTAACCTCCTCTCCCTCTCTTCTTCCTCACTGTGGAGTTTCAGCAAGCCATGTTGGAGCTTGACACTCGCCTGATCAGCTTGTGCCTTGCATGCTGACTCCAGGCTGGGTCTGCACTGATGACATGTCCCCTTAGCCAGTTTGTCCACCTGGGTCCTGAGAGACGCCATTCCTCCACAGCATTGCTCCAGAGACTCCAGCAACATGTTCTGCCTCATTTGGGAGTCTTCCAGAGCGATGAAGAGCTTGTCCCAGCGGGAGAAACCTGCATGCTGGCATGGTGTATCTGGAGTTTCTCCTGAACAACAACAACAACAACAACAGGGATGCATCAGTTATACAGTCCCATAATATAACAAGCATGTTATAGCACTTTATAACAAGAAAAAATATCTGTATTCCTTTTAAACACGAATATAGAGTACATTTTATGTCAGGTTTCAGATCATTTCAACTTTAGTCACAATGCAAGTTCAAACAAAGCTAAGGAAAGGGGTGTTAAATACTTTTAAATGGGATGAGTAACATCGCTTGTAGAAATAAAACCATTTTAATTTAGCACTGCATTTAACTTTTTGTTACTTATTACATAATGTAATATAAAAAAAAAAATTCCTTTGCATCTAAAATCAAATCAACCCCGAACATGACATCAGATTTTTTGTAGTTGATATGAGAGCGCAAAATGTGTTTAGCATTAAAGGTTTTCACATAAATAACATACAATAGTCTCTTCTATAAAGGCTTAAGATGGTATCTGCATAAAAATGTACAAGACAATGTGGTGATTTAATAAAAAAAGTATTTTTGTGATAAAAATAGGACCAAGGATAGACCCTTGCGGGACACCGTTACTTACATTCAAAGCTAATAAATCAAAGTGTGTTTAAAAATTCTTATTCAAAGCACATTATTTTATTTTATGAATTAAATCATGCATGGAAGCCGAGGACAAATTATTCATACTGAGCCATCTGTTGAAACAAGCAGAGAGAGAAATTTGACAAAAGGACACAAACAAAACTCACCCTCTTGCTTATCCTGAGAGATTTCGTTGTCGTAGCTTTCTGCGAAGTTCCCTTCAAACTCAACTTCATTCACACACAAGGATGCACCAATAAAGCCAAGCACACACAGCACACGCCACATCCCGAACACATGCATGATGAAGCCCTGAATGTGAAGTGTATATATCAGATGTGTTCGTCACCCAGTTTCTCCCCCTTCACTAAATGTACAGCCCTTTACACTGAGCCAACTGTGGCTGCTGCTGACTTATAAACTCAGAAGGAGGGAAGTGAAGGAGGGTGGGACGGAGGAGGGGGATGCTGTGGAGGTTGGGTGAGTAATGCTTCAGTGGAGGTAATATGTCAAATGTCAACCGAGTGGGAAATAAGGGGCATTATGAGGAAAGAGAGGCAGCTTTACAGTGACACAGGGAAAGCTCGGGGGGGATGAAGAGAGACAAGGAAACAGAAAAAGTAGATCAACAGGGAGAAAGAAAAGACCCACCACCAGACAGAACGAAAAACTGCTTTATTACTGTCTTTTAAGCAAGGCTGTTAAACATTTTTTAGTAGAAATAGTAATTCCCCTCCACTGTACAGCCTTACTTTATTTAGCTTATGCTGGATAAAGTTAGCTAAAGGTACCAAACTTTAGATAGATGCTGTGATTGATATGACAGGGTCAGTTCGCTGAATTAATGACTTTTCTACACTACGATAACAGTATGTTTTATGATTTTATATTATCCTCAAATTGTCACGTAGGGCTGCTGTTCAACATAACATCTCACCCAGAAAACTATTACAAAAACACAATACATCTTTTTCTTTACATATATTTGTTGTCCCCATATCATTTAATATTTGGGCATTTATTAAATCAGTCACCATTCAACCATGTTGTAATTGTACAATAGATGATTGCCCTATAAAATGCAGTTGCAGCTCCTACTTGGAGAATAGAAATTGTATAAATAAGACGGAGAAACTGAATTGGAACAAAATATATAATTGTTTTAAAATGAAAACGGCACAGATGAAAAAAATACTTGGGGAGTAGTAGAAGTAAAAGACAAAACTACTATTCAATACTTGAAGCTAACCTATAGAGAAACACAATCTATGTTATATGAAATTAACCCTTATATCAATGGCCAAGATCTAATGACTTATAGGTCCTTTTTATTTATGGAGAGAAGCCAATTTGTTGCATTTCACAGTCCTTCACAGCAGTGGCGGTTCTAGACCAATTTGACTGGGGGGCCACTGGGGGGCCAGTTATTGTCTGAGGGGGGCACAATAAATGCAGGACGAAAAAGAGAACTAGACAGTATGAAGTAATTGCGCATACGAAAACAATGCAATACAGTTATTGGTATTTGTTTCAGTACACTTATTTATTTCAGATAGATCTTATAGTTATTACTCATTTCATTTCATTTCAAACCTTTATTTAACCAGATTGGTCCCATTGAGATCATAGATCTCTTTTTCAAGGGAGACCTGCAATTACTGTTAGCTTCAGCTTAAGTTATAGTGTAATGTTTGCACTAACACCATATTTATATAAAAATAAAGGCAATGAACAGTTACATCTCTACTTTACATAAGGGTGTCTGCACAATCTCACCTTACAGCAACAAAATCCTGCGGTTTATGGCAAACCGAGTACCAGAAAATATATATTTAAAAACATTTTTTTTTTTAAAAATGTCATTGTTAGGGGGCCACAGGGAGGTCAGAGGTCAGTGTTAGGGGGGCACTGGCCCCCCTGGCCCCCCCTAAAACCGCCCCTGCTTCACAGTCAGAGTTTACATGATGTCCGTAAGACATTTAAATCCACACACTCTCTCTAGGTCTGCCTGCCTTCTCAACCTTTAACTGATGAGTCAGAGTCCCTCCCTGCACATCAACACCAGAGCCCTTAAGCAAAATAAAAATAAATGGAAAATTGCAGACTCTGGATTGTTATTTAAACTCGCAAAAAGAAGTATGTTTTTACCATTTTAAATTACATTTTGTTGCCAAGCAACTCTGGAAAATGTTTTTATTTTGTATTTTGTTGCCTGGTTACCTGGTCGATATTCAACAATTTAGAATTAAGAGTTATTGAATTCTCAGTGAGGCCAAATGACCTTTTCCTTCCTTATAGACGAAGCGCTCTGGTAAACAGGTGTTGGTGTTAAGTATAAGAAGGACGTGTCAAGGTTAGAGGAAATGCCTCGACCTTCTCTCTGCAGACCTCCAGACTGACTTCCCCCTGCGGATGTCAGCCTGTCTGCAGTAACTATGTTTGTTTTACCTGTTTGGCTGGTTGTAATTGGAACAGAGGGACTTATTATTCTAGTGGAAACTGGCAGGTTTGTCTCAGGAAAAGAGAGCACCTGCAGAGGAAGTAGTGGCATAAAGAGAGTTGGAGAGAGAGAGGATAGTGAGGAAAGTTAGATTTTTTATTTTCCCGTGGCAGCAAAAGTACCTCACTCTCACTCCAGTGTGTGCAGTTCCCTGGCTCACTTCCATAGAATACAATAATTAGGAGAAATAAGGAAACCAGGAAATGCAATAATTCCCCTTAGGAAAGCAAGACATTTATATAAAACCCAGTGTATGCATGTCAGAAACAGTTGGTGATATCATCCTGTTCTCACTGGTCTCAATGTTTTGTATTTAGGTCAGGATCATGCCTCCATAAAAGAGAAGCCACATTTATCAGCAGCCACCAGACACTTTTTACTACCCAGGTCTGCACACACACACCTCCAGTGTAGCAGTCATAAATAACACAATGAGGAGGAGGAGTGATGATTGATGAAAGGATTGGCAAAGCATAGCCGAGAGAGGAAGATGAAGAGGCAAAAGACACGGACAGAGGATGACATTTGTATTTAAGGAGACTATTTCTAGTGTATTAGCTCTCATTAAATCCAGACCTGAGAGGATTAGAGAGGAAAAATATCCTATTGCCTGTTTTCTCCTGACGAAAACAGAGATTCTTAAAACTGGGACAGTGGGTGTTGCATAACTTCAAAACAGCAATAGGACCGCACTGATGAATAAACCGCAAACTAACACTAACACTAACACAGCAAAGTCTGCCAACACGGGCCGGTTTTAATGAGAACTGGGTGTATCCCTTTTATTGCCGCAATAGGAAGGTGAAGAAACCATGGAGACATGATTGAAATACAGCATACTGTAAAACAATAGGGCCATTGTAAGAATATAACTGACTTATAATGATGTTAAAATGTTGCATTCATTGGTTGTTATGTTATAGCTTATTGCTTCACTATTAACAGAGCAGTTAGGCTTCAAAATAATACATTTCCGAGCTAAGAATAGCTTTTTGTACTGCAGGTTTGGCAATGATCTCTCAGGTAGGACTATATGCAGTGGCGGCTGGTGGAAAATATTTTTGGTGGAGCTGTAGGACTGTATATATGTCAAAGTCAATGGGCTCAGTTGAAACTGGCTTACATACTGACTCGAGAACCTAATTTCTCTTTAAATAAAAGCTGTTAAAGCACATGGAATTAATATTTATTTGTATGCAGATGATACAGTCTTGTATACCTGGGATCTTGTTGCATCGATGCACTTTACAAATGACCGTCAGCCTTTAGTATTTAGCAGTCACTTAACTCAAACGTGTGTTGAATGCCAGTCTATGTTGAATGCACACACATTTAAGCCAATGTTGTGTCTAATGCTTGAATGAAGCCTAAATACATTGTTACAGATCAGGGAAAGAGCAGATAAGTTACTTGTTACAAACATAAAGCCATTCAGTCTGATTAATGTATATCATCCACCACATTCATACTGATTTTAAATATAAGGATTTGTCGTATATTAATTCATTGGCATAGTGTCTCCATTTTGAACTATTGATATTGTCACAGATTGAGATTTGTAACCAAATCAAAACCTATTTTTTTTTATCATCAGTGGGAATTACCGGTTAAATGTAACTTGAATGAGAAATAACAAAATATCCTCTATACATACGTTATTTGTCTCGTCCGGTAGAGGAAACGACCGAGCCAAATATAATTACAAATATCCCAATTCCCTTCTGCTTTCATAACTCACTCATTTCAACCAGGCCTGAAAAAACATCATTTCAACTTTCTCTTCCTTCCTGTTTCACAGATGAGAAGGAAATCGCGAGAGAGACAGCTGCCGCATCTGCTGACGGACAGGATTTCTACCGGATATTATGAAACTGATTTGGGAACATAGCAGTGTTGTGCTGTGTCAGTGTGGTGGAAACAGTCATGAGCAGCTAGGGACAGATTGAAGAGAATCTATGATTGTGTTGCTGAGTCAGAGGAAAGTCACAGGAAGGACTCACTATTGAATCTATTCTTTAAGCACTGGCTGTGCGCCCTGTGAGGCCCCTCTCACATGTACCGGTGATATAGCGGTGTGATAAAAGCGTTATTGAACCAAGAGCCTGCTGACCGTCCTCGGATCAATATCACATAACTGCCACTTGATTGATCTAATCTGTTGGTACAGCTACAGACAGGAAAGAGGTGGTGAAATAAGAGCTCAATACACACACACACACAATTGTGGCTGGATGCTAGCTAGTGCCCACACACACACACACACACACACACACACACACACACACACACACACACACACACACACACACACACACACACACACACACACACACACACACACACACACACACACACACACACACACACACACACACACACACACACACACACACACACACACACACACACACACACACACACACACACACACACACACACACACACACACACACACACACACACACACACACACACACACACACACACACACACACACACACACACACACACACACACACACACACACACACACACACACACACACACACACACACACACACACACACACACACACACAATATATTTATTGTTGTGCCTTCTTAGTTGCTCGTATTATGATGGGATATGGTTTAATTTAGTAAATGTTTGTGTGTGAAAAATGTATATCTCATAAGTGTGTTGGTGTATGATCATTTGTATGAAGTTAATAAAAACATTCTCAGTGTTCAAGTCAATCACTGAAAAGGGTGACGATATCATAAGCACCCAACAGTGAATATAAATATAAAATCTAAGTGTTAATGATTGTCAGTAGAGATGGGATGGCAGAAGGTGCTATAATTCCAAAGCTGGTAAAGACCTTTCAAATTTAGCAATAATAGTCAAATAAGAAAAGGACTGATAAAAGAGATTTGTCCTTGAATCAACTGTTTTATGGAAAATGTTTTATGTAATTTTATTTTATTTATTTTTAAAATGAAAGACATTAGTAATGCCATAAATGTGTGCATACATTCACAGTAAATATGTATTCATAGCTGTCTAATTAAATCAATTTCTCACTTATTCTGACAATGTACTTAACCCCAAATAAAAGAACCCAATAAAAAGAGTAAATAATAGTGAAGTCACGTTGTGATAACAATAACTCATCTCTCGCTTTTTTTTGTTTTCTTTTTGTGCTCCTATTTGAGTTGCCGTCCGGAGTGGGCACCATCTCGCACATGCGCACTGCAGATAGGGCAGGGCTGCTGATCGGGTACATGGATGCATAGATATATATAAATAAACATATATATAAAATTATATATAATATATATAAACGTGTTTATATATATCTATGCATGGATGTATAATAACAACAAGAGTTAAGAGGGTAGTGTGACAGAATATTCTCATCAGAGTCCGGCGCACTTCCTGGGGGCATGCCAGTGGCGGTGCATTTTTCTCCAGCTTCCCAGAAGTCACGTGACTTCTGTGAAGCTGCAGGACGGGCAGCAATACCTGGAGGACCTCAAGTCTCTCAGGAAGTGTGTGTGGCTGCAGGTCGTCCTCTCGTCACCAGGTGAGAAACTCTCCTATTCCCTACCTGAGCTCAGATTATACGCGAACAGAGAAGACCCTTCCTGTTGATCCAGAGAAACTGCCCGACATCAGCAAACTTCCATCCTGAGCTTTGATCTCTTTCTATGTTTCGCTTTGGGTTTAAACCCCACACGGCAACAGCATTAGGATGTTTGAAAGAATAATGACTATTATTATTATTATTATTATATTATTATTATTATTATTATATTATTATATTGGGCTGAGATCCTGTGTGTCCCCGTTGTTGATCAAACACAGGATTTATCAGGAGATCTGCAGAGTGTATTACGTAACGCATTCACATGATGGTCTCAGTCCATCACTGTCTCACTGATACCGCTCCAGAGTCCAGGTACCATGAAGTCATTTCATTTCATATGTGGACAATATCTCAGGGACCAGTTCAGAGTCAAGGGGCGGGTCCTGAGTCCTGGGGTGGGCCCTGAGCCAGTCTATGGCCCTGAGTCAAGGGGCGGGCCCTGAGTCCAGGGGCGGGCCCTGAGTCCAGGGGCGGGTCCTGAGTCAAGGGGCCGGTCCAGCTGTGTTGGTCTAGTGCAGGGGTTGGCAAGTAATGGGCCAATTTTTTTCTGAGCCACTAGATGTCAGGCCAGCTGGTGAATTGTTAAGGGGAGGGGTGCTAGTGAACTGTCGGAATTGTGAAATAATAATGTGAAATTCATTTTTTATTTTTGATCCTTTTTTTTTTATTCTATTTTTTTTTTATTCTATGTCATTCTTGTTTCAGACCTCCTCTGCAGTGGCATCAGAAGGAAGCCTCCATGATGGGCACCGTGGACGAGCTGCTGGATCTGATGTTCAAATGGATGGATCAGAAGGAGGGCTGTGCGATGCACCTGAGGAAACTGGCCCGGGAGCTGGAGGATCTCAGAGAGAAGTGCAACAGCAACCAGTTTATCGGGAACTCAGTGCAGGTGGCGGGAGCTGCAAGCCTGGTTGGAGCCGGCGTGGTCACATTGCTCACCGGCGGATTAGCGGTTGCGTTTCTTGCGTTCGGAGCAACATATATGGGTGTAGGTGTAACCATATCTGTGGTTACTCATCTTACTGAGCACCTCTTATCCAGCATGACGATGGAGAAAGCGCAGCGCATAGAAAGCGAGAGAAACAAGATTGCAGAAAGAATCAAGCGTCTGTTCGAGCAGCTGAGGAAGGAGTGTAAGGCGAAGAGCGTCAACGCAGACAAAGACGAGCTGGACCAACGAGTCATGGCTAAGGTCCTGGGAGCCATCGGCAGAAGGAATGGTCAGAAGTGGACAGTCTGTGATAGCATCAAGTGGTCTTCTTCTTCTGGGCCACAGTTTCCTCTGAATGCAATATCATTAAAATGGAGTCTTGCCTGCAAAGGCGGTTGCTGGAGTTGCTCGTATTTTAGAAGCCTTTGCATTACCAGCAAGAGGAAAGTACCCTAAACCGCTGTCTGCTGAAGCAGGCAAACAAATCTTCAAAATAATGTTCACAATTCCTAAAGTAGTGGACATTGCCCTTAGAGGCACTGCCCTTAAAGAAGGGGTCGCTGCCCTTAAAGAAGGGGTCACTGCCCTTATAGAAAGAGGCACTGCCCTTAAAGGAGGGGGCACTGCCCTTAAAGGAGGGGGCACTACCCTTAAAGGAGGAGGCACTGCCCTTAAAGGAGGGGAAAATGACCTTAAAGGAAGGGCCATGGTAAGATCTTACATGTGTTATTGAATGACTTATTGAAATCCTCCGCATACAGCTACATATCATAATACTAGTTTTGAGACGATCAATGTGAATGTTGTTGAGGCTGACGGTGTGAAATATTCCTGCTCAGATTGCTGTTGGAGTTGTTGGAGTTGCTGGACTTGCGGTTGCACTTCCTAAGGTGATAGACAGCTGGAAGAAAATGATCGAGAACAATCACGTGACTGAAGCGAGCCAATCCATGAGAGGTGCCGCTGACGACTTGGACAAGATGAGCCGGACGCTGAGGAATCAGTTCAAAGACATTAAGTGAGATGTTTATTTTACCGCTGGGTGGCTTTGACTATAAAAATATATCATCATTTATTAGTTGATTTATATGTTGTATTAATAATCTGAAGTAACTTGTGACTGAGGCTCTCAAATAAATGGAGTGGGTTCAAAATATAAGGCACTGTATATGCTAGTATTAGGTAATATCCGGTCTAAATTCTCAATTTAAAGGGGACCTATCATGCAAAAGTCACTTTTTGATGTCTTTTATACATAAAGATGTGTCCCCGGTGTGTCGGGGAACTCACGCAGCGTCAGAAAATAAAACCCTCGCTCTTTTCCTCCTTACCCAAATCTCTAAAAACGGGGAACAACGGAGCTGATCCAGATTTGCGTCCGATATGACGTAATATCTGAAATGTGGACCCACGGCCCAATCAGAAACGTTGCCATCAGAAACAATGCCCGACTGTTTTGGACGTAATATGGTCGGTGTTTACATTAGCATCGCTAACACTCAGAGCTAACCTGTACTGGAGAGCATGTGTGTGAAGAAGCAGGAAGTAAAAAGGAACTCACCTTGTGGTATAACCGGCAAGAGAGAAAGCCTTTGAGCTCCAGACTGTTTCAGAGAGAATCCTTGATGATCCATGATATGGCGTTTCATCACGGCAGTGTTTAGTTGACTCAGTAGCTGCCGGGTCCCGCATGAGCTCAGCCCCCTCCTTTTATAAGCTTTATACCCCAAATCACGTTTGAAACAGGAAGTGAAATAGAGGGATCTGAGGCATGGCTAGAATGGGTGATCTGTTTGGTATTCTGAGCAAAACACTTCATAGACATGTTTTTTATATATTTGTATATATCTGAGACCTATGCTATTGCCTAAAATAGCATGATAGGTGACCTTTAAGTCGTTCACATTTTTACTGAAGTACAGAAGACCGGTACCTTCCAGGGAAACTTAACTAGTAGTTTAACTAGAGCTAAACAAATATGTTACTCATTGTGCCAGGGCAAAGCAGGTTTCTTGAATCATGCTAACTGGACTGGTTTCGTTCACAGGACGATGATGGCTGACAGCCAACGAGAACACGAGGAAAGGCTGAAGAAAGAATGGTTCTCAAGAGCACAACAGGAACACGGGAATCTAAAGATGGCGGGCATGGCGTTGGGCTCTCTGTTTCTCTTTCTGTTTCTGTTTCAAGGTGCCATTTTCTGTAAAACAGACAAAGATATGAGTTTGAGTTCAGCTGAAGGAAGCATCCAAGGGAAGGAGACTGAATCCCACATGGGTTTAAGACATGAGGAAGAAAGACAGGGCCATCAAACAGAGTGGACAGGAAGTGATCAAGAGAAAGGGAGTGAGTGTACAGGAAGTGAACAAGAGAAAGGGAGTGAGTGGAGAGGAAGTGAACAAGAGAAAGGGAGTGAGCAGACAGGAAGTGAACAAGAGAAAGGGAGTGAGTGTACAGGAAGTGAACAAGAGAAAGGGAGTGAGTGGAGAGGAAGTGAACAAAAGAAAGGGAGTGAGCAGACAGGAAGTGAACAAGAGAAAGGGAGTGAGCAGACAGGAAGTGAACAAGAGAAAGGGAGTGAGTGGAGAGATTAATCATTCAAACGAAAGTTAATATAATCAAATATATTCTTGTATAATCCACAAAGAAAATGCATTGTATTTCATGTTGTTCTATCATCACAGTATACAGAATGTACGTGGTTAGGCCTGTTATAGTTTATCACTAGGGGTGTCACTGTTTAGAGGAGACGGCTGACTGCACTCACAGCAGGGGGCCCCTGACTCCATAGAAGAGTACTGGAACCCTGACATGTGTTCAGGCCAGGGGTCTGCAACCTTTTTGACCAAAAGAACCATTTTGCCCCTTTTCCAACCATTCTGTTTTTCTGGAGCCGCAAAACATTATCTGATAGCTTGATAAATAAAACATATAGCTGCACCCTAAAAAGAGTTAACTGATTGAATGATGACTGAACATCGTCAGCTGTCTTCCTCTTCCGTGGAAGAGTAAAGGCTGCAGCACCTTTGACAACTTCTCTCCACATATCAAACATACCGGTACGCCAGCATCGTTTGCTGTGAAAGCAGATAACTCTGTCCACGCTGAATTAAACCCTCTGTGTCCCTCCCATACTTTTCTTGATGTATCCATAGTTCGCTCATCGAGCCGGGGGTCAGGTTAATCACCTGTAAGAAAAGGCGCTGGCAGCAGGATGCGACGCATATTTTACATTCACTGTATTATTTAATTTCCTTCTTATTTGTGTCTAAGCTCAAGGGAGCCAGAGCAGAGGGCTCGGGAGCCGCGGGTTGCTGACCCCTGGGTTAGGCCATACCATAGGGCAGTGCTTCTGCTCCTGGTGGTCCGTGAGCACCCCCTAGTGGTCCGTGAGTATATTGGTAACATTTCACATTTGAAATTAATTAATTAAAGTTTTTCGCACTCTCGCGGGAATATCTCCGCAATGGAGCGAGGTTAAGTTTACTTTCTATTGCATGATAAAGCCCAGCGCAACACCGTCGTCACACATGTTGCCACTTGTTTGTACAATTTTCAGGCGATTTGTATTCTGTTCTAGAAAAACATAGGATATCAAGAAGCGAATAAAACAAACAATGTATTTTATGAACATTTATCCATGCTGGAAGTAGATTTAGGAGTTAGAGATTATTATCTAATATATGCATCCAATGAAGCATTGCATGAAGTCTGTTGATGATCAGAGGCTGTTGTTGGGGCTGCATAAACATTTGTTTATTTTTGGATAATCAGTTCAAAGACATTAAGTGAGATGTTTATTTTACCGCTGGGTGGCTTTGACTATAAAAATATATCATCATTTATTAGTTGATTTATATGTTGTATTAATAATCTGAAGTAACTTGTGACTGAGGCTCTCAAATAAATGGAGTGGGTTCAAAATATAAGGCACTGTATATGCTAGTATTAGGTAATATCCGGTCTAAATTCTCAATTTAAAGGGGACCTATCATGCAAAAGTCACTTTTTGATGTCTTTTATACATAAAGATGTGTCCCCGGTGTGTCGGGGAACTCACGCAGCGTCAGAAAATAAAACCCTCGCTCTTTTCCTCCGTACCCAAATCTCTAAAAACGGGGAACAACGGAGCTGATCCAGATTTGCGTCCGATATGACGTAATATCTGAAATGTGGACCCACGGCCCAATCAGAAACGTTGCCATCAGAAACAATGCCCGACTGTTTTGGACGTAATATGGTCGGTGTTTACATTAGCATCGCTAACACTCAGAGCTAACCTGTACTGGAGAGCATGTGTGTGAAGAAGCAGGAAGTAAAAAGGAACTCACCTTGTGGTATAACCGGCAAGAGAGAAAGCCTTTGAGCTCCAGACTGTTTCAGAGAGAATCCTTGATGATCCATGATATGGCGTTTCATCACGGCAGTGTTTAGTTGACTCAGTAGCTGCCGGGTCCCGCATGAGCTCAGCCCCCTCCTTTTATAAGCTTTATACCCCAAATCACGTTTGAAACAGGAAGTGAAATAGAGGGATCTGAGGCATGGCTAGAATGGGTGATCTGTTTGATATTCTGAGCAAAACACTTCATAGACATGTTTTTTATATATTTGTATATATCTGAGACCTATGCTATTGCCTAAAATAGCATGATAGGTGACCTTTAAGTCGTTCACATTTTTACTGAAGTACAGAAGACCGGTACCTTCCAGGGAAACTTAACTAGTAGTTTAACTAGAGCTAAACAAATATGTTACTCATTGTGCCAGGGCAAAGCAGGTTTCTTGAATCATGCTAACTGGACTGGTTTCGTTCACAGGACGATGATGGCTGACAGCCAACGAGAACACGAGGAAAGGCTGAAGAAAGAATGGTTCTCAAGAGCACAACAGGAACACGGGAATCTAAAGATGGCGGGCATGGCGTTGGGCTCTCTGTTTCTCTTTCTGTTTCAAGGTGCCATTTTCTGTAAAACAGACAAAGATATGAGTTTGAGTTCAGCTGAAGGAAGCATCCAAGGGAAGGAGACTGAATCCCACATGGGTTTAAGACATGAGGAAGAAAGACAGGGCCATCAAACAGAGTGGACAGGAAGTGATCAAGAGAAAGGGAGTGAGTGTACAGGAAGTGAACAAGAGAAAGGGAGTGAGTGGAGAGGAAGTGAACAAGAGAAAGGGAGTGAGCAGACAAGAAGTGAACAAGAGAAAGGGAGTGAGTGTACAGGAAGTGAACAAGAGAAAGGGAGTGAGTGTACAGGAAGTGAACAAAAGAAAGGGAGTGAGCAGACAGGAAGTGAACAAGAGAAAGGGAGTGAGCAGACAGGAAGTGAACAAGAGAAAGGGAGTGAGTGGAGAGATTAATCATTCAAACGAAAGTTAATATAATCAAATATATTCTTGTATAATCCACAAAGAAAATGCATTGTATTTCATGTTGTTCTATCATCACAGTATACAGAATGTACGTGGTTAGGCCTGTTATAGTTTATCACTAGGGGTGTCACTGTTTAGAGGAGACGGCTGACTGCACTCACAGCAGGGGGCCCCTGACTCCATAGAAGAGTACTGGAACCCTGACATGTGTTCAGGCCAGGGGTCTGCAACCTTTTTGACCAAAAGAACCATTTTGCCCCTTTTCCAACCATTCTGTTTTTTCTGGAGCCGCAAAACATTATCTGATAGCTTGATAAATAAAACATATAGCTGCACCCTAAAAAGAGTTAACTGATTGAATGATGACTGAACATCGTCAGCTGTCTTCCTCTTCCGTGGAAGAGTAAAGGCTGCAGCACCTTTGACAACTTCTCTCCACATATCAAACATACCGGTAAGCCAGCATCGTTTGCTGTGAAAGCAGATAACTCTGTCCACGCTGAATTAAACCCTCTGTGTCCCTCCCATACTTTTCTTGATGTATCCATAGTTCGCTCATCGAGCCGGGGGTCAGGTTAATCACCTGTAAGAAAAGGCGCTGGCAGCAGGATGCGACGCATATTTTACATTCACTGTATTATTTAATTTCCTTCTTATTTGTGTCTAAGCTCAAGGGAGCCAGAGCAGAGGGCTCGGGAGCCGCGGGTTGCTGACCCCTGGGTTAGGCCATACCATAGGGCAGTGCTTCTGCCCCTGGTGGTCCGTGAGCACCCCCTAGTGGTCCATGAGTATATTGGTAACATTTCACATTTGAAATTAATTAAGTTTTTCGTACTCTCGCGGGAATATCTCCGCAATGGAGCGAGGTTAAGTTTACTTTCTATTGCATGATAAAGCCCAGCGCAACACCGTCGTCACACATGTTGCCACTTGTTTGTACAATTTTCAGGCGATTTGTATTCTGTTCTAGAAAAACATAGGATATCAAGAAGCGAATAAAACAAACAATGTATTTTATGAACATTTATCCATGCTGGAAGTAGATTTAGGAGTTAGAGATTATTATCTAATATATGCATCCAATGAAGCATTGCATGAAGTCTGTTGATGATCAGAGGCTGTTGTTGGGGCTGCATAAACATTTGTTTATTTTTGTTTTGTAGGCAGACCATGCAGGCCTCAGAGAGTTAAACTTGGGCCTGCGACCATCGGTTTATTGTATTTTGTTTTGAAAATCCAGAGTGGAGGTTTGTGTTGTACTACATGCGGTGTATTTAGCATTTCTCTCAGTAGCCAACAATCTGTGAGTCTGTTGGCTCGGACTAAACTCCATAATAAATATAGTCTACATTTCACAAGAGGTGTAAAACCTGAGAGCATTTTAAATCGCATTTGAACTAAATGCTTATATAATCTGTAGTTGTATTGTTGATTTAATGTGTGAACGAGGCGATACAGAGAAGGTTGGGCTGTCATTTGTTATGTACTGTTGGAGTGGGAAGCAGGCCTATTGTTTCTGGATATTTGTGGAGTCAGGTGGTCCGTGAGGGTTTTTTATTGGTTAAGTGGTCCTTGGTATGAAACAGTTTAAGAAACACTGCCATAGGAGACAAGTCCAGTCCCACACACCAGAGGTCATGACCTTTCCCCACATAGGGTATGAAGGAGTGTCTTTGGTTTCCTGTCCCTGTGTGCAGCATCAAAGCTCTGGCTGAGAGGGAGAACGCTCCAGAGCGGGGTTTCTCCTCGGCGAGCTCTCTCAACTCGGCGAGCTCTCTCAACTCGGCGAGCTCTCTCAACTCGGCGAGCTCTCTCAACTCGGCGAGCTCTCTCAACTCGGCGAGCTCTCTCAACTCGTTCTCTCAACCCGGCGAGCTCTCTCAACTCGTTCTCTCAACCCGGCGAGCTCTCTCAACTCGGCGAGTTCTCTCAACTCGGCGAGCTCTCTCAACTCGTTCTCTCAACCCGGCGAGCTCTCTCAACCCGGCGAGCTCTCTCAACTCGGCGAGCTCTCTCAACTCGGCGAGCTCTCTCAACTCGGCGAGTTCTCTCAACTCGGCGAGCTCTCTCAACTCGGCGAGTTCTCTCAACTCGGCGAGCTCTCTCAACTCGTTCTCTCAACCCGGCGAGCTCTCTCAACTCGGCGAGTTCTCTCAACTCGGCGAGCTCTCTCAACTCGGCGAGTTCTCTCAACTCGGCTGTTACGTCCCCACTAAGGTCTAGGGGACCTGGAGACAATAACGTACAACCAATAATTATGAGAGAGTCAGAGTAAAGGTTGACAAAAGGTTTATTCCTTGTAACCTATCATATAATACAATTAAACAGAAACACTCTGTTTGTGAGGAGGAGGAGGAGGAGGAGGAGTCAAAGGATTGTGCCAAACAAAAGAAACAAGCATAACAAAACCAGGCCTATCTCTACAACTATCCTTTGAAACCAAACTCAAACAAAAACCCTCACTAACTAACTACAAAGAATTTGACAAAACAATATACAGGGGTGGCAACAATCCGCTTACCTAGTGTGTCTAAACAATAGTTAGCTCGGTGGTGAGAAATGTACAGGGTACCCCAGACTTACCTAACTCCTCCACCTCTCAACACACACACATTAACAAAGTTCAGATTATTCAAATAGCTTTAGTTGCTAAACACAGCCGTGTTCCTTCCTCAGCAACAGGCCCAGAGTGAGAGAGAGAAGACTTCCTGGGTGCCTCCTTTATGGTCGGCCCTGGTTGCTGATAGGCCAGCTGAGGGTGAGAGGATCCAATCAGCCATCAGACTCAGGTGCACAGGCAGATACCGATCAGCTGCTGATTAGCTGTGCAGAAGACAGGGAGAAGAGAGAAACACAGGAGGGAAGGAAAACCACACATGTACAGCCTGCCTGGCACGTAACACCCCCACACATATAAATCCAAACAGTATGTTTGGCCCTTACAATGAACCTTCCATTTACATAGCACGAGATAGTGCATCGGCAAGAACATTATCGGACCCCTTTTTATGGCTTATGTCAAGGTTGTAGTTCTGGACAATCAACGACCAACGCATAAGGCGTTGATTGTGGTTGTACATCCTTGAAAGAAAAACCAGCGGATTGTGATCAGTGTATACCTTAATAGGTTTTACACTGGAGCCAAGATACACCTCAAAGTGCTGCAAGGCAAACAATAGAGCTAAAGCTTCTTTCTCAATAGTAGAGTACTTCAACTGATGTTTGTTGAACTTTCGGGAGAAGTAGCTCACGGGGTGATCGATAGCCTGTGCATCTTCTTGTAGAAGAACAGCCCCTGTCCCAACTCCACTGGCATCGACCTCGAGCTTGAATGGCTTCGAAAAGTCTGGTGCAGAAAGAACAGGAGTACAACACAGAATACCTTTTAGGCTCTCAAATGACTGCTGACACTCACCGGACCAAACGAAAGACTTTGAGGGACTGGTCAACGTAGTGAGTGGGGCCGCCACCGATGAGAAGTTTCTGCAGAAACGGCGATAGTACCCTGCCATTCCTAGGAAGCGGCGAAGTTCCCTCCTGGTGGATGGCACTGGGAGGGAGGCAATTGCCCTGATCTTTGCATCAGCAGGGCACACCTTCCCCCGACCAACCTGCTGACCAAGGTAGAGAACGGTACCTTTTCCAAACTCACATTTGGCAAGGTTAAGCGTTAGGGATGCGGCCGACAAGCACTTAAAAACTTCTCTTAAGGTAGACATGTGGCTAGACCAGTCCTTAGAATAGACAATGTCGTCCAGATATGCCTTACAGTCTGGAACATGTCCTAATACAAGATTTACAAGCCTCTGAAAGGTGGCAGGTGCGTTACACATACCGAAAGGCATCACAGTATACTGAAGGAAACTGTCAGGTGTCACAAAGGCCGAGATGTCAGAAGCACGCTGTGTTAAAGGAACTTGCCAGTATCCCTTTAACATGTCCAGTTTACTGACAAATTGTGCAGGACCAATTTCATCGATGCAGTCATCAATGAGCGGTAATGGGTGTGCATCGGGGACAGTGACAGCATTAACCTTGCGAAAGTCAGTGCAGAATCTGGGACTGCCATCTGACTTTGTGTCTAGCACACAAGGGGAACTCCAGGGACTGGAACTAGGCCTTGCAAATCCGTTTTTAAGTAGATATTCAACTTCCCTTTTCATAACCTCTCTCTTAACTGGGTTAACTCTGTACGCCCGCTGTTTGATGGGCGAGGGGTTGGTCAAAACCACATCATGAGCTAGGACAGAAGTTTGTGATGGAGTGTCATTAAAAAGACATGCAAAGTCAAATATCAGTTTCTGTATATCACTTCCTTGGATATCAGGAAGATGAGACAAGTAATTGGGCAAATCAGCTAATACCTCAGTATTGCTTAGTCTTGCCCCCTGTGGTGTTGCACTGCGCATCACCAACTCATCCTCATTTGAGCTCACCTTTGAAACTGAAGCCATAGGAGAGACGGTTGTCTCCACCTGGTGAGCTTTAGAAGACTCACTTTGGTCTTCCCTGGTGCAGTACTTCTTTAGCATGTTGATATGACACACTCTGGTAGGACGTCTGCGGTAAGGTGTTTGAATGACGTAGTTTGTTTCACCGAGCTTCTTATCTACAACATAAGGACCAGCAAATTTAGTAGACAGAGCAGAACCAGGTACAGGCAATAGAACCAACACCTTGTCACCTGGCTGAAACAAGCGTGCTACCGCCTTCTGGTCGTAGCGTTTCTTCATGTTCCCCTGGGTAGAGGTCAAAGCTTCCCTAGCCAAGGAGCAAGCACGATTTAGACGATCCTTAAGTTTGGCGACATACTCCGGGATACTGCAAACTGTTTTCGTGGGCATGATCAAATGCTCTTTAAGAACCCTTAAAGGACCTCTGACCTCATGTCCAAACACTAGCTCAGCAGGACTAAAACCTAGAGACTCCTGAACAACTTGGCACACATGACATGTTCGACAATAAAGAACTACATCAGACTTAAGTCCTGGCCAAAAGAAGTGTTTTAAAACTCTTTGATATGTTTTTATTACCCCCATGTGACCTGACCATGGATGATCATGAGCCAAGGATATCACCTGAGAACGATAGGTTGTTGGCACGACAACTTGATAAATTGCTAAGGAGTCTGACTCCTCACAGGCATCACTAATCCAGCGACGCATTAATAGGTGATCTTCCATAATGTAGGCCATCTTCTTTGACTTGGCCTCTTCCTGACTGATAACAGAAGAGAGACATTTAGAAAGTGTTTCATCACTTAACTGGGCTGCCATGAATTCTTCCCGAGTGGCAGGCAGTTGTACAAGCTCTGAGCTGTTACTGGCTGATCCAGCACCAGCAGACCGGGCCTCCTCTGGCAGTCGGTCCGACACTGTCATGTCTTCAAGAAACTGCCCTGTAGCAAGAAAAGAATCAGACGAGTCCTCTCCGTATTTCTTTGACTGTGCCCTTGTAACAACACAAGCAGGAAAGATTTCGGGAGGTACTTCAGCTGATTTCTCTGCGTCTAAACTTAGATCAGGAGAATCAATGACCTCAGGTACTGGCTTAACTTTGCCCCCAGCCAAGTCATTACTGAGGATGAAATCAACACCTTTGATGGGCAAGGCAGGGAGGACAGCTACTTTAAAGAATCCTTTGACAAGAGATGAGTGAATATAAACATTGTGCAAAGGAGCCGCAACTAGTGTCATGCCTACCCCTTGAACAACAGCACTTGATCCACATGATGATCTGGAGGTTAAAGGTAATATGCCTTCCCTAATAATGGACTGAGAACCTCCTGTGTCCCTAAGTACCTGTACTGGCAGCTGGTCTTTAGGATCCCCTGTTAAAGAAACAAAAGCCCTTGGAAATAAAGGGTTTGAAACAGGGATCAGGTACATCATCTTCCTGGGACATTTCTATGTCTGATAGGGAAACTCCTTTAATGAGTCCCATGCCTTTTGGCGTTTGAAAGCGTTGCGAAAATTGTTGTTTACGCTTTAAGAAATGACACCCTGAAATAAGGTGTCCTGTTTTATGGCAGTAGTTACACTCACGGGGCCCCCGTGGAGGTGATGGTGGTCCTCTAGACCTTTCAAAAGTTGTTGGGCCAAGATCAGGTCTTCCGGTTAGTGATATTGAAGCACTATCTGGGCGCAAGGGTGAAGAAAACACAGTCTTATGAGTGAGCATAAATTCATCCGCTAAAACAGCTGCCTTAGCCAGTGAAGTAACCTTCTGTTCATTTAAGAATATCACCATCCTTTCAGGCAAAGTATTCTTAAAATCTTCCAAGAGAAGTAACTGACGAAGACTCTCAAAATGATCCTTCACTTCATTAGCCGCACACCATTTATCAAAGAGAATGCCCTTCTCTCGCGCAAACTCAACAAATGTCTGCGTAGCAGACTTTTTATGGTTTCTGAACTTTTGTCTGTAGGCCTCCGGCACAAGCTCATAAGCACGCAATATCGACTCTTTAAGCACTTCGTACTGCAAGCTTTCTTCCAAAGAAAGTGAAGATACCACTTCCTGAGCCTTACCTACTAATTTGCACTGAAGTAGGATTGGCCACATGTCTTTAGGCCAGACCAGTGCGGTAGCAATTCTCTCAAAAGCACAAAAATATGAGTCAACCTCTGACTCTCTAAAAGTTGGCACTAAAGCAATATTTTTACTAACATCAAAACTCTTTGTATGAGAGACTGTATGTGAAGGTCTTGACCTCTCAAATGTCTGCTCTGAAGAGATTCTCAGGGCATCAACTTCAAGCCGCTTTAACGTGATTTCTTTCTCAGCTTCTATCTCTAACTTGCGAATCTGCAGCCTGTGTTCATAGTCCGCTCTACGCTCCTTTTCCTGGCCCTCCATCTGAAGACGGACAAGACGAACTTTTAGTTTGGCATTACTACTTGCACCTAAGCTACCCGGAGAGAAAGCCTCAATCCTAGGAAGCGTTGCAGGAGGAGCTTGAGGACTAAACTTGTCAACTCTAGGTGTAGCTAATACTCTTTCCCTATCATCTTCAATAGACACCTCAGCCCTAGGCTGAGTTGACATGCTTGGGATTTCAAGAATCTTTAACTCCTCTAGTTTTTGCAGGATTTTCTCTCTTATCTCTTTTTTTACTTTATACTTGTCTACTGTAATGTTAAAGTGAGCTGCAATACATAACATGTCATCTTTGTGACAGGAATACAACGTATCAACACTTGGACTTTCAATAAAGTCCTGTAAGTCAAAACCCATTTTTCAGCCAATGTACAACACCTACAATGCCTTCTCAATTATTGGTTGTTTTTATTTCAGGAAAATAGATTTCTCGGACGAGCCCCCATTTGTTACGTCCCCACTAAGGTCTAGGGGACCTGGAGACAATAACGTACAACCAATAATTATGAGAGAGTCAGAGTAAAGGTTGACAAAAGGTTTATTCCTTGTAACCTATCATATAATACAATTAAACAGAAACACTCTGTGAGGAGGAGGAGGAGTCAAAGGATTGTGCCAAACAAAAGAAACAAGCATAACAAAACCAGGCCTATCTCTACAACTATCCTTTGAAACCAAACTCAAACAAAAACCCTCACTAACTAACTACAAAGAATTTGACAAAACAATATACAGGGGTGGCAACAATCCGCTTACCTAGTGTGTCTAAACAATAGTTAGCTCGGTGGTGAGAAATGTACAGGGTACCCCAGACTTACCTAACTCCTCCACCTCTCAACACACACACACATTAACACAGTTCAGATTATTCAAATAGCTTTAGTTGCTAAACACAGCCGTGTTCCTTCCTCAGCAACAGGCCCAGAGTGAGAGAGAGAAGACTTCCTGGGTGCCTCCTTTATGGTCGGCCCTGGTTGCTGATAGGCCAGCTGAGGGTGAGAGGATCCAATCAGCCATCAGACTCAGGTGCACAGGCAGATACCGATCAGCTGCTGATTAGCTGTGCAGAAGACAGGGAGAAGAGAGAAACACAGGAGGGAAGGAAAACCACACATGTACAGCCTGCCTGGCACGTAACAACTCTCTCAACTCGGCGAGATCTCTCAACTCGGCGAGTTCTCTCAACTCGGCGAACTCTCTCAACTCGGCGAGCTCTCTCAACTCGGCGAGCTCTCTCAACTCGGCGAACTCTCTCAACTCGGCGAGCTCTCTCAACCCGGCGAGCTCTCTCAACCCGGCGAGCTCTCTCAACTCGGCGAGCTCTCTCAACTCGGCGAACTCTCTCAACCCGGCGAGTTCTCTCAACTCGGCGAACTCTCTCAACTCGGCGAGTTCTCTCAACTCGGCGAGCCCTCTCAACTCGGCGAGCCCTCTCAACCCGGCGAGTTCTCTCAACCCGGCGAGTTCTCTCAACTCGGCGAGCCCTCTCAACCCGGCGAGTTCTCTCAACTCGGCGAGCCCTCTCAACCCGGCGAGCTCTCTCAACCCGGCGAGTTCTCTCAACTCGGCGAGCTCTCTCAACTCGGCGGGCTCTCTCAACTCGGCGAGCCCTCTCAACTCGGCGAGCTCTCTCAACTCGGCGAGTTCTCTCAACTCGGCGAGCTCTCTCAACTCGGCGAGCTCTCTCAACTTGGTTTTGTTTTGAATGAGTTTGATATCACCGGCCACTATGTGGAACTTCCTCTGAATTCTGCCAGATTAGTTGTTGAGTGCAACTAAAGAGGGACAGGTGAAGAGAGATTAACCAAATACAATAAGAAAAGTAAATCTGTGAATTGAGGTTTCATATTAGTAATTGGATGATACAGCATGAATCATTGTGTATGATTGTCACATGAAGGTAAAACCCTGTAACAGCGTGGATCATTTTCTTCAAATAAAATCATCCCACCCTTTGGATTGGGGTAACTTAAATAAATCTGCGCTCTCCTCTCCTGCTTTGAGGTAAGATTGCACAGCTGCCACCCTCACCCTTAGGCAGGGCCACACCTCATTACAGAGTGCGCCGTCTGCATTGAAACAGCAGGTAGTTGAGCCTGGTTCTTCAGGAGTTAGTAGAGCTGAGGCCTTGCTTATCCAGGTGGATCTGAGCCTAGGGGTACAGACTCAGTAGCTCCTGATTGGTCCATTAGTCTTATTAATAGCCAGAATAATTAACACAGGCCTGCCGACACCAACAACATATATTGATAAAGTATCACACACACGTTTACCTTTTGATGTTAATAAAATAAAGAGTCGCTATTCTGGATTGGGTTCCCTCTCCTGTAGTGTGGTCTCCTTTGTTTACTTTCTGCAACATAGTGACATCACAATGGAACACTCAGGCTCCTATTGGCTAGCGCTCCGACACATTGTACGCGATGGGGAGGGACACCAGCCAAAGCTACAGATATATGTAATGGTGATGTGTGTACACACACACACACACACACACACACACACACACACACACACACACACACACACACACACACACACACACACACACACACACACACACACACACACACACACACACACACACACACACACACACACACACACACACACACACACACACACACACACACACACACACACACACACACAGTAGTGTTTCAGTGTGTGTGCAGAGGTTGTGGCGAACGTCACACACCATCTGACCCAATTATCCGGTTGATACAATTTTCATAATATTGCAATCAGTGAAGGAAGCCAAGCATTACAGCGTTTTTAAATATAACTTGGTCTTGGTCCAGGAAGCATGATCAAGACCTCAACAAGGAAGTGTGTGTGTGTGTGTGTGTGTGTGTGTGTGTGTGTGTGTGTGTGTGTGTGTGTGTGTGTGTGTGTGTGTGTTTTATAAGAAATAGCACTAGTAAAAGGCGAGGAAATGACAGAAACACCTCGACCGGACAGAAAAAGATCCACACTTGCCTTGGATTGAAATGACCTCACTGTTTGCATATTTATTTCCACATCTTTACATGAATCAGACCTCACGCTGACATCAGCTCAACGTACATCATGACTGCATGGACACACAGTTTAGAACTGGCAGCGACTATTTATTCACACACACATCTACGACAAAGAGCAAAGCGCTGATTCATGATTACATCAGTAGGGTCATTGCTACATTAGTGTGTGTGTTTCCATCCCGGGTCCCCAGAGCAGACCCACACCACAGTTAGAGCCTTTCTGCCCTCACAAAGAGAATTAACAACATCTGGACTCGGAAACTTCTACCCAGTTCACCTAATAGGGTAAAAGGGTAAAAGAGCGTATTTTGATTTGACCGTGTGTGAGGGGAAACACCCAGACTGTGCATGAGGCAACATATTTTAACCCATGCTGCAGCATAAAGGTCCTGTTCAGCCTGGTGTTTGGGCGCCTGGCCGGAGTCGCAAACACATGTCAGTAACATGTTTCAGATGGGAAATGAGCTCAACTGGGAGTAACAAGAGTTCAGAGGTGGCAGAGTCACAAACAGATACACCTCACTTCTCCTTCAAGGTGTACGAGATTTGCAAAAGCTGTAAACACAACACAGTGTGCACATGGACACAAACACACAGATTCACTTCAACATGAATCAATGTTTTCACACTGATCATTTATACTTGGCACAAAGCTTCATTAGTTTGGATTTTTATCTAAAAATAAGAGTCTGAAATCCACTTTTCAGTCCAACATATTACAGCCATTGCCACAAGAGGGGACTGATACACAACAGTCGTCATTTCCATACAACATGAATATTATATGAACATGGTTAAAGGCTAAAATGAATGTGGCACTATATCACGTTTAGAAAAACAAGCACTTTTACAACCACTTCACAAGATCTTCCCTATGGGATTAATTAATGTGGTCTAATGATAGTCTATCTGCCCCTGATAGTGCAGTCTGTACTCTCTGATTGTTTGAAGAAGACTGCTAATTACTGCTCAAGCTTCACTCTAAAGTCAGTCCCAGCTACTGACCCATATCCTGACTGGCTGATGACTCCTGGACATCTTCTCCGTTAACGGTGGGTTGCTTGCTTGCAATTTCATTGGCTGTTTGGCGCTCAGCCGACATGCCATTGGTTGTTAAAGTCTCAGTTGTCATGTCATTGGTTGTTACGGTGTCACTGGCTGATGCATTCCCATTGTGAGACTCATTTCCAGGGAGATGAGAAGGTGGGGGAACTGTTGTTGTCCCCCGAGCCGCACCATTGGTTGTTTCAGCAGTTGCGGCGGTGCTTTGTGCACTTGTTGTTCTGCTGAACGCTGCGATCTGATTGGTGCAGTGACTGTCCGAGTTAGCTGTAGAGACATGATGAAGTGCTTGATTGACGACTGAACAGTGGCTGGTTGCTGGGCCATCAGAAAATAAGTTGTTGTTGTTGTTATTTTGCTGTGTGGTTACAGTGGAAGCTGTTGATCTTTCAGTGGAGGCCGGTGGATTCGCAGTCCATGAATCCTGGCTGAAGTCTGGGTTGTTGTGAACTTCGATGGGAACTGCAGTGACCTGATTGAACCCGACAGGCTCATTGGCTACGTGGTTGTTTGGGGACAGCTGCGTAACTTCATCACCAATCGCTAACTGCCAGTTATTGGAGCAGAGGACTATTGGGATGCTGCAAGGAGAAACAAAATCATAACATAAGTCATTAATGGAGAAATATATTCATTTGCTTTTAATACTGCTCTCAATAGTCTTGTGTTCTTTGGGAGCCCAGATGTCCAGAGTTATAGCATGGAATATAAAAAGTTGGATCCCATGCCATATATTTTGAGGTGGTGTGTGGCTTCTGAATCTAACAGTTTAAATCATGTTCAAAAAAGTATGTTCACTCCACGAGAGCTCATTAATAGGAACACATTTTAGTGTCCTGTATAAACCCCAATTCTCCAAAGCATACACATTTATGTGTTTCAGTTTTGTGACCTTACTTTTTTTTTAAGATGAAGAAATAGTATAATTGTCTCAATGAAACACCACATGGGTTGAGAAAATTGACAAGCTTCAAAATCACAATTTTCCCAGCATAACTGCTTGAGCTTCAATCTCAGGATCCATGTGTCTGTGATCCTCTCCAGAAAGGAAGCAGTCATCACACACAGAGCATCAACTAGTTCCTGAGCAGTGTCCTTCACATGCTGATATCCAAGAGAGGGAGTCACACAGTCACAAGATGGAGGAATAGAAAGCAGTCTTCAATGTTTACTTCAGATTAGCTCCACGTCAGAAATGAGCATGCTTGTCATATGTCTCTCTCCATAGAGGCTGAATCATCATGTTCATCACATAGCTATCATCTGCCTCAAACAGTCCTGATGCTCTTCTAGGTCATCACACATCCTGTCATGTTCACAGCTACAGTTGGGATACCTTTGTTACCATGGGGACTCTGATATCGGAAGAGTACATTCAGTATTTTCCCAACAACTGCAAATTGTAGTTAGTTAGTAAACTGGACTCTCATTGAGACAGAATATTGAAATAGAACAAGGAGGCAGCCTAAGGCTTACAAATGTAGTCTTTATCTGTTGTGAATCATACTGTATGTACAGACCTGGCCAGCTGCTTCTGAAGCTCCTGAGCGTGCTGGTTGCACTGGTCGAAGTAACAGGCCTGAGCCTCGACAAAGTCCGTCAGGCTCCGCATGTGGTTGGTCTTTAAAAAGGAAAACCAACATACAAGACACATACAACACAAGATGGATGGCACACAGTGCATTTATAGAGGCAACAACTCTAAAATCCATGAAATAAGAACAAAACTTTGTTGAGACAAGAGATGTGAATTCTCTCTCTGTGTGTGTGTGTGTGTGTGTGTGTGTGTGTGTGTGTGTGTGTGTGTGTGTGTGCGTACCTACGTGAGTGTTGCCGATTCCTTCCACGACTCGTCCTGTAATTTCTGTCTGTCGATTGAACAGACTCTGACAGATACCCAGCTCCATCTCTGCCTACACACACACACACACACACACACACACACACACACACACACACACACACACACACACACACACACACACACACACACACACACACACACACACACACACACACACACACACACACACACACACACACACACACACACACACACACACACACACACACACACACACACACACACACACACACACACACACACACACACACACACACACACACACACACACACACACACACACACACACACACACACACACACACACACACAAAACCATCTTTGGTCATGTTTTCTAAAGATGTCCAACTTTGTAGCTAAAACTATTACCCAGAACTACAATAGAAGCTATCACTGAAACTAACAGGAACATGCTTTATTCTATACAATTATATAACAGCTGGAAGTGTAATTTAAAAAGTCTCCCTCTATAACAGCATGAAGAATAGTTGTATCAGGTCCTGTGTGCATGAAACGATAAGCATGGACTCACCTGAGAGATTTCCTGAGCCCACATCTGGGGAAGGAGAGAGACAGAGAAGGAAAAGTGACTCATTCAGTGACCAAGTTCAGCCATGCCTGTCAATGTGTGTGTTCCTTTAGCGTCACTGACCTTTAGCCATTTGACCCGCAGGAAGCTGAACATGTAAGAGACGTGAGCCATGTAGTCGTTCTCCATCGGGTTTGCATTCAGGTTCTGACAAAGAAAAGCAGGAACGTGGAATGGGAGAATATTACTGTAAATTACTGATAAAATAAACGAAGGATTTTGGTGTGTTTTTAAATTGATGCCAGTATTTTAAATGTATTGAAGGATATTTACTGTATAAGTGAAGGTGTAGACTCGTTACTCACTCTGCCCTCTCTGTCGGCTTCGTGGGCTTTTCTCAGTCTGGTCTTCGCTATATCCAAGTCCAAACGCTTATTCACCAACATCTTGCGCTCATCCTATGAACAAACAAGCACTTTTTAAAGCCATGTTCAAGGACAGTTGGTATGATGTGTGGTTTGAAAACACGGTGGAACAGTGCTCGCCAGCAGGTGAAAAGGCTTCCTCAGAGTCGCCTAATTTTGCCTGTGTCCCATTTCCCATTTGTTTGCATGTGGTGGCTATGTTTTTATAAAGGGTGATGCCCAGAAATGTCCAGATCATAGCAGATATAAAAGTAAAGGAGAAAGGCAGACGCCGCCACCAGGGCCGGCCCTGACCAATTTGCCGCCCTAGGCAAGATTTTAGCTGGCGCGCCCCCCCCCTCCCCAAAATGCAGACACTCACTATGATTCGCACGTGCATGGTTGTGGCATGACCACAAAAACAAAGATATTGACACAAGATG
The DNA here is from genome assembly GCF_902827115.2 of Pseudochaenichthys georgianus. NCBI lineage: Eukaryota > Metazoa > Chordata > Actinopteri > Perciformes > Channichthyidae > Pseudochaenichthys > Pseudochaenichthys georgianus. Next base: position 2,864,666 of record NC_047524.1, on the reverse strand, counting down.
TGTGCAACTGTATTTAGTTTCCTATCCATTTGAACATGATTTAATTGGGAGGGGGCTCCTCTAGGGGGGTCCGGGGGCATGCACCCCCGGGAAGACTTTTTTTTATATTGAAGTTAAAAGCATCAATCTGGTGCACTTTGAGAGCAACATTAGGAGATCTATGGATACATCTCTCAACACCCATATGAAACAGAACTGTAAGCAGATTTTCTTTTTCTTTATGGATATTTTACAAATCACTCCCCTTTCAAACTGTATTCTTGTTTATTAATAACAACTTTTTTGTACTGTCAGTATTTTATACCTGTTTTTCACCTGTTCTCTTATTTTTGTATAACTATAATGATCATATAAAGTTGTGCCTTTACCTCACTGAGCTGAGGTTATCAGAGCCTTTCAGGAGAGAGCTCTCTAAAGCTCTCCCCCTCGCGGCCGCTTACACAGTAAATTCCAATGTTAATAAAAGCACACAGAAGCTGTGTACGTTTTTTGGGAGTTTGATTTATTTTAAATGAATACAAATACAAAATTAAAACCTATAATTGCACACTAAAACCATTATTTCAAAAAAAGAACAATTTCACATAAACCTTTGGTTTTTACTGGGACTGGGGCAGTTCAACTTGATTTTGGGGGGGGGTGTGTGCCATAGTTTATGGGTGCTGTACGCAATATAGGCGTAGTTCTGTTAGTATAAGATAATAAGATGTACTTTGTTGATCCAAAATCGGGAAATTGTGTTGTTATGAAATTAAAAAAATATATATTTTTTTTATTTCTAACTTTTTTTTTTCTTCAATTTTCGGCGCCCCCTATGGGTTGATGCACCCTTAGCATTCGCCTATACTGCCTATGCCGAGGGCCGGCCCTGGCCGCCACACACTTGTAGTGGGGATTATGTTGGAATGGGTCTTTAAATAGTTTTTTTTGAGGAAAATCCTACTCATTGTGCTATTAGGTATACAAACAATCTATACACTTTGCATTACAATAGAACAAAGGAAGAGATCAGAGAGGCAATTACCGGGAATAACATCCAAACAATCAGAAGGGCAATGTATGCGTGTCACCTGCATGGCTCTGTATTCTCCCTCGGTGAAACTCCTCAGAGGGGTGAGAAAGTGGATGTTGGTGCTTTGGACCAAATTCCTCTCCGTCTCACCAAGCCGTTTTTGAGTCTCTCCGAACCTGAGCAGTGCAGTTCCTGAACACAAAACATACTGATGCTCTTAATCGAAGAACACACACTGGCTATTAATGATGTTGATACTGATTAATGTACATTTTTAAAGATATTGAAGTGACTGTTATTTTTGTATATATTGATTGTTGTGCTTTTATTTAGGTCTTAAAGTGTGTATATGTTTAAATGTGTCTGTTGATTGTATATATATATATAGGATATAGATATTTGCATACATATGTTATTTTTATATATATTTTGTATTTGTGATTGTGGGGAACGGTATTTCGATCTCTCTGTCCGTACAGTACACACAAACTGAAAGATTGACAATAAAGTTGACTTTGACTTAATGTACACTCACCATAGGGTGTGTTGGACCCCATCTCCAACCCGGCCTGGGTCATGTGGTCTCCCAGGACCTCATGAGCACGAGGCCGAGGGGGCACGCTCCAGTCCAGCTGCTCATAGAGCCGGTCCTCCAACCGGGCTCCTGGTCATCAAGGATCAAGAGCTTAATTTAGGTTTATCTTCTGTGAATGTGTTTATATTTTATGCACAATAAACCAATTAAGATCAAAAGCACTGCAAAAGTCAAAAACATAAATATATAATAGAAAGATTACAATTAAAATCCTAGAAAAAACACTGTTAAATAAAAGTAGAAAACAATTATTGTCGAAGCATGACCACTACACGCTACTATGTTCGACAAGCATTGACAGCTGACATAATGTGAGACAGTGGAGAGAAAGCAAACGGCTGGTCTCCGCAATGAGGTATATATCGTAGTGTAAACAAAGATTATTCTTCATAGAGACTAAAAGCCCTCGGTCGATATTCAATTATATCCTCGATGCTGAACAAACATGACTTTACTTTACAGCATCTGAGTGCCCCCCTTATTTGATTGACTGCAGACCACAACCACTCATAATTCCATTAACGGAGGTAAGTGGAGGCAAAAGAATGACATCCCTATTCATCTGAACAGGCCAATCACAGCAGAGCAAACAGAAGGGCACACAGGGGATGTTTCTAATGTAGAAGAGCAAACAGCAGAGTCATTATTCAGTGGTTGTATAGAGTGTAAATGTATAGTAGCAATTAGTTGGAAATAAAGCACACGTCTTTGTTTTAAACTGGTTTTAGTTTGGTGCAGCCATAAGGATGTTCATCAGAGCAAACTGTAGGCTTTTATACAGTACAATATTATACAACCTATATTTTGTTTTGATATTGTCATATGATAATAGAAAACACTCAAATTAAATAAAAATAGGTGTGTGCAACTTGGGTTAAGTTAGATTCACATGATATGGAAGCTATTGCAAATAAATAAAACTTGCAATAATAATAAAAAAAGCAATTAATTATCATAAAATATATTGGAAATATTTCTCAAAAATATCTGAGTCTTATTTTTCCAGTGTAATAATATCTGGTATTGATTTAGAGTTACATACATGACATGGATGCTGTTAGAATATCGACTCAGTAATGAAAAAAAGGTGTTTCTTATAAAAGAACATTTAATATAGGTTTTTGTAATATAATAACATATATTATTTATGCATATTTTTCATTAATATGGGCAAGCTAGCACGGATGAATATGTTATGTGATTTAAACCAAATTGATAGTCCCTCCCTTTGCATGAGGGCTTGGATGTGAGCTAACCCTCTGACTGCCGACTGTCTGTGCATATCTGTCGAATAACCAACAAAAACTGACAGTCATCACATACTTGCAGGACCTGCTGAACATTAAATTAAATTAAACTACACGAATAAAAACCCTTTTTTACAGTTTCTAACCTGTATTGGGCTGCAGTAGAACCTCAGTCTGGGAGATGATCTGGTCTGTCCAGGTCTTGGTGGCTTCTACCAGGGCCAGGCGCTCCTCCAGCCCGGAGTTCAGCCCTGTTTTCTCCGCCTGGCCGAGACTCTCCTCCGTGTACTGGGTGGGATCACAGAAAAACAAAAACACGTTTTAATGTATCGTTTTATTGACCTGCTGCTATGAAAGTGACTGGTTGTCCTAAACCCGTCTTTTAGGTTGACATTAACGTCTTAACACGGTTTGGTTACAATTGACAGCGATCATAACGTTACTTGTTTCTTACATTACCGTTCATTTATTACCTGAACGGCCCGGTTGATGAACTGACCCGCATCCACAGCCAGCCGCGTTAAATCCATGGCAACGTCCTCCAAGGTCGCGCGCTGTCTTCGGTTTGTCCTACAGAACGTGAAATGTTCAGCAGGACTATAAAAAGCCCAGAGAGCCCGGCCCACGACAGCAACCAGCAGCTGACCTCGCCATGGCAACAACAACCGTTACCCTCCGGCCAGATTACAGTCCGTTATTACCGAGCAACCGAACCCATGAAGACGGCGCGCGTGCAGCAGCAGGCGCCGTGTGTTGTTGTGGGGTTATCCTCCAGACATGCCGTGTCTTTCCTTCACTGACGAGATGGCTTTTTGTTTGTTTACAGCGTCTGTTAGGCTGTATGGGCTGATGTTTAAGTTACACCAGCGGGCCTTATGTCAGGTGTATACATCCATGGTATTGTCTTTACCGTTATCTCCGTTTCCTTTTAGGGCTTTTCATTTGCTGCTTTAAACGCTAGCGTCACCGCAACGTGTTTTGTTTTTAAAATACCAGTACGTTTGGCAGAAAATTCACGAGTATATGATTTAATAACGGTCTTTACCTGGGTGAAAATAAGAAACAAAATTTGATTTAAAATCTCCGATAATGAGAACAAAAAAAGATTCCCCGAAACTTCCGGTGGGGCCTTTCAAAATAAAAACGTAATCTCAACGCGCCTACGCAACCCAACAAAAGATACAATAAAAAAGTGACATTTACAAAATGTGAATTATATTCAACGATAAAATCTCTAGGACACGAAAACAATATGCCATCAAGTATAAAGACAACAGTGAATCTTTAAAATCCTCAAAAATAGCCCATATATCCAGTGCTGGATTGGAAAGATCCTCTTCATTAAGAAAAACAATACTTTTATCCAAAAGAAAGCTGGAACAGCAGCCAGGCATTTACAAAAATAAGAAAAACAATTACAAAAAATACAGTGACCGCTTGAGTGTCTGAACGCATGACTAGACAACACAACTCCTGCTTACAAAATAAATCCAACATCCCTCACACTACTAACCTCACAAAGGCTTTCATGAGCAAACACTTTGCTGTAATTGGTGCTCCTGTGAGAAGGATCAGCTGATTGGACCACACACACACACACACACACACACACACACACACACACACACACACACACACACACACACACACACACACACACACACACACACACACACACACACACACACACACACACACACCACACACACACACACACACACACACACACACACACACACACACACACACAGAGGATTAAATCAATCTGACTGCTGAAGAGAATCTAAGGAGGGTTAAGAGATTAGAAGACACATTTACCTACAACATCAAATCAGAAAAACACAAATCCTTTATTACAAGTGAATACTGAATGAATACAAAAATAATATTTGTTTCCAGAAACAGGAAACTTAACATGGATAGAAGTACTAGAACATACCAGGTTAAATCATAAAGGGCTCTTCAACAAACAGTCGTGGGTGTTCGGAGCCGCCTTAGGGCACTCCCGGTTGTTTTGCGTAGGCTTTGGATAACAGAAAAACCTTTTAAATTCTCCTGAACTTCATTTCCAATGCTTTCATTTTGTAACCTAAGGCATGTTTTACAGGTAGGGTCCCCAGCCCAGATACATCTGACAGAGCAGCTTGTCATCAGTGGCTTCCTGTATGAGGTAGTGGACGTGTCCCTCTATGGACAGAGGTAGACCCAGCACTTTGTTCCGGCTCTTGATGACACCCTGCAGTCGCTGGTCGATGTCACACACGTGGGTTTTCGCCTGACAGAGAACAAGGGCGAAAGATACACAATGCAGTTATAGTAATGGCAAAAACATGGCATTTATGTGTTATATTATGTATGCTGCTCTGAGGCGTGTAAACATACTCGAAAGGCGTAGACTGCACTCACCTTCTCATTTACTATCTCTCCTGTCTCGTTGGCCTGCGTTCTAGAAAGTCCTCCTTTGGCTGGTTTACTCCACTCCACCAGGGGGTCATGAAGGAAGGTCTTAAGCACACTTGGAGGAAATATAAAAATAGAAATGTTTAATTTGGAATCTTTTTCAAAAAACTGTATATACATTTAGGACAGAGAAAAACCGTAAACCCAAATGTAGTAAGTAAGGTTATGCTTTTTGCTTCAAACCCTGGCCTTTAAAATAGATTTGTGTTTGTACTCGAGAGTATTCTTTGGCGTGTACCTCATGAGCGGCTCTCTCTGGTCCCTCATGAGTTTCAGGGTCACCTCACAGGCCTGTCTGAAGAGACCCTCGGTGCCCATGGGCCCCATGGCGTGGACCATATTCTGGGTCAGACGGAAGGGAACCACTTCAGGCACGTCAAACGTCTCCCCCTAATGGAGAGGGACAGAAGGAGCATTACAGAAATACAGGTACAGATAAGACGAGCAGAAGGTAGGGTATACAAAACGATATTTAAAACAAATTCTATGATTTTTTTCATGGTTTATAAATATATCATTCTTACTTAAAGGTCACATATTATACAAAATCCTCTTCTTCATGTCTCTTCTACATCAACATGTGTCCCCTCTTCTTCATGTCTCTTCTACATCAACATGTGTCCCCTCTTCTTCATGTCTCTTCTACATCAACATGTGTCCCCTCTTCTTCATGTCTCTTCTACATCAACATGTGTCCCCTCTTCTTCATGTCTCTTCTACATCAACATGTGTCCCCTCTTCTTCATGTCTCTTCTACATCAACATGTGTCCCCTCTTCTTCATGTCTCTTCTACATCAATCTGTGTCCCCTCTTCTTCATGTTTCTTCTACATCAACATGTGTCCCCTCTTCTTCATGTCTCTTCTACATCAACATGTGTCCCCTCTTCTTCATGTCTCTTCTACATCAACATGTGTCCCCTCTTCTCCATGTCTCTTCTACATCAATCTGTGTCCCCTCTTCTTCATGTTTCTTCTACATCAACATGTGTCCCCTCTTCTCCATGTCTCTTCTACATCAACATGTGTCCCCTCTTCTTCATGTCTCTTCTACATCAACATGTGTCCCCTCTTCTTCATGTCTCTTCTACATCAACATGTGTCCCCTCTTCTTCACGTCTCTTCTACATCAACATGTGTCCCCTCTTCTTCATGTCTCTTCTACATCAACATGTGTCCCCTCTTCTCCATGTCTCTTCTACATCAATCTGTGTCCCCTCTTCTTCATGTTTCTTCTACATCAACATGTGTCCCCTCTTCTTCATGTCTCTTCTACATCAACATGTGTCCCCTCTTCTTCATGTCTCTTCTACATCAACATGTGTCCCCTCTTCTCCATGTCTCTTCTACATCAATCTGTGTCCCCTCTTCTTCATGTTTCTTCTACATCAACATGTGTCCCCTCTTCTTCATGTCTCTTCTACATCAACATGTGTCCCCTATGTGGAAAGAGACTCTGAAAGTTTCAGGAACAAAGATTCTCTTTCTTTTTGATCCATTTCTATAAAAACCTGTCTGAAAATGAACTGATCAGATTTTGGCCACTTTGTGATGTCATAACGATGTGTTGGCTTGTGTAACCATTAGCCAATCAGCAACCAAGGTACCCCCCCCCCACACCTTAGCACCTGAATCTCCTCCTAGAGCACCATTGAGTTCTTTGTAACCAAATCTCTCTCAGAGGGGCGTGGGGAGGGGCTCCTTATCTTCATCTAAAGTAACAGACAGAGAATCAGCACTTTGGAAACAGGGCTGAAACAGAGGGGATTATGGGTAATGCCGCAATGATCTGTTTGGTGTTTGGAGCCAAACACTTCAGAGGCATGTTCTGTATATATCTGAGAGCTGTGACATATTGATGAAGAACAGTATAATAGGAGACCTTTAAGACGATTTGAGACAAACCCAAACCTTGTTGAAGAGGCAGTTGAAGTCGACGTGAATACATTCCCCGGTGAAAGAGTCGAAGAGGATGTTTTCTCCGTGACGATCCCCCAGACCCAGGATGTAGCCCACCATGGACATCACAGCGGTGGAGCGGCAGTACGCAGAGCGACTGCTGTACCTGTAAACACACACGGTGAGAGATATTACATTATGAAAAAGTAAACCTTATCAGTAATTTAACCTCAAACTTGATCTTGACCCTTTTTAAACGTTTAACCAACCGAAAAAACGTCCTAAACTTTCAATCGAGCTTAAGCTGCTTCCTAAATGTAATAACAGACACACACCACAATAAGATAATTTACACTGCTTTGAAACTTTAGGGTCGCACCATGATGTGGGGTCGGGGAAGGTCCGGAGGAACCACTCGTGGAAAACAGGAATGTGTCGAACACAAAGCACCTCCTTGTGGATTCGTAGCTTGTCTTCAAAGGGGGCCGTCTTCGGCAGGATCAGCTTTCTGAGCTCTTTACCGGATAAGTTAATACCTAGAAAACACACCCACAAATATGACCAAATGAAATATGTTCACAACATGTATCTTACTCACAGGGTTTGATGTGAGAATGTATCTCCATGGGGTTCCACGAGGGAGCTGCCTTGCTCCGTTATTGTTTTTCTTTATAAAACTAAATGCCTGTCGACATCAGGGAAGCCAGCTCGGTGGGAGTCTTTTAGGAAGCACACTGCTGCACTTTCTCAATGCATTTTAACCTGTCACCTGATTGCGTGTTGAATTTGCACTATCCTCCTTTTAATGCACAATTTCACCGTTGTACCCAGGGACGTGCACGGGGCAATTGGAGGGGCTATTGCTCTAAACTGGAAAAAGCCCCCCCCCCCCCCCGAAAAAAAATATAAGAACAAAACGATTATTACATTAACTAATTTGAACAGTAATTCACATCATCATCTCAAAACTAAATAAGCTAAGGCAACTACTTGCATTAGGTGACTTGATTTTTAAAATGAAAACCAGGGAAACGTTTTGTTTTGCGGTCCATATCTCATTAAAATATCTAATGTTAGTAACTATTAAAGAAAAAATGGGGACAATTCAATGTAGTTTGACGATTGTAACTGCTGTGCAGACATACTGCTAAAATAGGGCTTCTATAATTACCTTAAATAAACTCACTAATTAATTAAACCAGTTCAATACGCATTATTCTTATCATTCTGTATGAGCGCAGTAACGGTAAGGTATCTAATTACTTATTTATTTAGTATTCCATAACTTAGTAACAGAGATGGTCAAATTAAAGTAGAGACATGGCAGAAATCCTACAATGAAGCGGGACAGTGAAGGGTTCTCCTGTGAGAGGGCGATCAAGAAAAGAGAGCGAGCGGAGCGTTGAGGGAGTGTTACCAAGGAGTTTACGGAGCAGATGAAAAGACACAGAAAGACAGAAGCACAGTAACAACTATATGTAGGTGTTTTTTTGTAAACAACCGGACGGTGTCAAGAGGAAGTAAAGTCCCTGCCATGAGAAAACTCAAAATCCATTTTCCAAAATCCGACACTAGAGGTGTTCTTAACGCACCGGCACCAATACAGTAGCCTATAATAAATATGATATATATATATAATACGTAACATGTGTAATCACACACTTAGCGATATAGAACATAAATAATAAATGCCGTTGCCCGGGCAACATTAGCCCGTACCTGTACACGTCCCTGGTTGTACCTTTAATCTAAATGTATTTTTTACATATGTCTACTCGATGCTAGTTTTAGTTTGTTTTTAAGTCTTTTACTGGCATCTGTCTTTTTTGAGAAATGCCTATGTGAAGCACTTTGGACTGCACTTGTTGTATGAAAAGTGTTATACGAATAAAAGATTATTATTATTATTATTATTACCTCTCTCTTTGTACAGCTTGGTGAGAATGTGTCGCAGACCGGCCGTGTTGTTGACCCATTCGATGATGCCGCACTCCTCGTTGAGAGGAATCACAGCGTAGGTACGGATATGCAGCTCCCTCCGCCTCGACTCAGCGTCCTTACGAAGGCACTACACACACAGATAGCATGTACACATACTATAAATACTGCTGAGTTACCAATGTATTGGGTACAAAAGAAATCTAGAACAATCAAGAAATTAACCTTTTTTCAAGGTGTAACTTTGTGTACTGTGTGTATACATGTACTGCATGTGTATTGTTAAGATACCAAGTCATTTTTTCGATATATTATAATGACTCCCAATATAACAAATTGTGCAGTTCGACAGTATCACGCACCTTGTTGATGAGGCAGTTGAACTCCATGAGTCTGCAGTCCTTCCTCAGGTCATCTTTGGGTTTACACATCATGGTGTAGCTCCGCCCATCTGAACCCTTCAGACTTATCTTCTTAGGTTTCTGTAAGGAGGCCAAGATCTCCACCTAGATACACACACACACACACACACACACACACACACACACACACACACACACACACACACACACACACACACACACACACACACACACACACACACACACACACACACACACACACACACACACACACACACACACACACACACACACACACACACACACACACACACACACACACACACACACACACACACACACACACACACACACACACACACACACACACACACACACACACGTTAGAGTTATGTGGCATAACCAATGTGATAGTAAAATCTGATACAGTTGCTTTATGACCGCTCTTTGCCTGAAATGTAACCTTTATAACCGTCTTCTCTTCAGCGTATAGACATCTTTTAGATTCTTGCTTTTATTGCTTTTAAATTGTCTATTGTTTGTACTTGTACTTGTGTTACGGTGTGTGTGATTTGTGAATGTTATGTGTGTTTATTTGCCTGTACAGCACTTTGGTCTGGAGCTGTATTGTATTGTGTTTCAAAATAACTCTTTTTGTCACCAGGCGCCGTCCTACTAAACTATGTATGCCAACAACAACCACCCCCCCCCCGTCTCTCCTCCCCCTCTCTCACGGTGTCCTCAAAGCCGGCCAGGTAGGCCCAGTGTCCGGGGAAGGCGTCGTGCTCCGGGTTCGCCCCGCCAGTAGAGGGCAGCGTGGGGATGAGGACTGACTGCAGAGGGATCAGGATCTGGCTGAAGGTGGGCTCCTCCACCAGGCGCTTCAGCAGCTTGAAGTGCACGCTCATGCTCAGGGTGGTGCTGTTCCCATCCACCTGAGACACACATTCACACACACATGTACTGACAGCGACCTTTACCTACTTTACCTGGCTGCTGCAAGCAATCCCTTTCCTTGAAGGAGATCAATAAATGTTGATCTAATCTTATCTACCCATAAAATGTGTTGGTCAATATTCACTTGGAGATTTTATAGCTTTTGAAGAATGTGAACAGCTATCTTGTTATGCTGAGGCTCAACATCAAAACTCATTATTAAACAAGATGCATTTATCAAATCAATAGTAACTTACACTCGAGTATAAGCCATGCAATACAGAACATCATAATATGAACACATGCTTTATTACTTTTATTATATAATAACAATTTGCAATCATTGACTATAGTTTAGACAGCTTCATAGCGCTAAAACTACAAGAGGCCACTTCATATTGCAATGTCAATGCATAAATAACGTGTGTGTGTGTGTGTGTGTGTGTACCGGCTTGTTGCAGAGCTCCAGCAGCTTGTCAGTTAGCCTGTTTGCGTCCCCGATGAATTTCTCCAGAGCTTGTTTGAGACTTATTGCTTTCTTCAGGATCTGGTTGCAGCGGTTCATACGCATGGGGTAGGAAGACTGAAACAAATCAAAACACACAGACAGACATATTTTTTAATAAATTCAATGAAGTAGTTTTGTGAGTTTATGCACGTGCTTAAACATCTGGACAATCAATCACACACAAATATATAAGGGTTTTGAAATGTGTACAACTGTAAAAAAAAAAAACACGAAAATAACACACACACACACACACACACACACACACACACACACACACACACACACACACACACACACACACACACACACACACACACACACACACACACACACACACACACACACACACACACACACACACACACACACACACACACACACCTTGGAGACAGCAGTCATCAGCCACATGGCCTGTTGGGGGTACTTCAGGAAGACTTTGGCCACGATGGTCATGAGGACGGTGAAGACCTCGTCGCTGGAGTGGCAGACCCTGGAGATGAGCTGGGAGAAGGCCGTCAGGAACTGGTACGGCGCCAAGTTGTCGCAGTGCTCGCTCACCGCAGCGTTGATTTTGCCCAGCTCCTGTCGCATCTGCCTGTCCGACCGGCCAGCTGGGGCGGAGGGAGGAGTGGACACTATTTACATCGGCTCACATCTTTTTATTAATTAAATACAGGTAAAATAAAACACATAAACACAGAAACATGCTTCACAACGAATCGTTTGAAGAAGATTCAGATTAGTTCTTGATTGAGAATATATACAACTAAATAATTGCATTTCTTACTACTGCTTATTACCAAAGGTGGAAAGTAGTAGAGTACAAATACTTTGTTACTGTACTTAAGTACATTTTTCTGTTATCAGTACTTTACTCCACTACTTATTTTTCTGACGACTTCTTACATGTTGAACTCAAATACCTGTACTTTCTACTTCTTACATGTTGAACTCAAATACCTGTACTTTCTACTTCTTACATGTTGAACACAAATACCTGTACTTTCTACCTCTTACATGTTGAACACAAATACCTGTACTTTCTACCTCTTACATGTTGAACTCAAATACCTGTACTTTCTACTTCTTACATGTTGAACACAAATACCTGTACTTTCTACCTCTTACATGTTGAACTCAAATACCTGTACTTTCTACTTCTTACATGTTGAACACACATACCTGTACTTTCTACTTCTTACATGTTGAACACAAATACCTGTACTTTCTACTTCTTACATGTTGAACACAAATACCTGTACTTTCTACCTCTTACATGTTGAACTCAAATACCTGTACTTTCTACTTCTTACATGTTGAACACACATACCTGTACTTTCTACTTCTTACATGTTGAACACAAATACCTGTACTTTCTACTTCTTACATGTTGAACACAAATACCTGTACTTTCTACTTCTTACATGTTGAACACAAATACCTGTACTTTCTACTTCTTACATGTTGAACACAAATACCTGTACTTTCTACTTCTTACATGTTGAACTCAAATACCTGTACTTTCTACTTCTTACATGTTGAACTCAAATACCTGTACTTTCTACTTCTTACATGTTGAACTCAAATACCTGTACTTTCTACTTCTTACATGTTGAACACAAATACCTGTACTTTCTACTTCTTACATGTTGAACTCAAATACCTGTACTTTCTACTTCTTACATGTTGAACACAAATACCTGTACTTTCTACTTCTTACATGTTGAACACAAACACCTGTACTTTCTACTTCTTACATGTTGAACACAAATACCTATACTTTCTACTTCTTACATGTTGAACACAAACACCTGTACTTTCTACTTCTCACATCTTGAACTCAAATACCTGTACTTTCTACTTCTTACATGTTGAACTCAAAATTGTACCTGTACTTTCTACTTCTTACATGTTGAACACAAATACCTGTACTTTCTACTTCTTACATGTTGAACTCAAATACCTGTACTTTCTACTTCTTACATGTTGAACACAAATAGCTGTACTTTCTACTTCTTACATGTTGAACTCAAATACCTGTACTTTCTACTTCTTACATGTTGAACTCAAATACCTGTACTTTCTACTTCTTACATGTTGAACTCAAATACCTGTACTTTCTACTTCTTACATGTTGAACCCAAATACCTGTACTTTCTACTTCTTACATGTTGAACTCAAATACCTGGACTTTCTACTTCTCACATGTTGAACTCAAATACCTGTACTTTCTACTTCTCACATGTTGAACACAAATACCTGTACTTTCTACTTCTTACATGTTGAACTCAAAATTGTACCTGTACTTTCTACTTCTTACATGTTGAACTCAAATACCTGGACTTTCTACTTCTTACATGTTGAACTCAAATACCTGTACTTTCTACTTCTTACATGTTGAACTCAAATACCTGTACTTTCTACTTCTTACATGTTGAACCCAAATACCTGTACTTTCTACTTCTTACATGTTGAACTCAAATACCTGTACTTTCTACTTCTTACATGTTGAACCCAAATACCTGTACTTTCTACTTCTTACATGTTGAACACAAATACCTCTACTTTCTACTTCTCTCATTTCCCAAACAGCTGGTTCCTTTAGTCTGAATGTGTGTTGGTGCGTGATCATTATTCTTTAGAGTCATTGCGTGCCTATTGATTTGAACACGATCCGTGTATCCATCACTTCCTGGTCTTCTCTAAAGACGAGGGACCAATGGAAACGTTGTCATGTTGCCGTTGTTCAGCATGGAAACATTCATTAGCTAACAATGACATTATTGTTCTATTAATATAAAGGGAGGTCAGGTACTCTTTAAAACAGCTGGTAGCTATGGGTACTTTTTACTGAAGGACATTTCAAAGCCCATACTTCTTTACTTTTACTTGAGTAAAGAAGTTTAGTCAGTGTGTGCTTTTGCCATCTCTGCTTACTAGTGCTTTTCATTGTACATTTAAAATACATGTTGACTGTGTTGGAACATCGAGTGAATCAGCCAGACACTGGGAGCAGCCATTGCCCTGTGTGTATCTTTATTTCACTTTTACAGTAGCTTCTGGACACACCCACCTTTCTCACACTCACACACTTTGGCTCCAAAATCCAGCCAGAGAGAAAGCATGCGAGGCATGGCCTGGTATATGTACTGGTTTCCAAACTGCAAGGCTCTGCGAGGGAAACAGCACAGATTTAAATTCAGTAGAATGAATGAGGTTTTGGTGAAAGCCAGGTGTAACAGTATATTCTCAGCTTCATCATAGACCCGAGGACCGGGTCTCAGCAGCGAGAACAATAACTTACTTTCCAAAGTACGTCACGATGTATCTGATGAGGTTCCCCTGTTTCTCCAGCTTATTATCAGTCACCATTGGCATCACTTTGTCGTAGTACTTGGCCAAGTAGAAGTTTCCATCCTCCCACTCAGGCAGAAGGTTGGTCACATCCTAAGGAACACAACAGTGTGCAATATATTTATATCCCGTTAATAGCTGTGTAATTTATACCTGGCTGCTATATCTCTCAGAACTGTGTAGTTTGTCAATTGTGTACTGTACTTTTCGGACTATAAGCCCCATTTTTTGTGTACAGCTAACGGCCACTAGGGAACCTCCTAAATCTATGGATTTTACAGGTAAAATTAACCACCTTTAACTCTATGGGCTCTATGACCGGTCCGCGCCCGCCACCTCTAAGCGGCGGGCTCCAGCAGGAAAAGCTGGAGGCCGGAAAAGAGTGAGACAGGTAGCGCGCCAAAGTCAAAGTGGAACCGAGAGACAGAACGAGAGCAAGACAGACGGACAATTTAGCTGCTGCGGCTTATATGCTTTACAGTCCGAAAAGTACGGTAATTATTTTACCTCTAATATTTGTTATGCATGCTTCTTGGTTAATATTAAGCTGTCTTTGGCTCTTTTCTTGCAACTACAGTAATTAGTTATTGCCTTCTTTTGAAAACCATTTTCTTTATTATTCAGTTCATTGCTTGGGCTTAAAAATGTCAAAAAGAAACACCCATCACAATTGTCTAAGGGCCTTGAAGACATTTGATTTATTATCAGAAAAGGCAAAGAAAGGCAGCAAATCCTTACAAGTGAAAAGCTGGAACAGGACGTGTTTGGGGGTTTATTTTTCACCTCCAGTAACAGTATCATTGTGCATGAGTGCCAGGTTGTGAACTGCATCTCATCATCAGGGTGTAATCAAAGCCTATGACGTCCTGCACAGTGGTTAGTTCTATGGACAATGTGGCACTAATGTACATTCTCAAATATTGAAGTGACTGTTATTTGTATATATTGATTGTTGTGTTTTTATTTAGGTCTTAATGTGTGCACATGTAAAAATGTGTCTTTGACTGTGTATATATGTATACATATTTGCACTAGGGCTGCAACAAACGACTAATTTGATAGTCGATTAATCTATCGATTAATGAAACGATTAATCGACTATTCGGACTATTATGCCTTGCACAATTTCTCAAACGCTCTTATTTAGCCATCAACTTTTAGATTTAGCTTGCGGTTGTTTTAGGCATGTGGAAACTAACAATGAAGACAATAAAGATGAATACTTGATTAAAAAATACATATTATTAAATTAATTAAACAAATTGTTTACAAAATGAACATTGCTTTTCATTTAAATTAAATAAATAATATTTCACATGAAAAGAAACAACAGTATTTTAGCAAATAATAAATAATGTGATAACAGAACTGTGAACAGAATAGCTGAAACTTTAACAAACTAACTAATTCAGTTACCTCAAATCATTACCCCATGTTTATATAATTGAGTTAACTCCGTGTGTTTCTGCTAGCAAACATAACACCTGACGTGAAAACGTTACTCGTGGACGGGGCTACAGAGCTGCTAGAGAGACAGTCGAACCCGGTGCATTCCTCCGTCTGAATGTGGAGCACTTTTGCTAAATGTTTAGACAAATTGCTCGTGTTGCCGCCCTTACATGCTAAACTCTTATTGCACTTTTGGCAACAAGCATCGAGTTTTAAAGTTTAACCACACCTCTGAGCGCGTTCTCTCCGCAGTGTGTTGCTACATGTAGCAGCCGCGTGTGTGTAAACGGCCCCGCCCCCTCGCACACAGACCAGGGAGAGATCTCGTCTGATCGAAAATACATCATAGACGCATTTGTTTGTCTTTTTACATATTATAAACGAGCTGGCCACACGAAGACTGCGATATAATGTTTTTGTATCAATAATACATGACATATATTTTTTAAATGTCTCCAGTACCAATAACGTTGTAGTTTGCGGCGCGTAAAACGCACGTGATGACGTCACCAACGAATCGACGACTGAATTAGTTGGCAACTAATTTGGTAATCGATTTTAATCGATTAAGTCGATTAGTTGTTGCACCACTAATTTGCACACGTATTTTTATATACATTTGTTTTATATTCGGGATTGTGGGAAACGTTATTTCGATCTCTCTGTCTGTACACACAAACTGAAAGATGGACAATACAGTTGACTTCTCTATTCATATCGCATCACGCCTGCTACCTTGTATGCCTTCATGATGGCGTTGGACTCGAAGTTGGCCGTCTCCTCCATGAAGCGTCCCACCAGCAGCATGGCCCTGCTTTTAGTCTGCAGGCTGCGGGGGTCCGTCAGCGGCTGGTCGTCAGGGAAACACTGGGTCACACCTTTCTGCAGCACGATCAGCGCCTCGTGTACATCGCCCTGACGACACATTAATGCAGGCGTTTTTCTTTACAAGTGATATGTTGTGTATTTGTGTGTGTGAGTTTCAGTTTGTGTGTGTGAGTTTCAGCTTGACAAGAGATGCTGACACTTTGTATTAACACAAGGAGATGGAATAACTATTCACACGAGGCTGGATAACAAAGTGCTCGGTCATCTCTTTACACAGAGGGGACACATGTTTAATAATAATAATAATAATAATAGGTGACCTTTAAAGTTATTCATACCTTGGACCAAAGCCACTTGGCCTTCTCGGTCACCAGCTCGGCCAGGTGTGTGTTCTCTGCGTTCAGGAGAGCGTTGAAGGCCGTCTGGTGATGTCCCGCCTTCCTGGCCACGCGGGCACTTTGCAGCCAGCACTCCCCCACCAGCTCCTTGCTCCTGGACCTTTGAAGCAGACAAGAGGTTTATGATGTGGCCTTGACTATAATAATTTACACAGATTTATTTTAGATTAACATTGCATAGCTTTTATTGGTTCTTTGATAGCTTGAACGGTATACTAAAAAGTCACAGACGCTTGAAATAATGCACTGTCCCCGACGTCAAGGCACTCTAATGTTTATAAGTTATTCTGTTTAAATATTTACTAAGAAATACTGCTGAGAAGTTACAGGTGAAGAGTTGCATTAATAAAACATTGGTCAACATAAAAAGTGGTAAATGCGAAAAGAGCAATAGCTCAGAGAAAGGTGGGCCTGCTCATACTGTACAACAGGGGTGTCAAACTCGAGGCCTGTGGACCAAAACCGGCCCGCAACCTACTTTTATGTGGCCCGCAAAAAATATAATACGTTTATTATTCAGTTACATGCCACTTTACAAAAGCACGTTGCCCATAAACTACATGTCCCACAATGCATCTCATTTTGAGACTGAAGAGACTTACAATTATTTCCCCTGGACTTCTGCTTTCAGACGTAGTTAGTTATGAAGTTATATTACCCTATCCGATAATAATCCAATGCAGAGGCAATAATGTAATTTAATACATTATATTATATATATTTATGACGATTTCTTTATAGTATTGAAGTTACAACCGGCCCTTTGAGAGCAACCATAATGCTAATGTGGACCGCGATGGAATGAAGTTTGACACCCTTGCTGTACAATGGATGTAAATGAATGTCAAAAGCGTCATATTGACACTAATGTTTCTACGTCCTTACTGCGGCCCCAGGCTGAGCAGGGCGCGGCGCAGGGCCAGGATCGGCTCCTTGGCCCTGAAGGAGTTCTGGGTCATCTCCAGGCGGTCAGTGAAGTGAGGCGGCAGCTGGCTGAGGCTGGGGGCGGAGCTCTGCCTCTGGGTCTGCAGCTCCGTGAAGCTGTGCTCCAACTCGCTGAGCATGTGAAGCCTGACACACAGACACGCGCGCACGCGCACACACACACACACACACACACACACACACACACACACACACACACACACACACACACAAAACAAGTCATTACAATTGGCAACCAGGAATCATCAGAGATGGCAAAAGCACACACATCCTTTACTCAAGTAGAAGAACAGATACTCGTGTTTAAAAATACTCTGGTAAAAGTAGAAGTACTGACTAAACTTCTTTACTCAAGTAAAAGTAAAGAAGTATGGGCTTTGAAATGTACTTAAAGGCAGGGTATGTAATTTTGGAGAAAGCAGCTCGACTGCGCTAGAATTTGAAAGTACGCAGCCGAAAAAAATCTGCCCCTTCCTTACAGAGCCCCTCCTCTAACACACACGAACGCGCACATGACCAATGAGGGCACGAGATAAGGTTGTGCACAGATGGAAGGCTGACAGGCAGGTAGGCCATCCAGTTACTTTAGCCGGGCCGGCTCAGATGATTGGTCGTGCTTTTTACAGTGCCACGGCTTCCAGAGATGATATTTTTGTAAGTATTTATTCTCAAAGCATTTAATGTATTCATTGCTATCGGGATATTAAGAGCATTCCATGGAATATAACAACACGTGTTTCTGAAGTGAACTACCTACCCCACCTTTAAGTAAAAAGTACCCATAACTACCATCTGTTTTAAAGAGTACCTGACCTCCCTTTATATTAATAGAACAATAATGTCATTGTTAGCTAATGAATGTTTCCATGCTGAACAACGGCAACATGACAACGTTTCCATTGGTCCCTCTTCTTTAGAGAAGACCAGGAAGTGATGGATACACGGATCGTGTTCAGATCAATAGGCACGCAATGACTCTAAAGAATAATGATCACGCACCAGACACACATTCAGACTAAAGGAACCAGCTGTTTGGGAAATGAGAGAAGTAGAAAGTACAGGTATTTGAGTTCAACATGTGAGAAGTAGAAAGTTCAGGTATTTGAGTTCAACATGTAAGAAGTAGAAAGTACAGGTATTTGAGTTCAACATGTAAGAAGTAGAAAGTACAGGTATTTGAGTTCAACATGTAAGAAGTAGAAAGTACAGGTATTTGAGTTCAACATGTAAGAAGTAAAAAGTACAGGTATTTGTGTTCAACATGTAAGAAGTAGAAAGTACAGGTATTTGAGTTCAACATGTAAGAAGTAGAAAGTACAGGTATTTGAGTTCAACATGTAAGAAGTAGAAAGTACAGGTATTTGAGTTCAACATGTAAGAAGTAGAAAGTACAGGTATTTGAGTTCAACATGTAAGAAGTAGAAAGTACAGGTATTTGAGTTCAACATGTAAGAAGTAGAAAGTACAGGTATTTGAGTTCAACATTTAAGAAGTAAAAAGTACAGGTATTTGAGTTCAACATGTAAGAAGTAAAAGTAAAAAGTCGTCAGAAAAATAAGTAGTGGAGTAAAGTATTGATGCCAGAAAAATGTACTTAAGTACAGTAACAAAGTATTTATACTCCACTACTTCCCATCTCTGGAAATCAACTACAAAATGTTTAAAATGTGAAGTTCGTCACACAGACCTGACGATGTACTCGTATCCTCTCTGGTAGGTTCCACACTCGTAGCTGGCGGCCGACAGAGGGACGACCTGCTCCTTCCTCACCAGCTTCAGCTTCTCATAGAAAGTCTCTCCATCCTGCTTCTTCGCTGACAGCAGCAACTGGCCGAGCCGCACGCCCCACGTATTGGACTGAAGGTCTGGAGACACAATGGGAATCAACAAAAGGCTTTTAAGTATCTACTTACATTTTTTATTTATTGTGTTCCTCTGTTGTCTTCTTATTAAGTGTTAATGATGTTGGAAAGCACTTTGAATTGCCTCTGTGTCTGAAAATGTGCTATATAAATAAACGTACCTTACTTATCTATTTCTGCCATATATTGCCACAAATGAGGGCTGAATATTTGAGGGAAAATCATTTTTCAATCCTTGTTCCTTATTTCCTTTGAAGAATATTTATTTAGAGGATCTCTACCAAGCCAATGTTTTGAATACAATTTGTCGGCTGCAAATATTGCACCTCCTGCGATTTCAGATATTGCACCCGTCCATGTTGTGGTTCAGGTAATAGTCAACTTAAAGGGGACCTATCGTGCAAAAGTCACTTTTTGATGTCTTTTATACATCAAGATGTGTCCCCGGTGTGTCAGGGAACTCACACAGCGTCAGAAAATAAAACCCTCTCTCTTTTCCTCCGTACCCAAATCTCTAAAAACGGGGCTACAACGGAGCTGATCCAGATTTGCGTCCGATACGACGTAATATCCGAAATGTAGGCTGGCTTTACAACCACGGCCCAATCAGAAACAATGCCCGACTGTTTTGGACGTAATATGGTCGGTGTTTACATTAGCATCGCTAACACTCAGAGCTAACCTGTGATGGAGAGCATGTGTGTGAAGAAGCAGGAAGTAGAAAGGAACTCATCTTGTGGTATAACCGGCAAGAGAGAAAGCCTTTGAGCTCCAGACTGTTTCAGATCCTTGATAATCCATGATATGGCGTTTCATCACGGCAGCATTTAGTTTAGACGGTAGCTGCCGGGTCCCGCATGAGCTCAGACCCCTCCTTTTATATATTTTTTAAAGCTTTATACCCCAAACCAGCACTTTTGAAACAGGAAGTGAAATAGAGGGATATGAGGCATGGCTAGAATGGGTGATCTGTTTGGTATTCTGAGCAAAACACTTCATAGACATGTTTTTTATATATTTTTATATATCTGAGACCTATGCTATTGCCTAAAAATAGCATGATAGGTGACCTTTAATACGTACATAGCTAAAGTGTAGTTATGTCGAGGAAAATCTTAGGTCACAGGCTCCTCCAACATTATATAAATAAAACAGGAAAACAGAAAAAATGTTGCAAGTAATTGTCTCGCCCTACAACAAAAGCATGTTGCAGCTTCCAGGAGCAATCTGTGCGCTTCATTACCTGAACTCAGATAATCTTCCAGCAGGTCCCATTTCCCGAGCTTCCAGGCCGCCTCCACTCTGTAAGTGTTCAGCTCCGACTTCCACTGGTGCCTAAATGTGTACATAGCTACATTCAGTGGATCTTAATTGACATACATATTATAAGAATAAAATACAGTTGTGCATTAATAAAGAAACACTCAAGAGGATTAGCAGTGAAAGAATGAGTAGATTAAAAGCACCTTTTATAAGATTGATATGGGCCATTGTATAAATTACGTGTGTGTGTGTGTGTGTGTGTGTGTGTGTGTGTGTGTGTGTGTGTGTGTGTGTCTCACTTGTTTGCCAGGACTCCATTGACCTGAGTGATGACTGTTGACAGCTGTCCAAGGCCGAGCATGGAGGTCATGACCCCGTGATAGTGACCAATCTGTACACAGAGGGGAAAAAACAAGTTATGTAATAGGGAAATAATTAGAAAGCGATGCAATACTGAAACAAACAAAAGCTGACCGCACAGTTTTCCTTTATCTGACTAACATCATTTATATAGCGGCCTTTGCACGATAGCACGATTTTAGAAAGTCACTTATAAAATGTAGCCATCATGAATGTCTCATAGATTTATGATACAAAACTGAAAAGGAATGCAGCCCTGGTGTGTGTGTGTGTGTGTGTGTGTGTGTGTGTGTGTGTGTGTGTGTGTGTGTGTGTGTGTGTGTGTGTGTGTGTGTGTGTGTGTGTGTGTGTGTGTGTGTGTGTGTGTGTGTGTGTGTGTGTGTGTGTGTGTGTGTGTGTGTGTGTGTGTGTCAGGCTTCACATGCTCAGCGAGTTGGAGCACAGCTTCACGGAGCTGCAGACCCAGAGGCAGAGCTCCGCCCCCAGCCTCAGCCAGCTGCCGCCTCACTTCACTGTGTGTGTGTGTGTGTGTGTGTGTGTGTGTGTGTGTGTGTGTGTGTGTGTGTGTGTGTGTGTGTGTGTGTGTGTGTGTGTGTGTGTGTGTGTGTGTGTGTGTGTGTGTGTGTGTGTGTGTGTGTGTGTGTGTGTGTGTGTGTGTGTGTGTGTGTGTGTGTGTGTGTGTGTGTGTGTGTACCTGGTCTGACTCCAGCGGAATGGCCCGGTCATATGTATGTATGTGTTACTGTATGCATGTATGTGTGAGAGAGTGTGTGTGTGTGTGTGTGTGTGTGTATGTGTATGTGTGTGTGTGTGTGTGTGTGTGTGTGTGTGTGTGTGTGTGTGTGTCAGGCTTCACATGCTCAGCGAGTTGGAGCACAGCTTCACGGAGCTGCAGACCCAGAGGCAGAGCTCCGCCCCCAGCCTCAGCCAGCTGCCGCCTCACTTCACTGTGTGTGTGTGTGTGTGTGTGTGTGTGTGTGTGTGTGTGTGTGTGTGTGTGTGTGTGTGTGTGTGTGTGTGTGTGTGTGTGTGTGTGTGTGTGTGTGTGTGTGTGTGTGTGTGTGTGTGTGTGTGTGTGTACCTGGTCTGACTCCAGCTGAATGGCCCGGTCATAGCAGGCGGTCGCGTCTCTCAGCAGGCCGATGCTCTCGTGCTCCAGAATCTGTTCCCGTAGCGACGGCTCCTCCCTCCTCAGGGCGTTGACCCCCCTCACCCCGTCCGGCTCGTGCATCGCAGCGTACAGGGTCTGCAAAAAGTCAATTATAAGAAATGTAAAAAAGTTCAGAGCTGCAACTCCCCACTTAACAAATAACGTGAGCGGTTAACTATCATTATTATTCTGTCTTTATTTCAACAAGGACCATGCATACAAATACTTTCATCTCAGAAAAGAGAAGACACGAAATATGCCAGATTTGAGCTAATTTCCATCTGCAGTCCTTAGGTAAATCTCTCAGTAAAGATTTAAATAGTTTGATATTTTAGTCCTCTTGAGTCTTAAAGACAGTCTTAGACAGTACCAGAAATAGTAATACTTGAACTGAACTTAATAAGTTAAAGTACGTCTAAATCTCCAAACAATTGAAGCTACAATGACAGATTTCGATTCCTGTCCAAACCAAATTTTAGGACTGCTGGTCACCCAAGTTGTTACATTAACTTGACCTTTATGTTTCAAAACAGTACCATGAAATGATGTTATAAGTTACTTCAACAACAAAAAAGGAAATGTGGACAGACGAACAAAGAAAACTGTTATTATTAAAATGATTATTGATTGTTGTCTGACCTGCAGGAAGGTGAGGTGATCCTGAATGTTCTCTTTGTTTTCTAAGATGTATGCTTCAAAGTGCATGAGGGCCCGAGTGTATGCTTTGGACCTCAGCGAGGCCTTGGCCAGGACGTCCTGAGGGATTCCTCTCAGGAAGGCCACCACGCGCTGGTGCTCCCCGCTCTCTGCAAGAAGACAGTTCAGGGTCTTTTACTTCAACCCCTTTTTTTTTTAAAGATTCAAAGGTTTTATTGTGATATGCACAAAGCTACAGTGTAGCAGTGGCAATGAAATTCTTCTGACCTGAGCTCCTCTAACAATCCAACATATATCAGGGTCTATGCAGGAATCCTAAAGTCAAATGTAAGACCTTTTAAGACCTTTTTTAAGACCCTTTCCATACATTATAAGACCTCATCGCCACTTGGAGTTTTAACCGGTTACCTTGGCGACACACTTCACCTCACATTTACTATATACAGTATTGATTGTCCTTCCTCCTTATCTTCCAACTATTTGGACGCAGACTTGCATTTCCCCATAACGATGTTGCTTAGCAACCGGCGTAAACGGACCTGTGCGCTATCAAGCAGTGAGCGTGCGATGTCCTGTTCAGATGACGTCAAATCCAACGGGATGCCATAAATAAACTCCACAGAATCTCACTACACACCTACGCAATGACTACATTCAGGCAGACTGTAGAATACAACCTCTTTGGACCATTTATATACTTATTGAAAACAAGCTACAAAATGTAATATCTTGGAAAATGCCGTTTAATACTTTTTAATAGCCTTCATTTTCGCTAAATTGATTTATCAACTTTTAATACTTTTTAAGACCCGGCGGACCCCCTGGTATATATAATAAAATACAAAATAAAAAGTAGTGCAAAAAGTCTATATACATGTAAATAGAATATGATATGTACAAGAACAGAATATGAAATCAAATAATGTAAATTAAGACTAAATTAAATACAGTTTATTGCGTTGATAACTACAGGGTATCTGCACATTTCTTAAGTACAAATGGAATGATTTTTAAGACCTTTTTAAAAGGAAAAAAAAATACCAATACAAAAGAATCGATGAACTAGACAACAGTATAAACCATTACTGAGTTTTATTGCATTTGAATAACGGGAAATATCCAGCCCAACATGACTGCTTTCGCATTAACAAAACTATTTTGTTATGGCAGTAGACCAATGGAAACCAATGTCCCCCCCCCTCCACACTCGTTCATTCTGCCCCAGATAACATTTAATACCTCCCCTCCTAAAATTCCGTAAAGACTTTTTTAGGATAATATTATTATTATTATTATATTGCAAGATGACAAACAGGAATGTTTATCGGGGTACTTCGCAGAGCTCAGGTGTTTAGCAGTCTTATGGCCTGGGGGATAAAACTGTCCCTGAGTCTGGAGGGTTTGGGTTCTGGGCTTTTCCCCCCTAACTGATGTGTATGTGTATATTAACACTGCTGTGCAAACTAGACAGAGAGGCTTGAGATGTGTGTGTGTGTGTGTGTGTGTGTGTGTGTGTGTGTGTGTGTGTGTGTGTGTGTGTGTGTGTGTGTGTGTGTGTGTGTGTGTGTGTGTGTGTGTGTGTGTGTGTGTGTGTGTGTGTGTGTGTTGGGCGTCACTAACCGTTGTGTTTGGGTTTGGTGTAGAGGATATAGCGGCTCCACTGCGTGAGGTGAGAAATCATGCTGAACACAGTCTGAGTGCTGAGCTGTGATAGGCTGGAGGCCGTCACCTGACCACAGCCCTCTCCCTGTCCATCTCCTGCTGTCAGCACAGCCAGCATCTCCTCGGTTACCTGGAAGGAGGTATGTTATTATTAATTAACAAACAATTATGGATTTCTTTCTTTTGATGTGTTTGAAAAATATCACTCGTCGCCGGCTTGAGCTTCAACCTCAGGATCCATGTATCTGTGATCCTCTCCAGAAAGGAAGGAGTCATCACACACAGAGCATCAACTAGTTCCTGAGCAGCGTCCTTCACATGCTGATATCCAAGAGAGGGAGTCACACAGTCACAAGACGGAGGAATAGAAAGCAGTCTTCAATGTTTACTTCAGATTAGCTCCACGTCAGAAATGAGCATGCTTGTCACATGTCTATCTCCATAGAGGCTGAATCCTCATGTTCATCACATAGCTATCATCTGCCTCAAACAGTCCTGATGCTCTTCTAGGTAATCACACATCCTGTCATGTTCACAGCTACAGTTGGGATACCTTTGTTACCATGGGGACTCTGATATCGGAAGAGTACATTCAGTGTTTTCCCAACATGATGTTTCCTCACCTCCTGTTGCTCTGCAGGAGTGCAGCCCAGCAGCATGTAGAGCAGAATGTGAGGCAGCAGGTAGATCGTGACTTTGTAGTCGTGTTTGATGATGAAGCTGCAGCAGGTGAACACTCTGCCGGCCAGCTCGTGCCTCACCTGTAACACATCAAGCCCGTTCAGTTCATTCTCTCAGAGATGCAAAGAAAGCGCCTTTTCCCCTTCTGCTTTTTTTAGATTGATACATGATTCGATAGATATTGTCGTGGCTTCCTTCCTTGTCTTTCCACCAAGCCACTAGACGCCTTAAACAGACAGTTCCAACTCGTTTCTTTCCTTTAAATTACTGACAGTTTGAAGTGTTGCTTGGCCTCCAATGGTTTAGATCAGGGGTGTCAAACTAAATTTCATCGCGGGCCACATCAGCATTATGGTTGCACTCAAAGGGCCGGTTGTAATTTTAAGACTATATAAAAAAAGACATATATAAATATTGAATATATATAAAATAATGTGTTATATTACATAGTTGCCTCTGCATTGGATTATTATCGGATAGGGTAATAACTTCATAATTAACTACGTCTGAAAGCAGAAGTCTAGGGCAAATAATTGCACGTCTCTTCAGTGAGAACGTCACAATATGATTTTAAAAGAAAAGCCACATTCTGGAAAAACAAAACAAAAAAAGTAACATTTTGAAAACAAAATCTATTTTTGACAAAAAAAGTCAAATTCTGAGAAAGTCAAATTTGAGATGCATTGTGGGACATGTAGTTTATGGGCAACGTGCTTCTGTAAAGTAGCATGTGAACATATTATATTCTTTGCAAGCTCTTGTGGGGCCACAGAAAAGGAAGTCGCGGGCCGGATTTGGCCCCCGGGCCTTGAGTTTGACACCCCTGGTTGAGATGATGTTGCGATGTGTTTGCTCAAAATAAAATAACAAACTTTTGCACATGCAACAAAGAAAATAGGCCTTTGCAATATTCAAAAGAAATAGGCAGAACTCAAATAAAATAACAAACAACTTAGGTATTCTTTCTTTCTTGATAATGCTTATATAACTTCGTAACTTAAAGGGTACTTGTACGATTTGTATGTACGTGTGCAGTTAAAAACTGTTCCTCCACGGCGTCTCTCAACAGGTTGCCCATCACTGTGGCGTTAGCACAGGCGCCGTGGGAAATGTAGTCCTTTATAGTGCGTTGACTACAGACGTCACAATTAGGTGGCCTTTCTTATAAAATCTAAATACTGGCTCTAACAGTTATGAATCTGTTTGGTTCTGCAAAAGTTCAAAAGATACATTTGCTAACCTTGCTGATGAGGTATCCGGCCCAGGTGGCTGACCAATCAGAGAACTTGCTGCCTCTCTTACTTAAATACACCGGCTTCTTCAGCTTGGACCAGTTGACCTCCTTCCGACTGCTCTTATACCTGAAGATAGAGAGGGAGGAGAGATAAGCTCAGGACAAAACATATATACTTTCACTCAAGGAGGATTTGATCTTATGGGTAACTGTATGCGTGAGACAATTAGAATAAATGAGTGTATATGTGATTTAGGTGTGTGTGTGTGTGTGTGTGTGTGTGTGTGTGTGTGTGTGTGTGTGTGTGTGTGTGTGTGTGTATGTGTGTGGTTGTCAGAGCTCTTACTGTGTGTTTACTGGCACTGACTCAGTGTGTTGCCGCCATGCAGAGCTACTCGCTGCAGGACTGAAGTACTCAGATATTTAAATTAAAGTAAACATGACATGTCACTTGTACTCAATACTGTGGACAATCCCCACAGGAGCAATTTGGGGTGAAGCGTCATGCTGACTGCAGTGGGGTTTGAACCTGTGCTCCCCTGATCCGACGCACTAAGCCACTGCGCCACACGCCTCCCAGTGAAGTATCTTTATTATAACTATAACACACCATACCTGCTGTTGAGGTGTGGTTCCAGTATTTCTTGAATCTGCTCGGGGAATCTCCTCCACAGGCGGCGCCCCGGCGAGTCGGTCCGACCCTCGCGACACTCAAAGATCGACAGCAGCTCCTGCAGCGCGGGAACAACACAAACAGATTACAGACAATTCATCAAATCAAAAAGACACACACAAGTTTAGGAGCAAATTGAGTGCTTGCTCAATGCGAGTACCTGGATGGCATAAGCAGCCGAGTCCTGTGCTCGCACGTCATCAGCGTAAGCCAGAAAGGTTCTGGTCAGCTCAGTCAGCAGGTCGTAGGCGAAGTTAGGATCATCAACTCCACTCTGCTCAAAGAAAATAACATTTCCATTTGGTTTCTGACAGAGATTTTCCAATATGGGGGAATTAACATTCAAAAGTCTGCATTTTCTACTTTTACTTAAGTATCTGAGTACTTCTTCCAACCTATAAGATTCAAGATTCAGATTCAAGGCTTTCATTGTCATAGCAACAGTGTAGTTATGACAATGAAAATCTTAGGTCACAGGCTCCTCCAACAGTGCAACACAATAAAACGGATGAAATAGTAAAGTAAATACACATGAAATATAATATAATAGAAATAGTGCAGAATAGTCTAAATACAAGTAATTGGAATATTGTTATATATAAGTTGCAAACAGATGTTCAGGTGTTTTACAGTGCGATGAAACTGTGTGTGATGCACAGCTATGGTCTTGTCTAAATTACCACGAAGGTGTTGCGGTCTCCGTGTGTGTGTGTGTGTGACAGGTCCAGACGTCCAGGGTCCACGGCCCCCAGCTCCCCCAGACACTCCCCACAGAGCAGCCTGGCCTCGGGGGACGAGTCCTGGCAGCCCTTCAGCAGCACCGACACCAGGCTGGAGATCACCGGCTCCACCGCCTCACTCGCACAGACGTGACGCAGCAGCCACTCCTGCAGAGAGAACACGAGACAATGGTACGGAACATTATGGTAGGTATGGTACAGTATTTGTACAATAGACAGAGGTGGGAAGTAGTGGAGTACAAATACTTTGTTACTGTACTTAAGTACATTTTTCTGGTATCAGTACTTTTACTCCACTACTTGTTTTTCTGACAACTTTTTACTTCTTACATGTTGAACCCAAATACCTGTACTTTCTACTTCTTACATGTTGAACTCAAATACCTGTACTTTCTACTTCTTACATGTTGAACTCAAATACCTGTACTTTCTACTTCTTACATGTTGAACTCAAATACCTGTACTTTCTACTTCTTACATGTTGAACTCAAATACCTGTACTTTCTACTTCTTATATGTTGAACACAAATACCTGTACTTTGTACTTCTCACATGTTGAACTCAAATACCTGTACTTTCTACTTCTTATATGTTGAACACAAATACCTGTACTTTGTACTTCTCACATGTTGAACTCAAATACCTGTACTTTCTACTTCTTACATGTTGAACTCAAATACCTGTACTTTCTACTTCTTATATGTTGAACACAAATACCTGTACTTTGTACTTCTCACATGTTGAACTCAAATACCTGTACTTTCTACTTCTTACATGTTGAACACAAATACCTGTACTTTGTACTTCTCACATGTTGAACTCAAATACCTGTACTTTCTACTTCTTACATGTTGAACACAAATACCTGTACTTTCTACTTCTTACATGTTGAACTCAAATACCTGTACTTTCTACTTCTTACATGTTGAACTCAAATACCTGTACTTTCTACTTCTCACATGTTGAACTCAAATACCTGTACTTTCTACTTCTTACATGTTGAACTCAAATACCTGTACTTTCTACTTCTTACATGTGGAACTCAAATACCTGTACTTTCTACTTCTTACATGTTGAACCCAAATACCTGTACTTTCTACTTCTTACATTTCCAAACAGCTGGTTCCTTTAGTCTGAATGTGTGTTTGGTGCGTGATCATTATTCTTTAGAGTCGTTGCGTGCCTATTGATTTGAACACGATCCGTGTATCCATCACTTCCTGGTCTTCTCTAAAGAAGAGGGACCAATGGAAACGTTGTCATGTTGCCGTTGTTCAGCATGGAAACATTCATTAGCTAACAATGGCATTATTGTTCTCTTGATATAAAGGGAGGTCAGGTACTCTTTAAAGCAGCTGCTAGCTATGGGTACTTTTTACTGAAGTACATTTCAAAGCCTCTTTACTTTTACTTGAGTAAAGAAGTTTAGTCAGTATTTCTACTTTTACCAGAGTATTTTTAAACACGAGTATCTGTACTTCTACTTGAGTAAAGGATGTGTGTACGTTTGCCATCTCTGACATTAGATAATTATATTTTATAACTTAGAACAGGAAGCTACTGCTGTAGTCTTATGCAGAGGTCGTTGTCTGACAGTAAGGGTTACGACACTTTTGTCGATGACTTTTAAGAGACCTATATTAAATGTTCCATGACTACCTAAACCTTTACAAACAGAACAAAAAAATGACTTTACACTCGCCCTGCATAATTCAAACATAGTTTAAGCAATCTGGCAAACATGGAGGATCAACGGAGAGAAAATGATGAAAGTAAACAAAGAAATGATCACGCATCAACCCATATACAATATTACAACAACCATAGCAATTATATTTGGTGTGATATCTCATTTCATGGCTTTTCGAGGACTGGATTTTGAAATGACATGACTTCTCCAGGTTTTCCACCATGACCGTGTGTGTGTGTGTGTGTGTGTGTGCGTGTGCGTGTGTGTGTGTGTGTGTGTGTGTGTGTACCTGCTTGCTGTGCATCATGTCCCGTAGGCTGGTCAGCGCGTGAATCCTGACGTCGACGTTCTCATGTTGAACGGCTCTCATGGAGAGTTGCAGCGCCGCGGCCAGGTCACTGCTGCTGGCTGTCAGCTGCAGGGAATCACACAGTGTG
Source organism: Pseudochaenichthys georgianus (assembly GCF_902827115.2). Classification (NCBI taxonomy): domain Eukaryota; kingdom Metazoa; phylum Chordata; class Actinopteri; order Perciformes; family Channichthyidae; genus Pseudochaenichthys; species Pseudochaenichthys georgianus. The sequence goes on along the minus strand of NC_047524.1, from coordinate 2,834,324 downwards.
TAACGCTGAGTGGATATTTCCAATCACCCTCGTCACCGTTTGCACCCCTTCTCTAAATCAAATCAACATGTATTATAGCCCCAAATCACAAGAAATGCCTCAAAGGGCTGTACAAAGACAAAAAGAAAATACAAACGTCATAGCAACAACTATAAAAACATTATACATCAACATAAGTATTGCTATGGGATAAAAGCATGCGACTGAAGTGATGCTAATGTAGATGGAAACTAGAAAATTAGTTTACAAGGAAAACAGATGCGAAGGACAGTTTGCTTTTAAAGGAGTCAACGGAAATAGCTTTGTGGATTTGAAATGGAAGACGATTCCAAAGGAGAGGTGATTTACTTCATCTCTAGTCCATACTGACCTTCTTGTAGTTCTGCAGAACAGTGTGGATGTCTTTCAGCTCAGGGTAGTCGGGAAGAAAGTAAATCTCATGGAGGTAGTCGTTGACTTCTTCCCTGTGCGATATTAAGGGATAAGATCGCTGTTAAGTCTGGAATAAAGTGCAATTTTTTTGGCATTAAATTGGCGACAAAATATCCCTAGAAAGTACTGAGGTTATAAAATGTTCTTAAAATAGTGAAAATGTAGCTAAATGGAAAAACTGTTGACCAAAATGTGAACATGTATGTATAATGAAACTGAATCTGAAATAATAACTAAGTTTTAAAAAAAAAAAGAATAGTGAAAATGAACATTCGAATCCAGCCAGAAACAGATTAGATATCACTGTTTCTTGATTTCGCACTTAGTTAGGAGGTTTCATTCTAGCACAGTTGGATCATTTAAAAAAATTAAATGTTTGGAGGGTGTTACCTGTTGCCCAGTATCAGGAAGCTGATAATGGCCGCGGTCTCTTTGGGCTGCAGAGGGATCAGGGGGAGGAGTGCAACGATAACATGACTCAGCAGGGGGCCCAGCTGTGCCGGCTCTACGCTCTTCACAAAACACTCCCACGTCCTGTCAGTCAGGAGGAAGGAATTAAAACACAGAACCAGAGGCTACACGCTAATCACACTGGATTCTGGCATGAATGAGTAAGACAATGTTTTTTTATTGTTCAAGGTGTGTGTGTGTTTGTGTGTGTGTTATTTTTTAAAGTGGACCTATTATGCTATATTTGAAATATATATTGTAGGGCCATACCTATATAAGACATGTCTGTGAAGTTTTTTTTTCAACATCCCAAACAGATCCCCCATTGTAGCCATGCCTCATACTGCTCAAACCCCTCTTTTGCAGCCCTGTTAGAGAAACGCAGAGTGTGGGTCCTTAGCTTGAAAAAGAAAAGAGGAGGCGGAGCTAATGCCTGATCAGAATTCTACCGGAGATAAAGTTAAATTCTGCTGTGACAAAACGCCATCCTGTTCTAAACCACATCAAGGATTATTTCTGAAGCAGTATGGAGCTCAAATGCTTTTTCTCTTGCGGGTTTATCACAAGGTGGGTTCTTTTCTTTATTTCCTGCTTTTTAAACACATGCTCTCTCCAGTACAGGTTAGCTCTGAGTGTTAGCGAGGCTTGCTAATGTGAACAAAGACGAGATTACGTCCAAAACACGTCAGGCATTGTTTCTGATAGCTACTCTCTGTGGGTCCGCCGCCGATTTGACGTCAAATCTGTATCCGCTCGTTGTACCCCCGTTTTTAAAAGATTTGGGTACGGAGGAAAAGAGAGAGGGTTTTATTTTCTGACGCTGCGTGAGTTCCCCGACGCACCGGGGACACATGTATGTATAAAAGACATCACAAAGTGCATTTTGCATGATAGGTCCCCTTTAAGTTGAAGTGATGAAAACAGACAAAAGAGACATGAAGATATGCCACTGATGTGATTACCTGGCGGTCACACTGCTGATGAGTGAGTGTGTGTGTGTGTGTGTGTGTGTGTGTGTGTGTGTGTGTGTGTGTGTGTGTGTGTGTGTGTGTGTGTGTGTGTGTGTGTGTGTGTGTGTGTGTGTGTGTGTGTGTGTGTGTGTGTGTGTGTGTGTGTGTGTGTGTGTGTGTGTGTGTGTGTGTGTGTGTGTGTGTGTGTGTGTGTGTGTAACATCCCGATAGCAATGAATACATTAAATGCTTTGAGAATAAATACTTACAAAAATATCATCTCTGGAAGCCGTGGCACTGTAAAAAGCACGACCAATCATCTGAGCCGGCCCGGCTAAAGTAACTGGATGGCCTACCTGCCTGTCAGCCTTCCATCTGTGCACAACCTTATCTCGTGCCCTCATTGGTCATGTGCGCGTTCGTGTGTGTTAGAGGAGGGGCTCTGTAAGGAAGGGGCAGATTTTTTTCGGCTGCGTACTTTCAAATTCTAGCGCAGTCGAGCTGCTTTCTCCAAAATTACATACCCTGCCTTTAAGTACATTTCAAAGCCCATACTTCTTTACTTTTACTTGAGTAAAGAAGTTTAGTCAGTACTTCTACTTTTACCAGAGTATTTTTAAACACGAGTATCTGTTCTTCTACTTGAGTAAAGGATGTGTGTGCTTTTGCCATCTCTGATGATTCCTGGTTGCCAATTGTAATGACTTGTTTTGTGTGTGTGTGTGTGTGTGTGTGTGTGTGTGTGTGTGTGTGTGTGTGTGTGTGTGTGTGTGTGTGTGTGTGTGTGTGTGTGTGTGTGTGTGTGTGTGTGTGTGTGTGTGTGTACTGACTGGCAGCAGAGCAGAGGGAAGTCCTCTCTGAATCGGAGGCTTGTGCGGAGCGTCGTCATCATCTTCACCCGGACAGAGCTGATGTGTTTGGAGCCCATCAGCCGCATCAGAGCCATCACACTCGTCAAAGCCTGCGCCCAAAAAGAGCCAGAAGCTTTATTTTCACATCAATACGAGCTCGGCTAAATTGCGGTGGACAAAACAAGATACAGTTTAGCTGTGAACCGAATCGTCTGACTGTAACGAAATAGTAACTCTGAACCCTCTGAAAGATATCCCATCAGATCACACACCAGCTTCTTGCGGTCTTTCTCTCCTGCGCTGGAGCTGAGCAGCTGCATGTTGAAGAAGGCAAGAATTCCCAGAAGCTTCGGCTGCAGGTAGTCCGCCTGATACCAAGCAAGAAACATTAGAAACAAAAGGAGATGATAATTTATAATCACAGTATTATTTGCGTAATATTTATAAACGTGGCTGAAAAAAAGACATGTATGAGGGTCAAACTATTTCTCCTGGTTTGATTAACCAAAAATGATTAAACTATATTTTATATTATATCTATTTAAATGTCCATGTACAGTTCAATAGAGTCAGAACTTTGATTTGATTAGATTTAGAATGTGTAAAACGATAACACAAAAATGTAACATGAGAATTATTATACAATACCAAATTAAGCAATGTCAATCTGATATAAAAATGATTACTGATTCTAAATTATATATAAACAAATAATCTACTTAATTATTACACATCCGAAAAGGAACTTTCTATATGGTTAAAGCACAAGATACGGCCGTACGAGCACGTTGAACTCTTACCATGCGCTCTGGAGTGGTGATGTCTCGGGGACCCTGGTACGGGTCATCATTCGAGGCAAAGGAAGCCAGGATCGCCAGACCATTAAATACCTAAATAAAGCATTCAAACCATTTAACAATCATCTGTTTTCAATTACAACCACAACCAAGAACTGAAATGTGACGCATGTACTAGTAATTAGAGATGTCCCGATCCGATCACGTGATCGGGGATCGGAGCCGATCACGTGATTTTCAAAAAATCGGGGATCGGGAGAAAAAATTGGGGATCGGGATTTTTTTTTTTTTTTTTATAATTTTTTTTTTTAAATTTAATGTTACAAAACAAAAATGACCATGTTCACCTCTTAAAGTCATCCTGAGGACTTAGTTTTGGTTTAAAATTACACAACATCATGTATGTGTTGCTTTCTTTGGGCTTGTTTTCAGACCTGGTTGCTTATTCCTCTCAAAGCAACAGAGTGGGCGCAGTGTCTAATAGCAGCGGTAAGCTAACGAGAGGCTACGTTCAGCTGGTGACTCGGGAGTCGGGACAGAGAAAATGTCAGGAGTTTGGAAGTATTATAAAATTGAAAGCGAAGGCAGTGTAACAGCCAGATGCAATGTTTGCAAGGCAGAGGTTCCGCGTGGTGGAAAGAACAGAGCTACGTTCAACACGACCAATCTAATACGCCACCTGAGAAACAAACACCAACAACAACACGACGAGTACACAGCGGCCACTCAGGGAACGGCACTGAAACAACCGACACTTTCAGAGACTTTGAAAAGGAAAGAGAAACGGCCCCAGAACAGTGAAAAGGCCAACAGAATAACTAGATAGCTGAATTCATCGCGTTGGATGGCCAGCCGTTATCTGTTACCTTTTTTTTCTCTTAATGCATTGCATAAAGATCGGATCGGGAAAAATCGGTATCGGCAGATTGTCAAAATCAAATGATCGGAATCGGATCGGGAGCAAAAAAAATGAGATCGGGACATCCCTAGTAGTAATGATTCATTATTTGTGTGTGTGTGTGTGTGTGTGTGTGTGTGTGTGTGTGTGGCCTAGCATTACTATACTTGTGGGGACCTAAATCTGTTTACAGAGTCACGTGTGGGGACTCGCCTCCCTTATGGGGACAAATTGGAGGTCCCCATGAGGGGAATCATTAATTTTGGGGTGAAGACTTGGTTAGGTTAAGGGTTAGGCATGTGTTGGTTAAGGTTAAGGTTAGGATAAGTCTCCAGGAAATGCATGTAAGTCAATGTAATGTCCCCTGAAGTGATGTATACATGGTATGTATGTGTGTGTGTGTGTGTGTGTGTGTGTGTGTGTGTGTGTGTGTGTGTGTGTGTGTGTGTGTGTGTGTGTGTGTGTGTGTGTGTGTGTGTGTGTGTGTGTGTGTGTGTGTGTGTGTGTGTGTGTGTGTACCTGTTGGTAGTGTTCTCCCAGGCGCAGCAGCAGCTCGTTGTGAAGACCCTGGAAGTCTTGTCTTAACAGAGAGCCGAGTTCAATCTCTGTCTCACTCTGGGAGAATATTAGGAAACAACATTTATAACGTTTATTTGTTTGAAAGTGACTTTTAATGATGAAATCTGCATTTTTTATTATTTATCTATTCTTTTGCCAATGCCAACCCTAATTCCCTACTAACGATGACAATACACAAAACAAGACTGATTGTTAGTTGTATTTAGCTGAAGCTTGAATGTGTAAACAATGACAGACGACAGCTCGTTATCGTGATGCTATCGATACCTGTAGGTAGTGGAAGGCCCTCTCGAGCTCGTCTTTAGTGCAGGAGCAGACCAGGTGGCTGAAGATGTATTTGAAGTTATTGATCAGGATCTCTCTCCTGTTTGCCTTCAGCTCATTGGCCAGCGTACGGATGAGGGCGGAGCCTGTAGAGCTCGCTTTGGCCGCCAGGTAGGGCAAGAGCACCTGGAGGGTCCTCTGTATACACAAGAATGCATAACAACGTACATGCTCATGAACATATGCATATTTCTCACATAGTGCTATCTCAATATACAGTTTACTGTGTTCATTTGGTGGTGGTCTGGGGTTTGACTTACAGTGAGGAAGCGGTGATGGTCTGGGGTATGACTTACAGTGAGGAAGCGGTGGAGGTCTGGGGTATGACTTACAGTGAGGAAGCGGTGGAGGTCTGGGGTATGACTTACAGAGAGGAAGCGGTGGAGGTCTGGGGTATGACTTACAGTGAGGAAGCGCTGGAGGTCTGGGGTATGACTTACAGTGAGGAAGCGGTGGTGGTCTGGGGTTTGACTTACAGAGAGGAAGCGGTGGAGGTCTGGGGTATGACTTACAGTGAGGAAGCGGTGGAGGTCTGGGGTATGACTTACAGTGAGGAAGCGGTGGAGGTCTGGGGTATGACTTACAGTGAGGAAGCGGTGGAGGTCTGGGGTATGACTTACAGAGAGGAAGCGGTGGAGGTCTGGGGTATGACTTACAGTGAGGAAGCGGTGGAGGTCTGGGGTATGACTTACAGTGAGGAAGCGGTGGAGGTCTGGGGTATGACTTACAGTGAGGAAGCGGTGGAGGTCTGGGGTATGACATACAGTGAGGAAGCGGTGGAGGTCTGGGGTATGACTTACAGTGAGGACGCGGTGGAGGTCTGGGGTATGACTTACAGTGAGGAAGCGGTGGAGGTCTGGGGTATGACTTACAGTGAGGACGCGGTGGAGGTCTGGGGTATGACTTACAGTGAGGAAGCGGTGGAGGTCTGGGGTATGACTTACAGAGAGGAAGCGGTGGAGGTCTGGGGTATGACTTACAGTGAGGACGCGGTGGAGGTCTGGGGTATGACTTACAGAGAGGACGCGGTGGAGGTCTGGGGTATGACTTACAGTGAGGACGCGGTGGAGGTCTGGGGTATGACTTACAGTGAGGAAGCGGTGGAGGTCTGGGGTATGACTTACAGAGAGGAAGCGGTGGAGGTCTGGGGTATGACTTACAGTGAGGACGCGGTGGAGGTCTGGGGTATGACTTACAGTGAGGACGCGGTGGAGGTCTGGGGTATGACTTACAGAGAGGAAGCGGTGGAGGTCTGGGGTATGACTTACAGTGAGGACGCGGTGGAGGTCTGGGGTATGACTTACAGTGAGGACGCAGTGGAGGTCTGGGGTATGACTTACAGTGAGGAAGCGGTGGAGGTCTGGGGTATGACTTACAGAGAGGAAGCGGTGGAGGTCTGGGAAATCGAAAGCATGTGCGATCTGAGCCAGGATGTCCAGGGCGAGCTCTCTCTGATTGGCCGATTCGCTGCCCTGATCCGGTGTGCTTCGCAGAGCAGAAACATGGCGTGAGTGCAGCGACTCCACCAGGAACTACTCACATAGAGGAACGAACAAATTAGATCCAGAATGTTCTACGTCTTTGAATCGCTGCACACTGCTCAAAATGCATTTTAAAGTAATTCATTTCAGTGTAAAAATCAGGAAGGAAAAACACATGTCTCTTATTATTCTATACAAAGGTACAAATACACACAATAGGAAACCTTTTTTACACCACAACCAGTATTACCATAGCAATTGTGTACATTTTAAATGGTATACAAACACAAGAGATAGTGGTTTAAACCTCCATAATCATTGCAGACATCGTTGCTTAACTTTTTTTTAATTATAACATTATATATTAGTATTGTATTGTTGTGAAATTATTATTATTACGGACTGGGAATCGATGAAAGTCTCCATCAGTTAATAGCTCGAGTTTATTTAACCAGTTAAACCCCACGGGGGGCAAAACGCAACATCTTGCAAGAAACAGCGCCTGAGGGCTTCTTAACATTTAATAAACTATGAATGTGTCATACCCACTTAACGGGAAGAAACTCAGCTTTCAGACAATATTAAACATTTTTAGCTAAACAAAACAAAAGGGTAATAACAAAGGCTCTGAATTAGCCCTGAGCGAAAAAATCGCACTATGCGCAGATGTCAATAATGGAGTTTTCATATCAGCTGCTACGAGAGTGTATGACAGCTTCCGGTTTGGGCCTTCTGGCTACGCATGACTCTATTCACCAACGAGTAATGTTTAGATGGATTTTAGGAACTTCCCCTCGATTCTATTGGCTCTAACGGTTCAAAAGAGGTGTCAATCATCAAAATCGTCCGACGGGTTCCAGAGATATTGAAAATGCACCCAAATGACCCCAGAAGTGGGTTCCTTTTGCTAAACCTCTCTAAAAGGTCAAAGGTCACTTGTTTTGCATCAATCTTGATACAGGGTACTTAGTATATGTTATAGTTTGGATTCCTAAAGCTTTTAGTCTACCTTCCCATCATTCAAGGGTGGTTTTCACTATAAGTAATGTTTGTTTTTGGACGGACACTATCATTTACATTTTTTTACTATGTTCAATCTGAATTTACTTTAAAATAAAAACAATTCTACATTGATTCTGACTTTTCTACATCCAGCTCACAGGTTTATCATTGCTTTGAGAAAAAAGATTATTAATTTAACCTTTTCAGAAGTGAAGTTATAGTCAATTGTTCTTGGAATGTCATTTTCGAGCCTGATGCCTGAAGAAGCAGCGTTAAAGATTTTCTACCTATCAATCTATTTTATGCTCTTAACCTTTATTTTTATATTACCATATTTTATTCAATATGCTCCTTAGATAACTTTTTATTTTATTTGTTTTATTATTTTATGTAAATCAATAAGTTGGGGTATAGGTATGTATATATACCTATATATATGTTATACCTCGGGACTGTGGGAAACAGTTTTTCTGTGTGTACAAACATATTTTGAGATTGACAATAAAGTCGACTTTGACTTTTGACTTGACTTATTTCCTCCTAACAGCATTGTGAAGCACCTTGAGACGACGTTGTTTTTAAAGTGTGCTATATAAATGAAATGAATTATTATTATTATTCTACCTGGCAGATGGGGTTCTTGTACTGACTGAAGAGGGTCTGTAGTTTGAGTCCTTTGGCGGCGGCCAGAGCTCTGATCTGAGCGTAGGCAGCGACGGACACCGGGGACGACTTGGAGAGCAGACAGTGGAGCAGCCGCAGCAGAGAGAAGGACACCAAACTGCCCTGAGACCCTCTGACAGGAGAGGAGAGGAGAGGAGAGGAGAGGGGAGGAGAGGAGAGGAGAGGAGAGGAGAGGGAGGAGAGGAGAGGAGGAGAGGAGAGAGACAAACATTTCACCAAAAAAACTCAACATTACTGTTGGGAAAATACTGAATGTACTCTTCCGATATCAGAGTCCCCATGGTAACAAAGGTATCCCAACTGTAGCTGTGAACATGACAGGATGTCTGATGACCTAGAAGAGCATCAGGACTGTTTGAGGCAGATGATAGCTATGTGATTAACATGATGATTCAGCCTCTATGGAGAGAGACATATGACAAGCATGCTCATTTCTGACGTGGAGCTAATCTGAAGTAAACATTGAATACTGCTTTTGAGATTTTGAGTAAAAAGTCAGGATTTTGAGATTTTGAGTAAAAAGTTAGAATTTGGAGAGAAAGTCCGAATTTTTAGATTTTTTGAAAAAGTTAGAATTTGGAGAGAAAGTCAGAAGTTTGAGAAGAAAGTCAGAAGTTTGAGAAGAAAGTCAGAATTTTGAGATTTTGAGTAAAAAGTTGGAATTGTGAGATTTTGAGGAAAAAAAAGTCAGAATTTTGAGAGAAAGTCAGAATTTTAAGAAAAAGTCAGTATTTTGAGAGAAAGTCAGAATTTGGAGAGAAAGTCAAAATTTGGAGAGAAAGTCAGAATGTGGGATTTTTAGAAAAAAGCCAACATTTTGAGTAAAAAGTCAGGATTTTGAGAAAAAGTCAGAATTTTTAGATTTTTAGAAAAAGTTAGAATTTGGAGAGAAAGTCCGAATTTTAAGAAAAAGTCAGAAGTTTGAGAACCAAGTCAGAATTTTGAGATTTTGAATAAAAAGTCAGAATTTTGAGATTTTGAGGGGAAAAAAGTCAGAATTTTGAGATTTTGAGGGGAAAAAAGTCAGAATTTTGAGAGAAAGTCAGAATTTTGAGAGAAAGTCAGAATTTTAAGAAAAAGTCTGAATTTTGAGAGAAAGTCAGAATTTTGAGAGAAATTCAGAATGTGGGATTTTCAGAAAAAAGCCAACATTTTGAGTAAAAAGTCAGGATTTTGAGAAAAAGTCAGAATTTGGAGAGAAAGTCAGAATTTGGAGAGAAAGTCAGAATGTGGGATTTTCAGAAAAAAGCCAACATTTTGAGGAAAAAGTCAGTATTTTGTAGATGACGGGATGTATGATTACCTACAAGAACCGGTATTCCTCCATCTTGTGACTGTGTAACTCCCTCTCTTGGATATCAGCATGTGAAGGACACTAGTTGAACCAAATGCTCTGTATGTGATGACTACTTCCATTCTTGCAAGGATAATAAATACATGGATCCTGATATTGAAACTCAAGCTGGTGACGAGTGATATTTTCCTAACAATTATCTAAAAGGTAATTGACAAAACAGATGCAAAACATGGATTGAAAACACACACAACAACAGGCAGAATTGGACAATAATCGATAACAATGAGGGGAAATATTATCAAGAAGAAATACTACATCAATCATGTTGTATTTACAGATTATATACAGCCATCTTGCTGGCCTTATTCATCAGTCAATCTCGTTTAAAGACCTTCGTATAAGACGTATCAGTGTTTTCTAAATTGGGGTTTTTCGTGCATGAGGGTTGTTCAGTCTGTGGCTATAAGTATGGTTGTTATTTATTGCCGAGGCGTCACATTTATTTAAATGTATTTATGCTGCTTTTTATATATTTATTGAAGTACAGCACTTTGGTAAACTCTGTTGTTTTTAAACGTCCTGTATAAATAAAGTTGAATTGGATTGTGGCTGTTCTCTACCTGCCGATCTCTCCAGTGGTGAGGATGAGAGTGTTGCGCAGGTCGTCGTCTCTCTTGAGTTTAGCGTTGTTGAAAGCCTCTTTAAGACGGGCCACTAGGAGCTAGGATAGGGGGAAGAAACACAAACATCCCCTTCATTTTCTCACAAATAAAGCAACTTACAACCCCCAAAAAGTCAGCTTTAAAAAAAAGTAATAACCAAGAAAGATTTTGAGCTAATTCATAACAAAGAAACGACTGTCTTTACGAGCTTGTCGTGCTCACCTCACTCAGGGATCCCTGCTCTGAGCTCCTGGTGGCATCTGTTAGCAGGAAACGCACTGATTGGCTGAAGCGAATTCTGACCACTGGATCCGAGTCTTCCATTAGACCAATCAGGGCGCAGAGAACTTCCTGGGAGCCGCTGTCTCCATCAACCAGATTGACGTGCTGGCAGAGGTGAGGCAGAGCTTCTAGGAAAGCTTTAAAAGGAAAGGGAAATAAGGACATGAGCTGGAGGACATGTTACTGTGAAACCATCCATTTTGAAAGCTCATATGGAAGAAAACCTCCCGCATAAAACCTAAAATACCTTGCTTAACGCTACTTGGAGCTTGTGGTTTGAGCAGGGGCAGGAAAGGTTTGACAACAGTCGCCTCGAGGGACGGCAAAGAGTTCCCAGCATGCTCTGCTGCGAGGCTGAGTGTGCGGCAGAGGATCTCAGGAGCAGGAGTGGACTTTGTTTGGGTGTCACTGAGCTGGGAGAAATCTGATTGGATACAGCTCAGATGACCGATGATCCTCGCAAGCTCCTTCTTCACCGTCTCAGAACTGTCCTCCAGCCTGGGACTGCAAACAAAGAACCCCATGGACATAATGAAACAAATTAAATGCACCATTAAAGGATGAAACAATGATATTGAAGCTTTGCGGCCCGTCCACACGGCGGCGTGTGTGTCTGAAACTCGACCAACAACCAATCACATGAATCTCCCGCCCCTGACACACAAGCAGCGGTTTGATTGGCTAGAGCTTGGACTGGCTTATGATTCGATTGGCTGACGCTTCTGCCGAGGCGTCAAAAGTTGAACATTGCTCAACTTTTGCAGCGAGCCACGTCGCTTCCCACAATGCAGTTCGGCGAAAAGTGACGTCACCCCATTCAAAGTGAATGGTGAAGCGTCAACGCACGCCGCTGTGTGGACGGGCCGTAAAGGTCACCTATTGTGCAAAATCCACTTCTTCATGTCTTTTCTACATCAACATGTGTCCCCTCTTCTTCATGTCTCTTCTACATCAACATGTGTCCCCTCTTCTTCATGTCTCTTCTACATCAACATGTGTCCCCTCTTCTTCATGTCCCATCTTCATCAACATGTGTCCCCTCTTCTTCATGTCTCTTCTACATCAACATGTGTCCCCTCTTCTCATGTCTCTTCTACATCAACATGTGTCCCCTCTTCTTCATGTCTCTTCTACATCAACATGTGTCCCCTCTTCTTCATGTCTCTTCTACATCAACATGTGTCCCCTCTTCTTCATGTCTCTTCTACATCAACATGTGTCCACTCTTCTTCATGTCTCTTCTACATCAACATGTGTCCCCTCTTCTTCATGTCTCTTCTACATCAACATGTGTCCCCTCTTCTTCATGTCTCTTCTACATCAACATGTGTCCCCTCTTCTTCATGTCTCTTCTACATCAACATGTGTCCCCTCTTCTCATGTCTCTTCTACATCAACATGTGTCCCCTCTTCTTCATGTCTCTTCTACATCAACATGTGTCCCCTCTTCTCCATGTCTCTTCTACATCAACATGTGTCCCCTCTTCTTCATGTCTCTTCTACATCAACATGTGTCCCCTCTTCTTCATGTCTCTTCTACATCAACATGTGTCTCCTCTTCTTCATGTCTCTTCTACATCAACATGTGTCCCCTCTTCTTCATGTCTCTTCTACATCAACATGTGTCCCCTCTTCTTCATGTCTCTTCTACATCAACATGTGTCCCCTCTTCTTCATGTCTCTTCTACATCAACATGTGTCCCCTCTTCTCCATGTCTCTTCTACATCAACATGTGTCCCCTCTTCTTCATGTCTCTTCTACATCAACATGTGTCCCCTCTTCTTCATGTCTCTTCTACATCAACATGTGTCCCCTCTTCTTCATGTCTCTTCTACATCAACATGTGTCCCCTCTTCTTCATGTCTCTTCTACATCAACATGTGTCCCCTCTTCTTTATGTCTCTTCTACATCAACATGTGTCCCCTCTTCTCCATGTCTCTTCTACATCAACATGTGTCCCCTCTTCTTCATGTCTCTTCTACATCAACATGTGTCCCCTCTTCTCCATGTCTCTTCTACATCAACATGTGTCCCCTCTTCTTCCTGTCTCTTCTACATCAACATGTGTCCCCTCTTCTTCATGTCTCTTCTACATCAACATGTGTCCCCTCTTCTTCATGTCTCTTCTACATCAACATGTGTCCCCTCTTCTTCATGTCTCTTCTACATCAACATGTGTCCCCTCTTCTTCATGTCTCTTCTACATCAACATGTGTCCCCTCTTCTTCATGTCTCTTCTACATCAACATGTGTCCCCTCTTCTTTATGTCTCTTCTACATCAACATGTGTCCCCTCTTCTCCATGTCTCTTCTACATCAACATGTGTCCCCTCTTCTTCATGTCTCTTCTACATCAACATGTGTCCCCTCTTCTCCATGTCTCTTCTACATCAACATGTGTCCCCTCTTCTTCCTGTCTCTTCTACATCAACATGTGTCCCCTCTTCTTCATGTCTCTTCTACATCAACATGTGTCCCCTCTTCTTCATGTCTCTTCTACATCAACATGTGTCCCCTCTTCTTCATGTCTCTTCTACATCAACATGTGTCCCCTCTTCTTCATGTCTCTTCTACATCAACATGTGTCCCCTCTGTGGAAAGAGACTCTGAAAGTTTCAGGAACAAAGATTTTCTCTCTTTTTGATGTCTGAAACGAGCTGATCAGATTTTGGTCACTTTATGATGTCATAACGATGTGTTGTCTTGTGTAACCATTAGCCAATCAGCAACCAAGGTAACCCCCCCCCCACCTTATCCCCTGAATCTCCTCTAGAGCACCATTGAGTTCTTTGTAACCAAATGTCTCTCAGAGGGGCGTGGGGAGGGGCTCCTTATTTTCATCTAAAGTAACAGACAGAGAATCAGCACTTTGGAAACAGGGCTGAAACAGAGGGGATTCTGGGTAATGCTGCAATGATCTGTTTGGGGTTTGGAGCCAAACACTTCAGAGAGATGTTTTGTATATGTCTGAGGCCTGTGATATATTGATGAAACAGTATAATAGGGGAGCTTTGAGTAAAACATGTCCTTGTTTATATTTGTGAAAGGGAAAGATGTTCTTACAGCAGAGTGGTGTTGATGAGGTTGTGGTGTGAGCTTCCGAGGTGGTGAAGAAGAAGAGGGAAGGCCCTGACTGCCTCTGCTCTCACCACCTCATCTTGACTCTGCAACGTCATGGAGAACACGTGCACACGCCATGTGTCACACACACCTCGGCGCACGAGGGCCAGCAGCGACACGCAGTCTGCTGTTATCTCAGACGCTGGGAAGACACACACACAGTTTCACTTTAACACAAAGTTTGCATCATGGTAAAGGCCGGGTCGAATGACTTCAAATGATTCTATAGCAACTAGGGCTGATTTTAAAAAATGTAGTTCCTGACACAAAAGGAATGAGATACAGGTGAAGTCATCTCATATTGGATTTGGTGTGATGTTACTAAGATGGTATGAGGACAGATACTCACAGTAACAGAGGCTGAGTCTCTGAGCGAAGGCGGGCAGCGTGGAGGGGAATCCTGAACTCTTATAGGCTGAGACGGTCTTGTTGTCAGACACCCAGGGAAGAGACAGCAGAGCACACACTCGCCGCTGGAGCCCGTCCTCACTGTGGCTGCTCACTACACACACACACACACACACACACACACACACACACACACACACACACACACACACACACACACACACACACACACACACACACACACACACACACACACACACACACACACACACACACACACACACACACACACACACACACACACACACACACACACACACACACACACACACACACACACACACACACACACACACACACACACACACACACACACACACAGTGAGGGAAAATAACTGTACTCTGAAGGATGTGCTTTGGGTTGATTTCTGTCATTAACTTCCTGTTTTTAATCTCATTAATGCGGAATTACAGCAAAGAAAACGTAAAATACGCTTTTGTAATGATATAAAAATACATTAATATTGAACACAACACAGCAAACAAAGAAAACATCTGTATGTTTGCTTCTGTGGGTGTATAGTATACTTACTTGTCAGGTAGAGGACAGAGTCCAGGACCCTCACAGTGGCCCGGACAGCAGACTGAAAGTAGTCCTGGTTCGAGGCAGGTAGAGGACCTCTTTCTAAAACCGCCATACAGCTCTTCAGGGACCTGCCCAGAGTCTCCGATGGCAACCAGAGGAGGGGAGAAGAGCTGTGAAGCAAGAGAGAGATGCAAAAACAAGGAACAGATCTCAGTCAGAGAAAGGCACAAAACTGCAGCGACATAAGAAGCAGGTGTTTGATAGGCAGAACAAATAAACGTAACACAAAAAGTAAGGCAATTTGTGTTTGGTAGATGATTTCAATGCTTTTTGGCAATACATCTTATACCGTTGGAAAGCCTGTTTTCTTACCTTTCTAATGGTACCACATTTGTGAGGAACAAGCATTTGTGGGATGAGCAGCAGAGCTGAGTATGTGGGGTGTGCCCTGGAGAAATGTGACAAATCTCCTCTGCCAATGCCAAGCAGCAGCCAATCCTTCTAACATAGAAATCATCTACCAAACACAAACTCAAGGTTCAAGGCTTTTATTGGTCATGCGTACATAGCATGGACGTATAATAAGAACTGGATACAGCGTGGGAGGCGGGGTCTCGTTCCTTCCTATGAGAGAACCCGTATGTGCGCTCACAGAGCATGCGCCCCTTAAGCCCCGCCCCCGGAGATCCCACTCTCGGCTCAGTAGAATGAATGGAGACAGAAAACAAATCTAGATTCGGCTTTTAGTGCATTTTACAACTTTAAGGACCGAATTATTATAATAAGGGCTATAAAATACTTCATACTGGGTCGTTTATTTAGTTTAAAAGAAATTATCCGCTGATTTACAGACGTCTCTTTCCCCATGTTAGTTAATGGGAAAAAGTCTTTCTGGGCCCAGTGACTCACGGACTCATACGGAAAGTGTAGTACCGTCGTTTGGACACAACGAATATTTTCATCAGAGTCCAGCGCACTTCCTGGGGGCTTGGTACAGTGTAGTTATGACGATGAAAATCTTAAGTCACAGGCTCCTCCAACATTGCAACACAATAAAACAGGAAAAAACTGAAAAAATAGTGCAAGTAAATACAAAGAGAAAAATAGTAAAAAAGTGAAATAGTGGAATAAGAGTATTAGATAAGTCATTTCTAAATTGCAGCCAGATTAATGCTGTGGATGTTGCTTCAAAAGTGTGGGCTTGCCTTACTTTTTGTGTTACGTTTAATACTGTGTGTGAGACATGAAAGAAAAGATATAGTACGAGCTCTGGAGGGACAGCAGGTGTAAGTGTTTGTGTTTCACCTGGTGGGCGCGGAGCAGAGGGCGGCCAGGTGAAGGATGAGGGCCAGACCCTCGAGGGCGCAGAGGGTCTGTTTGGTTTCGGGGCCGTCAGAGATCAGAAAGGTGAGCAGCTCCTCCAGACGAGTGTTCACCACGGCCCACACATCGCTGCCAGCACGCATGTCCCCCTCGCTTCAGAAACAGACACGTTATCACCATCAGAAACCCTTAACGTACAATATAACAGCAGGCAGATAAAGCAAGGAGAATAGAGTACTAACTAAGTATGCACACGTTATTAATAACACAATAAGTAAGAAAAACTAAATAGCTGATAAGTACACCACATTACCTTTATAACAAGACGTGATGTAAATGGACTGTACTTATATAGCGCTTTATCCAGTCTTTACGACCCCTCAAAGCGCTTTACATACTACATGTCATTCACCCATACGGAGCAGTGTACCTTAATCTAAGACCTAACATTCACACACATTCACACACCGTTGGCCATCGGGAGCAACTCGAGGTTAAGTATCTTGCCCAAGGATACATCGACATGTTGACTGCATGGGCTGGGATCGAACCCACAACCTTCTGGTTGAAAGACGACCGCACTCCCTCGCAGCCACAGTCGCTGTCACATATTAATTCTCTGCTTTCAATATTTAAGAAAGGTCAGAAAAATGTCTTTACACTAGATGTACCATCTCTAAACAAGTGGCAGTTTACATCCACGTACGTTAGGGCTGCTCGATTATGGCAAAAATCATAATCTCGATTATTTGGGTCAATAATTGATATCACGATTATTAAAAAAAAAGATTATCCTTTGAAAACATCCATTTATTGAAAAAAAAATTGTGAGCAGTATGTTTTTAACAGTTGATTACCCTGAACTTTAAGTATAATTCAACTGAAAAAACAATAATAATCTTTTTTTTAATTTAAAAATAAAAAAGTAAAATAAATAAATAAAATAATTATGTTGTTTTCATAATCGTTACAAGCAGGGGCGGTTCTAGGGGGGCCAGTGCCCCCCTAACACTGACCTCTGACCCCCTGTGGCCCCCCCTAACAATGAAAAGTTTTTTTTTTGTTTTTTTTAAATGTATATTTTCTGGTACTCGGTTTGCCAAAAACCGCAGGATTTTGTTGCTGTAATGTGAGATTGTGCAGACACCCTTATGTAAAGTTGAGATGTAACTGTTCATTGCCTTTATTTTTATATAAATATGGTGTTAGTGCAAACATTGCACTATAACTTAAGCTGAAGCTAACAGTAATAACTATAAGATCTATCTGAAATAAATAAGTGTACTGAAACAAATACCAATAACTATATTGCATTGTTTTCTTATGCGCAATTACTTCATACTGTCTAGTTCTCTTTTTCGTCCTGCATTTATTGTGCCCCCCTCAGAAAATAACTGGCCCCCCAGTCAAATTGATCTAGAACCGCCACTGGTTGCAAGCCAAAATCGTAATTGAGATTAAAATACGATTAATTGAGCAGCCCTAACGTACAAATTATATTAGCATACGAATTCTTGAGTTATGGCCAGATGTGTTTGTGAGGTCTAAGCGACCTTTCCAAAATTCTTAAATGAGTTCAAGTGGAAGAGTGTGCAATGTTTGAAGAAGACAAGGAAGGGATGGACAAGAAGTAAAATAATGCCTCTGGCCACAGCTGTTACCACGTGAAACATATACAGAGATACACAAAACTGAAGTACTACAGAACAGCAGTTTTAAACACATTTGTTACACAAGTGAGAAAATAATCCTGCATCTAACCGTATGTACTGTATTTCCAGTTTCCTACATCACAGTGATCGACTGCTCGTAAGAAGCTGTGAAGGTTGCCAAACTCACGCTGCTGATGTTTTGGTTGTTTTGCTCACTGACTTTGTGGCAGATTTGCAGGATTTCTTGGCTGCCGTCTCTCCATCTCCGGTCTTCTGCACCACGACAGCGGCCTCAGCCTTCAGCGCTACTTTGAGAAACCCCTCTGCACACTGCAAATACAGGTGGAATTTAAAATGATGTAACAACATTTAAAAAGCACGAAAGAGAGAGGGTTTAAAAGAGACTCATACTTCAGCCTGATTTTCCGTTCCGACGGTGCGTGCCAGCGTCCTGCAGACCTCTGAGATTCGCTGCCGTCGCAACAACGCAGCAGTTTCATAAACCACTGCACCAGAGAGCAAGAAGCCGAACAGCAAGCAGAGCGATTCGGTCACCTCTGCCCCCAACTTCACATCTGACCCAGCAAGAGTACAAACACACTCGAACATCTGCGAGAGATGGATGGGTTCAAAGTGAGTGTGAGAGACGGCGGTCGTCTGAAACACGCAGCGAGTCAGCTGCAGCAGCTCTCCTGCGTACGGATCCTTCTCCTCTGAGTTTGCTGTGTACGTGTAGGAGTGTGTTTCCAGCAGGTGAAGGTAAGCCGTGAAGAACTCGTGGCCGTGCATCTCAGGAAACCCTCCGAGCTCCACCAGTCGACTCAACATCACCATGGAGATCTTCCTCAACCTGGTGTTGCCGTTAGCCAGGAAGGAACACGCCGTCTCCCAGGCGACACTGATATCCTGACGGGAGACGACTCCTCGCAGGGCGTCCGTTACGACACCGAGCGCCACCGCAGTCAGCGACTCCAGGGCGGCAGGAGAGGACAGAACGAGAGGAGAGGGGGTGAGGTAGTGGGAGGAACAGAGGGGGGAGATACTGAAGCACTCGAGCGTTACAGGCCATGGTTTCAGTGTGTGAATACCAAGAGAATATCCATGTCCTGACAGTGTGGAAATGTGAGCGTACAGGATGTTGCTGAGGTCCTGGGACAAGAAGACGAGGTCCTGAGTGAGGCGGCTGCAGATGAAAGGCGCTCTGGCTCTCAGGGTGTGCAGCAGAGAGCACAACACAGCAGACACTCGCACGTGGATGATGTCACAGTCTGGAGCCGCTGCCACGCGAAGCAAACGCACCGCCACCCACTTACTGAAGTCTGTGGAGAGAGGAATGAGGAACAATCAGAGATGGAGAGGAGAGGAAAAGATAAACTGAATCCAGATCAAATGCACGCTGAAGGGTCTTTGAAAATGTTTTCTCTCAGTGAGTGTGATGTTTTGTTAAATATGTGTCTATGTTGATGTTACACACTGCTGCTGTGATGGAAGTCAAATGTCAGACTTCATCTGACCGTTAAAGTATTATCGTATCGTATATGAAGATGCTGCATTTACATGGATTCAAGCAGAAGGTAGGAAGTGAATGAGAGCAGGACATGGAAACTAAATGAGACTCAGGGTGCGTCTCACTTCTCTTATTTTTCATTTCCTCGCTCCTCGGTCTCGGTCTCACCGGAAGTTGATTTGTCTGCGCCATCTTGAGTAGCGTCCCAGTGGCCTTATTTTTGCTGGAGGATCAAGGATCGAGAAGTGATAATCGAGGAACTACCAGACCATCCTCCGGTGAAATCCTCATACACACGCCCCGCCCCTTACTGTGTATCGCTCACTGATTGGACGATACAGCGCATGCACTGATCTGGCTGCTGTCAGACGATCAGCTGTGCGGCGTCATCACAAACGGACGTAGCTTCACGTGACGCTCCGGAGGAAACGACGTACCATTGCTCTTAAAACTAATTTCCCTGCTTCTCGTGGTTTCCTTGCGTCTCTCCATGCTTCCCTGGTGGGAGGGACTAGTCGCAGGGAAACTACGCAAGTGAGAGAAGCAAGGAATCCATTTAACCGAAGTGAAACGTACCCATAGACCAGTGTTTCTCAAACTTTTTCATACCAAGGACCACTTAACCAATAAAAAAACACTCGCGGACCATCTAACTCCACAAATATCCAAAATCGCATCGTTTTTCTAGAACAGATTACAAATCGCCTGAAAATGGTACAAATAAGTGGCAACATGTGTGATGAAGGTGTTGTGCTGGCTGGGCTATATCATGCAATCGAAAGTGAAACTTTAGCGCGCTCCATTGCGGAGATATTCCCGCGAGAGTGCAGAAAACTTAAATGTATTTATTTATTTAAAATGTGTAATGTTCCCAATATACTCGCGGACCACAGGGGGCGCTCACGGGCCAGTGGTCCGCGGACCACACTTTGAGAAGCACTGCCATAGACAATACTGGCAACAATCATGGTAGACATTATTGTCATCTAAAAGATACAAATTAAACGTTGTTGGCATCCTCCACACGGAAAATAACAAGTAGATGTTACACTGCACCCCCCATTCAAAGAGAAAACATGAGAAGTTGATCATTGTCTTTTGATAACTGTGTTTTTTCTAGGACCGTCTATGAGTATTGTTGCCATCCAAAAAAATCCAAGATGGAGAGGAGAAGAAAAGCACCCGATAAAACAATAGATAGGAAGATACCGCATTTACATGG
This sequence comes from Pseudochaenichthys georgianus, assembly GCF_902827115.2. Classification (NCBI taxonomy): domain Eukaryota; kingdom Metazoa; phylum Chordata; class Actinopteri; order Perciformes; family Channichthyidae; genus Pseudochaenichthys; species Pseudochaenichthys georgianus. The sequence continues at coordinate 2,813,875 of NC_047524.1, read as the reverse complement.
ATTCAAGCAGACGGTAGGAAGTTAATGAGAGCAGGAGAATACTGGCAACAATCATGGTAGACATTATTGTCATCCAAAGTTAAACATGTTGGCATCCTCCACGACGAAAATAACAAGTAGATTTTACATTACACCCCAACACAAAGAGAAAACACGAGCAAGGAGAAGTTGATAATTTCTTTGATAACTATGTTTGTTTTTCTAGGTCCATCCATGAGTATTGTTGTCTGCCATCCACCTGATTCCAACTTAATGCAGCCGTTAGTAATATTGCAGCTTTTTAAAGAGGCTCCTACCAGTGCAGCTCTGTGTGGTGTCTGGATACTCAGCGGGCTGGCAGGCGGGGTTAGCGAACATCAGAGACGACGATTTGATGATATGCTGCACAAAGTCCAGCAACATCACACAGGCCGGCTCTGAACTGGACTTCTTATTCAGTCCTAGAGCAACTGGAAGAGAAAAGACAATAGATTTGATTTATTGAACTGGTTCACCAGCCCTAATGAGTTGCAAGACTAATCATAAAAGTCACAGTATGATAACAGTGTTAGAAAAGACCCCATTATCTATTCTACACACATTAACGTGTTTCTTGATACGTCTCTTCTGCAGACCTGTACATCTTTGAATAAAACACCTCTCTTAAATTGAACTGCTCAATTATAGACACATCTCTTGAACTCCATATAGCCCGTGTGAGGCCAACTTACTTTGTTATGACAATTTGCATTTATTAAGAATATCAATCCTTTGTTTAAATAACATGTGGTGTTATTTAGTCATGCCATGTGCCATTTGGTTTGGTTATTGTTTGCGAAAGGGACATTTACAAATTGGGGCAAGAGGAACATTTTTAACATTTATTAGGATGTTAAAAACTACTCAGAAGTAGCTATTTGGAAAGTGAACAGTAGGTACAGTAGGCCAAATCCTCCTAGATTTGTCCAAAGATAGCATTAGACAAATATACTTAGCAAAAACGTTTGACAGACTCCACAAAAACAGAACAGTTGTGCAGCTTTAATAAGGTGTTTTTTTACTACTATAGGTCGTCACTGTACTGTGAGGCAGGCACGTGCACACATAGACCTCAAAGTGGGCTTGAGCCCCTGCCCCCCGAAATGTCTGTGCACGTCCCTGCTGTGAGGGGTTTCTAATATTGTGTTTTCCTCCTGTTCGTGCTTCAGATTCAGTGAACCTTACCGACATCCACATCTGTCAGTATCCTGTCAATGAACTGACACAGGATCTGTCGAGGTTTCTGCACAGCCTGGTCGTATTCAGCAGCATTGGCACTGAAAAAACAACAAGGTGAAACGTTATTTATGGAAACATGCTTCAGGGAAGGTCTTTTATCAACTCAATACTGTGGCAACCATCACACATAATGCTCAGTTTAATTAGCAGCAGTTTCAGAGTCTGACATGCTGTTTAGAGTTAGCTTAACCAACTATAGCCGGTTACTCGCCTCGCTAGCTCCTGGAGAGCCGGTATCATCGCTGACATCTCCAGTCCCTCCATCTTTACAGCAGCTTGGTGTGTCACTTCTTCAAGATATAATATCAAATGTTTCTAAAGTAGTTTTAGCCAGCATCCTCCTATATGTGCGGTTCATCCTGACATGTCTTTCGAAAACTTTCGCTCCAAAATGACTTTTTTGTTTTGGTACGGCAGCCATCGAGGGTCATTGACGCCACTGTTTAAAGTCGAATTCCAAACTTCTCCCCCTAGCGACGTATATGTGAATTGCTTACATTAAATATGAATACAGTGGAAAAGTAGTGAGATTTTACTTGGGATAAACAAAAAAATACGACCTCAGTTTGGGTAACAATCATTCATTCTAATTAACAAAGTAATAGAAGAGTCTGGCTTTTTGTTAGTGACTTTTGTAAGTACGTTTTTGTCATTGTACAGATGTTTTATCTTCAAGGCCTACTGTACATTTTCTAATCTCTAATGCCTTTTCTTTTTCTATTTTGAGATGTTTCTATTTTGGAATTGTTTATTTCTACGTTGTTGTTTTTTATGTTGTTGCATCTTATCTTAAACCTCAAGAAGTTACCTTCTTTTGATTATGTCACGGTCACAGGCTTGTGCAAAAAAATATTAAGGCATTTTACAGTCTTAGTCCATTCTATTTTAGGCTAAATATTATTACAATTGATTAATTGTGGCCCATTATATCAATGTGGAGTCCTGACACTTAAAGGTGGGGTAGGTCACTCATTTTGGAGAAACCATCTCGAGTGCACTTGAATTTGAAAATACACAGCTAGAAGAAATCTGCTACTTCCTTACAGAGCCCCTCCTCCAACACACACGAACGCGCACATGACCAATGAGGGCACGAGATAAGTTTGTGCACAGATGGAAGGCTGACAGGCAGGTAGGACATCCTGTTACTTTAGCCGGGCCGGCTCAGATGATTGGTCGTGCTTTTTACAGCGCCACGGCTTCCACTGATGACATTTTGTTATATATTTATTGTCAAAGCATTTAATGTATTCATTGCTATCGGGATGTTAAGAGCATTCCATGGAATATAACAAAAAGTGTTTCTGAAGTGAATTACCCCACCTTTAACCCTAACTCTGAAATTGCTAAAGTATCAAGGCTTAAGTGGTACAGAGAAAACATATATTTAAAATAAAGGTCAATTTTAGATTTGGATGCTGGTGAGAGAAGCTGTTAAGTGTACGTACATTTGCAACACATAACACAAAAAGCAATAAAATAAACTTGCATTTGTTTTGCTGAAATGTGTTCTCTTTCTTCACCTATGTCAGTCGGATGATCCTAATGTTCAACTGTCCTTAAAGGTAGCTCAGTATCTCAAAATCAACCTGTTGTTTTTCATATTTATTTAACCAGACACAACACACACAAATACAAGGCTGCTCAATACATTCAATAGATTATCTCTTTAATTAAATAGCAATGCACAACATTTACAGACATAAATGATATTTATGTTCATGATTCCGTTTTTGTTTCTTTTTTCTGCTGAGGCTTACTTTCTGTTTATATGGCAGAAAAAGTAAATACATGTAATGCGTTATTAAATATATAAAAAAGAACAATTAGGAGATTGTTCTAACTTAAGAAATCACAGATAGCAAACAAATGAAGTGGCTTTGCTGATGAGAAGTGATTTCCAACTTTAGGGAGGCTTATTGTTTGCATGAAAAGAGCAAGAGTCTTGTTCTGATTTTACAATTAGAACAATTAAAATCATGGGGAAAAGATGGGGAAAAATAGGAAAAGCGCATAGAAACAAAATGGATGTTCGTGGTTGGTTTCCTGGTGGTTGGTTCTTGTCTTCTTTTTGTTTTAGCGGTTGACCTTTTTCAAACCGTAGCCCATGAGGCTGGCGAACAGCGTCAGCACCATCTTTGGATTCACCTCCACCAAATCGTCAGGAAGTGCGTAGACACGAGCTCCGATCTTACGAGCCAATGAGATTGCATACCTGGGGGAGGAACAGGAAGAGTCAAATACCAAAATGAAGAACATGAAGAACAATAAGCTGTTGAGAGTTGGTGTTTTTACTTTGCGTTGTTGAGTTTATCGTCCGCCTTCAGCTCTACTTTCACTCCTCTGTTCACCATGTCCCACTTCACGTTATTGGGAGCGATGGCATCGATCAGATCAATCACCGGCAGACTGGTGCCGATCAGTTTGTCCTGCAGAAAACAAGGAAGCAGTGTCAAATACAGCCTTTTGTTTACTCACACCACGTACTCTCTCCCCAGCAGAGATGGCAAAAACACACACATCCTTTACTCAAGTAGAAGTACAGATACTCGTGTTTAAAAATACTCTGGTGAAAGTAAAAGTACTGACTAAACTTCTTTACTCAAGTAAAAGTAAAGAGGCTTTGAAATGTACTTCAGTAAAAAGTACCCATAGCTAGCAGCTGTTTTAAAGAGTACCTGACCTCCCTTTATATTAAGAGAACAATAACGTCATTGTTAGCTAATGAATGTTTCCATGCTGAACAACGGCAACATGACAACGTTTCCATTGGTCCCTCTTCTTTAGAGAAGACCAGGAAGTGATGGATACACGGATCGTGTTCAAATCAATAGGCACGCAATGACTCTACATAATAATGATCACGCCACCAAACACACATTCAGACTAAAGGAACCAGCTGTTTGGAAAATGAGAGAAGTAGAAAGTACAGGTATTTGGGTTCAACATGTAAGAAGTAGAAAGTACAGGTATTTGGGTTCAACATGTAAGAAGTAGAAAGTACAGGTATTTGAGTTCAACATGTAACAAGTAGAAAGTACAGATATTTGAGTTCAACATGTAACAAGTAGAAAGTACAGGTATTTGAGTTCAACATGTAAGAAGTAGAAAGTACAGGTATTTGAGTTCAACATGTAAGAAGTAGAAAGTACAGGTATTTGAGTTCAACATGTAAGAAGTAGAAAGTACAGGTATTTGAGTTCAACATGTAAGAAGTAGAAAGTACAGGTATTTGAGTTCAACATGTAACAAGTAGAAAGTACAGGTATTTGAGTTCAACATGTAAGAAGTAGAAAGTACAGGTATTTGAGTTCAACATGTAAGAAGTAGAAAGTACAGGTATTTGAGTTCAACATGTAAGAAGTAGAAAGTACAGGTATTTGAGTTCAACATGTAAGAAGTAGAAAGTACAGGTATTTGAGTTCAACATGTAAGAAGTAGAAAGTACAGGTATTTGTGTTCAACATGTAAAAAGTAGAAAGTACAGGTATTTGGGTTCAACATGTAAGAAGTAGAAAGTACAGGTATTTGTGTTCAACATGTAAGAAGTAGAAAGTACAGGTATTTGTGTTCAACATGTAAGAAGTAGAAAGTACAGGTATTTGAGTTCAACATGTAAGAAGTAGAAAGTACAGGTATGTGTGTTCAACATGTAAGAAGTAGAAAGTACAGGTATTTGAGTTCAACATGTAAGAAGTAGAAAGTACAGGTATTTGAGTTCAACATGTAAGAAGTAGAAAGTACAGGTATTTGAGTTCAACATGTAAGAAGTAGAAAGTACAGGTATTTGTGTTCAACATGTAAGAAGTAGAAAGTACAGGTATTTGAGTTCAACATGTAAGAAGTAGAAAGTACAGGTATTTGTGTTCAACATGTAAGAAGTAGAAAGTACAGGTATTTGAGTTCAACATGTAAGAAGTAGAAAGTACAGGTATTTGAGTTCAACATGTAAGAAGTAGAAAGTACAGGTATTTGAGTTCAACATGTAAGAAGTAGAAAGTACAGGTATTTGAGTTCAACATGTAAGAAGTAGAAAGTACAGGTATTTGAGTTCAACATGTAAGAAGTAGAAAGTACAGGTATTTGTGTTCAACATGTAAAAAGTAGAAAGTACAGGTATTTGTGTTCAACATGTAAGAAGTAGAAAGTACAGGTATTTGGGTTCAACATGTAAGAAGTAGAAAGTACAGGTATTTGTGTTCAACATGTAAGAAGTAGAAAGTACAGGTATTTGGGTTCAACATGTAAGAAGTAGAAAGTACAGGTATTTGAGTTCAACATGTAAGAAGTAGAAAGTACAGGTATTTGAGTTCAACATGTAAGAAGTAGAAAGTAAAGGTATTTGTGTTCAACATGTAAGAAGTAGAAAGTACAGGTATTTGAGCTCAACATGTATGAACTATGAAGTACAAAGTACAGGTATTTGTGTTCAAAATGTAAGAAGTAGAAAGTACAGGTATTTGAGTTCAACATGTAAGAAGTAGAAAGTACAGGTATTTGTGTTCAACATGTAAGAAGTAGAAAGTACAGGTATTTGTGTTCAAAATGTAAGAAGTCAAAGTCGTCCGAAAAATAAGTAGTGGAGATAAGTACTGATACCAGAAAAAACACAGTAACGAAGTATTTGTACTCCACTACGTCCCACCTCTGCTCACCAACACACTCACTTTGAAACTGCTGATCTGTGTGCTCTTCTTTGATTTCGTCAGGGTGGTGTTGACCCAGTCGAGGATGATCTGATCTTTGACCTTCTCTCCATCGCCCAGATCTGACAAAACCATCAGCGTGTACCTGAAGGATAACGAGCAGGAGGGATAACTCAAAGTGTGCAAGGAACAAAAACTGTTCAAATGGGTCGAGCAGAGAAATTCTTCTGTTGTTCTTTACATCTGTGATTTTGTCTATTCTAGAGTACTACAGTACTACCTGGTACAAGTGTTAGTCAACCGCTTTAAAATCAAAACGGCTCCACTTGTTAAAAATGTGCTCAAAGATTATTGGCCCACCCTGTCAGAGACTTCATGACTCAGCATACCATAATAACCTCGTGAGGCTGTCCAACAACATCCTCTGGGACCCAAAGCATGCTCTGAACAGAGAATATGAACCGCTACCATCTAATGCAGGGGTGTCAAAGTCAAGGCCCGGGGGCCAAATCCGGCCCGCGACTTAATTTCATGTGGCCCCACAAGAGCAAAGAATATAATATGTTTATTATACGGTTACATGCCGCTTTACAGAAGCACATTGCCCATAAACTACATGTCCCACAATGCATCTCAAATATGATTTTTTTCCCGGAATTTGACTTTTTTCTTTTTCAGAATTTGGCTTTTCTTTTTAAATCATTTTGTGACATTCTCACTGTAGAGACTTGCAATTGTTTGCCCTAGACTTCTGCTTTCAGACGTAGTTAATTATGAAGTGATTAACCTATCCGATAATAATCCAATGCAGAGGAAATAATGTTATATAATAAATGATTTTATATATATTAAATATTTATTCTTATATAGTCTTATATATAAAACTGGCCCTTTGAGTGCAACCATGATGCTAATGTGGTTGAAATTGAGTTTGACACCCCTGATCTAATGGGAGATTCAATCAAGTCAGACTGAAGCATCCTTTGTGCTCCATCAATCCTCTCAGTGAACACAGAGCTGAGTCCAGATCAAATGCACGCTGAAGAGTCTTTGAGCAGGTTTTCTCTCAGTGATCGAGCTGTTATGTTAAATGTTTGTTGTTTGTTGTTCATGTACTGTGTCTTGATATTTGTCTGTTGATGTTACACATGGAGCAGCTGTGATGCAAGTCAAATTTCAGACTTTATCTGATCAACAAAGTATTATCGTATCGTATTCACTATGGACAGTTTGTCTTTGCCAAACAACATGGATGGAGCATGAACCTCCTCATCAGCTGCCAGACCAGCGCCAGCGTGTGCATGCGGCTCCCAGAGTTCAAGTTTTCTCCTCCGATGCCGACCAGAGAGAAGTGAGCGACGTCCCTGCCGAGCTCCACAGCATAGTTGCAGTTCTCCAGCTAAAACACGTGAAGAAGAACAATGTTACTTTCCTTTTATGTTCACATCAACATGTAGTTTAGTTTACGAGCTTTCTATTTCTCTGTTTTATGTGCACACCCTCTTCATGTTGGCCCCCAGGACGGGATACGGCGGGTTGTTGACTCTCTTCCAGTTAACGGGCACATTAACCTTCTCACAAAGCTGCAAGATCACCAAACCATCACAAAGGTCCCTGGAGAGGAGAAACAGAGACCGTGAGGAAAATGAACATCAGTGCAGCAACAGTTGTTTTTTTTTGTAAAAGAAAAAAGAACCATGTAATAAACAAATTGAATAAAAAGAAAGTTTTCCCGGCGCTAATTTTGATTCAGTATCAGCTTTTCTAATTACTTAGAAGTACAATGGAGCTCCTGTTCAGGTGTTTAACCCTTTGTGGATATTACACAGGCTAATTTCAGTCTATTGTCAAATCAACATGTTTACATTTCATTATTTCTTAGCCAATAAATCAATGTGGAATCCAATATCTCCATACTAGATTCAGATAGACTCATTACATATCATTTTACATTACATTATTACATTGCATTTAGCTGACGCTTTTATCCAAAGCGACTTACAATAAGTGCGTTCGACCAAGAAGATACAAACTTGAAGAAAACAGAATCATATAAGTACATCAGGTTTCATAGAGCCAAAACATTTCAAGTGCAACTCAAGTGGCTTTAGATAAGCCAGTCCTTTCTTAGTATATAAGTGCTTTGTTAGCAGTTATTTGTTAGTAATTCTATCGCTCGAAGTGGAGTCGAAAGAGATGAGTTTTCAGTCTCCCCCGGAAGGTGTGTCCTGATGTCAATGGGGGTCATTTAGCTGATGCTTTTATACAAAGTGACTTACAATAAGTGCAAAAACCATAAAGAATCAAACAAGGATAGTGCAGATATATTCACTTCAAGCAAGTTCATACCATAGTAAGTGCTGGTGAATTAGTAACAAGGCCTACATTAACTCAAAAAGTACAATAGCTAAAGGTACAATAACCCCAGCAAATTATATTGCCCTGTTAACACTTGTTACAGATGAGGACATTACTCATTCTGAAGGGACTACAAAGCATAGCCATTATTTTAAAGTAAATTAAAGGTTAGTTTAAGATAAGGATTCTGGTAAGAAAAACTGTAAGAAAAATACAGAAAACCAATTAATACAATTGCTATACCTGTGATGGAAACTTCTGTGCAGAAATGCAGAGCCAAGGCTCAGGAAAGGATAGAAGCTGGAGCGGCTTTAGTCAAACACTGATATTTATTGAGAGTAGAATACGGCCGGAGAGGTCACAGAGTATATCACACTTTCATGTGAGGCAACCAAGCAAACTCTGAAGACAAAGTAGAAACATAGATCTGTATATCCATAAAAGAGGGGCCTAAAAAGCCCACCTATCCTACCTTAATCATTACCAGACATTGGAACAAAGACCCGTTCGTATTACAAACTCACATGGTCCAACCTTCTCCCCCACAGGAAGGCAGAGGACCTCTTGACCTGTGTCCTCCTCAAGTTACAGGCAGGAGCATAGGCGACTTAACGAAAAGCATATCTTTGTAATTTAAACAGTTTCTCAGAAAAGCTGAGAACCTCTAGACACAAAGAGATCGGATTAAAATATTCTCTGACAATACCTTTGAGCAAGGCACCATTTTACCAGTAGAGCTTTATGATACTATAATAGCAATAATAACGTGAATTCATGGCACCATTGAAAAACAAGTTCAGAAGGTAATACAGGTAAGGTACAACTGTCCCCTCTTTACTGCTCTTATCAATAGTTCTTCTGGGTATACATATGTAAATGTTTGGATGTTTAACAGGCCTCCACTTCCTTGATTAGGTTAATGTATAACATGACATACCAGTACAGGTGGTTGACGTATGGAGAGACGCCCAGAGAGTTCATCCAGTTTCTAAATGTCTTGTCTTCGTTGGTCTCAGCTGTAAAAACATAAAAGCATCAGCATTTCCTCCTCCTCCTCCTCCTCCAGCTGCTCCCACACATGTACCGTCAGCCGATAGGATGCTTTTAGGTGCCGCTATAGGTTGTATGCAGATATGGATTTATGGATTTATGGATATAAATTGCTGTGTTTTTTATTGCTTTTATCATGCAGTACTATTTGCACTGGAGTGTGCATGTCAGCATTTTATGACTGAACTTTCATTTCAAGCCTCAATGATAAAACATGACGCTGCGTAATTATACGAATGATTATATTCTATGTCTCACTTGCTATGTCTGCCGGGTCGATGCCGTTTCCGTTGAGGTGAGTGTTCTTCTGCAGAGCAGGGTGCATGTTGAACAGGTTGGCGACGAAGGCCAAGTTGAGCTTGCTGTTTCCAGATGTGACGTCATGAGGAGAAACAAACTGTCTGCAGTCCAGCCGCGCCGCCTGCCTCAGCATCAGCTCCGCCCTTTTGTCCAGATTATGCTCCTACACGTGCAAACAGACACGAGTACATGCTTGGTATCAGACACTTTGTTTTTTAGAGGGCTTCATCTTTTTATTTCTGTTGTACCTATATGTTCACTTTGTTTTATGGGGTTTTATATTTTATATTGTTGCATCGACTCAGTTGTCTTGTGTCTGATCTGTCAGAGAGAAACCATTACCGTACTTTTTGGACTATAAACCGTGACTTTTCCCCCCATTTTTTTTGTACAGCTAACGGCCACTAGGGAACCTCCTAAATCTATGGATTTTACAGGTAAAATTAACCACCTTTAACTCTATGCGCTCTATGACCGGTCCGCGCCCGCCACCTCTAAGGGGCGGGCTCCAGCAGGAAAAGCTGGAGGCCGGAAAAGAGTGAGACAGGTAGCGCGCCAAAGTAAAAGTGGAACAGAGAGACAGAACGAGAGCAAGACAGACGGACAATTTAGCTGCTGCGGCTTATATGCAGGTGCGCTTTATAGTCCCAAAAGTACGGTATTTATTTTATTTTTATTATCATACATTTGACCTCTGATAAAATGTTATATTTTGCTGCATGTACCTTTTAAAGTTCTTAACAGATAATCTGAGGGGAATTTGTTGTTGTTTGTTTTTAACTTGTGACGTGTCATTTTGTAAAGCACTTTGAGCTGCATGTGTTGAAAAGTGCTATATAAATAAAGCTTTATTATATAACCATGCCAAAATCCAAAAGGAAAATACATTTTTGTTGTTATTATAACTAGTCTTCATCAAAAAAGGACCATGCATCAAAATAATGATGCTCAAAAGTATGCCAGTTTTAGCTTTTAGTCGATGCAGTCGATTGGCAGGTGCACACGCAATATTACAATTATTATTAATAACAGAGAAATGAACAATGAACCCTACAAATAAATACTCATATCTGTCATAAGTCAGTGTCTGGTTCACAAAATCCACCTACAAATTTGATATTTTTCACGTATTAAATTGTACAAAGACTCACACTCAGGCCGCTCATTTCAATTTCCACTCTCCTTTTGTAGTCGTCTTGTTCTTCCTGAGCAATCTGGTCCAAAAGGTGAAAGTAGGCTCGCGAGTCCTACAGGGATGAAACACAAGAAGGGGTTAAACTCATCGGTGTGTGTGTGTGTGTGTGTGTGTGTGTGTGTGTGTGTGTGTGTGTGTGTGTGTGTGTGTGTGTGTGTGTGTGTGTGTGTGTGTTTGTTCTGAAGGGGACCTTAATATCTTCACTGAAGTTGCTGATGGTGTTGGTTCCTGCGTTGCGTAAATGATAGTTGACCCAGCGGAGCAGCAGCTCCTCGGGGGAGAGGGACATCAGTTGCTGCAGATTTTCCCGGCCATCTGCCAGAAGGCTGATCAGCGCTGGAAACACATTCACAAACGGTCTCTATTAAAGTCACCTATCATGCAAAATCCACTTCTTCATGTCTCTTCTACATCAACATGTGTCCCCTCTTCTCCATGTCTCTTCTACATCAACATGTGTCCCCTCTTCTCCATGTCTCTTCTACATCAACATGTGTCCCCTCTTCTTCATGTCTCTTCTACATCAACATGTGTCCCCTCTTCTTCATGTCTCTTCTACATCAACATGTGTCCCCTCTTCTTCATGTCTCTTCTACATCAACATGTGTCCCCTCTTCTTCATGTCTCTTCTACATCAACATGTGTCCCCTCTTCTTCGTGTGTGTGTGTGTGTGTGTGTGTGTGTGTGTGTGTGTGTGTGTGTGTGTGTGTGTGTGTGTGTGTGTGTGTGTGTGTGTGTGTGTGTGTGTGTGTGTGCGTGCGTGTGCGTGTGCGCGCACGCGTGCGTGCGTGCGTGCGTGCGTGCACTGACCTTCGTTCCTGCTGATTTCTATATCAGCAAACAGGCCAACCTTGATAATCTGCCAGAACAGTCCCAGGACCAGATGGGGTTTCCCAGCCATCAGATCATGGGCATCGATGCTCACCACCGTGCAGCCGATCGCAGAGGCCGAGTTCAGCGCCAGCACCAGATTCTCCTACAAATCAATGTCAATCAAGAGTTTTGCTTAAAGACGTTTCAGAGAGGATACAACAATTAAAATCACTGAAAACACAAATGCTGTGACCAGAACATCCTTCCAAATTACGAGCAATTTATGAGAAAGACGGATGGCTGGAAGGATAAATATCCCCCAACGACAAATAAAGGACAGATAGGACTATTCCCTTTTTCCCTTTACTTCTCCACAGAGTACTGCAGAGTCAAAAGCCATATATAACTCAAAAAAGAGGAAGTATGCAGTAAACGTTAATATTTTACAGGCTGTGTTTTTCACAGTACACGACATCATTGCACAACAAATGCTTTGTCCTCAAGACCTTCCCTTAAAACTGCTATTGTCTTATTTATATATATATAGTTTATTTACCCGGTAACCAGAGGAATCGTTCGGTTGACTGCTCAATCAAATCAAATCTATTATTTATTGAAGTTGTTTCCTTCTAACTGTGAGAGATGTTCTTGTTAGATAAGAATGTTGTAATCATTCTCATATGTGTGTGTTCAATATGAAGCATTAGCAGCTCAGCATAAAGACTGGAAACAGCTAACCTGGCTCTGTCCAAAGGTATACAAACATGCAGCTCCCAGCACATCTGAAGATTTTTTAAAACGTGATGTCTCGTTTGTTTATTCCACACAGAAACTGATGCTTAAAACCTACATTTCTACAGTCTCTGCTGGCTTCCTTGAAACCTCAAAGTGTCTGCAGGAAGTCACTATGCCCAGCACGTTACTCTCACAAAATATGGATGTTTACGCTTTGGTAATTGTACAGATCGAAAGTGGCAAATGTGTGAGGGTTAAAGCTCCTGGTGAGTATATCTGCACAATTACAGTTTGCATAGAACCAGGATAACTGTTTGCAGTCTTCAAGCTAAGCTAATTGGCTTGTTAAAAACCTTTCTGCAAACGTCATTAATTTCCAAAATGGCAAACTACTCTTTTACAATTCTAGTAGTGATGTGACGTTCGCGAACGATCCGATTATTTTGAACGGCTCTTTGGTACGAACGAAGGGAACCGAGTCCTACTTGGTGAGAGCCGTTCTTTTTTTCGTTGGTTCACTGCCTGCCATAAATCCACTCGCCTTTACGGGGACTTGCTTTCCTGAATGCACATTAGCCATAGATGTGTAGTACCATTACAACACAAGATGATGGCATAACGCATGCTGCTTGAGTGGCTGAGAGATAATAATAATAATAATACATTTATTTTGGGGGGCGCCTTTCATAACACCCAAGGACACCTTACAGGGTTAAAGATTTACAATTTACATTTACAATTTTACCTTACAAATTAAAACAGTGGATTTAGTGAAGTATCAGTCGGGGTAAGACAAGACAAACAACAGGAAATTGACTACAAAAGGACACAAAAGGACACAGAAGGACACAGGGTACAGATTATAGAGAAAATGCCAGTTTGAACAGGTGGGTTTTGAGTTGGGTTTTGAATGTTGTTATGGAATCAGACTGTCGGATGCGTCGTGGCAGGGTGTTCCAGAGTCTGGGAGCCGAGCAGCTGAAAGCTCGAGCACCCATGGTTTTGAGGCGATAGCTTGGGACGGTGAGAAGTCCTACGGACGAAGAGCGGAGGGTGTGGGAGGGGGTGTACTCCTGAAGGAGGTCAGAGATGTAGATGGGGGCAAGGTTATGGACAGCTTTGTATATGAGTAGAATGTTTGTGTAGTCAATACGGTAGCGTACAGGAAGCCAGTGTAGCTGAGTGAGAATGGGGGGGATGTGGTCGGATGAGTTGGTGCTCCGGGCAGCAGAGTTCTGGATTATTTGCAGTCTATTGAGGAGCTTGATGGGAAGGCCAGTCAGAAGTGCATTGCAGTAATCAATCCGGGATGTGACGAATGAGTGGACCAGGATTTCAGTGCTGGGTTGGGACAGAGATGAGCGGAGTCTGGAGATGTTCCGAAGATGAAAGAAGGCGGTGCGGGTGATGTTTTTTATGTGTGGTGCGAATGAGAGGGAGCCGTCCAGAATGACACCGAGGCTTTTCACTTGGGCAGCGAAAGGTAAGGGGAAGCCGTCGATGATGATGTTTGATGCTGGGGTGATATGTGAATTGGTGAGGGTGGATTTGGAGCCGATGAGCAGGGCCTCAGTTTTGCTACCGTTAAGCTTCAGGAGGTTCCTGCTCATCCAGCTCCTGATGTCCTCAAGGCAGGTGGTGAGGGAGGTTGGGGGGAGGGCAGTGGTGGGTTTGGAGGAAATGTAGACCTGTGTGTCATCGGCGTAGCAGTGAAAAGTAACCTCATGGTGACGGAGGATTTTGCCCAGGGAGAGGAGATATATGATGAATAGGAGTGGACCCAGTACTGACCCCTGGGGGACACCCAGTGAAATAGCACTTTCTTGTGACTTGTGATTACCGAGTTGTACAAACTGTTGTCTGTCAGTGAGGTATGATGAGAACCAGGATAGTGCAACACCAGTGATCCCAATGCCAGCCAGGCGGTCCAGGAGTAGTGGGTGAGAGATGGTATCGAATGCAGCGCTGAGGTCAAGGAGGATGAGGATGGTGAGAAGTCCGGAGTCAGCTGCACGGAGGAGGTCGTTGGTGATTTTAACCAGGGCTGTTTCAGTACTGTGTTTTTGGCGGAAACCAGATTGGAAGGGTTCATGGAGGTTGTTTGTGTCAAGATGGGACTGAAGCTGTGCGGCAACCACCCTCTCAAGGGTCTTGGAAATGAAGGGTAGGTTGGAGATGGGCCTGTAGTGGTTTAGATCGGCTGGGTCAGTACCGGGTTTTTTGAGGATGGGAGTGATTGCAGCCAGTTTGAGGGAGGTGGGTACAATTCCAGAGGTGAGGGAGGAGTTAATTATGTCAGTGATCATGGGTGATATGGCTGGTAGGCAAGCCTTGACCAGGGTGGTGGGAGGAGGATCAAGCTGACAGGTGGTGGCTTTAGCTTTACGGATGAGCTCTGAGATGGTGTTTTCCGATGCTGGGGTGAAGATGGAGAGGGAGCTGATGAGTGATGGACCAGTGGTAGACATCCAGGGTGGATCACTTGAGGAGGTGCATGCTGAGGCCAGCTCTAGGTGAATTATGTTAATTTTGGAGTGAAAAAATTGCAGAAAGTCAGTACATTGGTCAATGGAGATATCTGGAGGGAGGGTTTGAGGAGGCTGAAGTAGGTGACTGACTGTGGAGAAAAGAACTCTGTTGTTACCAGTGCTGATGAGGTTGGAGTAATATGAGGACTTGGCATTGGAAAGCGCGTTCTTGTAGAGGTGAAGGTGATCCGAGTACATTTGCGTGTGAACTGAGAGTCCGGTGCTCTTGCACAGCCGCTCCAGTCGGCGGCCAGTTGTTTTGAGCTGACGTAGCTCAGAGGTGAACCAGGGGGCGGAGTGGGTGAATGAAACTTTGCAAGTTTTCAGGGGAGCCAGGGCAGTTAGGGAAGAGGAGAGACAGTTATTATAGTGATTCACCAGGTCAGCAGGGTGGGTGGATGTTGGAGGATTGGGGTAGGAATTAATCAGAGTGGTGAGATCTGTGGGGTTAATGTGTTTAATGTTTCTGAAGGTGATGGACCGTTGTTCTTTGTTTTGGAAAGGGGGGCATGGATATCAAAAAGTACAGCTTTATGGTCAGAAATTGGGAATTCAATGACAGCAAGGTTAATGGGAGTGATGCCAGTGCAGCAGAGTAAGTCCAGTATGTGACCTTTGTTATGTGTTGGGAGGTTGACATGTTGTGTGATATCGAGGCAGTCCAGGAGTGAGATGAAATCATTTGCAAAAACATTGGATGGGTCGTCAATGTGGATGTTAAAGATGTAGCAAGTTATACATCTTTTCTGTGAGTAAAAGTAGATTTCTGGCAATACAGTCAATCATTATCCTGGTGATTATTTCGCAGATAAACCTATTAACCCCGCCCCCTTTAAAAAAAACGGCTCTTTTGAATGGAGCTACCTTCAAAGAGCCGTAATTCCCATCACTAAATTCTAGTGCAAGTACTTCCTTCAGTATGGATTACCATAAAGGTTACAATGCATGACACATCTCTTAGTATTTGCTGCTTTTTAGATTCAGGAGATATGCAGGAATCCTGAAGTCAAATGTAAAACCTTTTAAGACCTTTTTTAAGAACCTTTCCATACATTTTAAGACCTCATCTCCACTTGGAGTTCTAACCGGTTACCTTGGCGACACACTTCACCTCACATTGACTATATACAGTATTGATTGTCCTTCCTCCTTATCTTCCAACCATTTGGACGCAGACTTGCATTTCCCCATAACGATGTTGCTTAGCAACCGGCGTAAACGGAGCTTCGCGCGCTATCAAGCAGTGAGCGTGAGACGTCCTGTTCAGGTGACGTCAAACCCAACGGGATGCCATCAATAAACTACAGAATCACACTACACACCTACGCCATGACTACATTCAGGCAGACTGTAGAATACAACCTCTTTGGACTATTGATATACTTATTGAAAACAAGCTACAAAATGTAATACCTTGGAAAATGCCGTTTAATACTTTTTAATAGCCTTCATTTCCGCTAAATTGATTTATCAACTTTTAATACTTTTTAAGACCCCGCGGACCCCCTGTGTTTGGATATATATGATGGAAATCCTCCACTCACTGTCATCGTGAAGGTGGCCAGTTTCTTGGTGTTGATGACTCTTTCGTCGATGGTGTCAGGCTGGGACAGGTTGATCATTTTGCTGTGAGACAACAAAGCGTTTGGGTAAATAATGATGATGTTTTTCAGATATGTGATGTCTCAGATTCCTCCTTGTGAGTGTTACCATAACAAGATGCCGTCACGGACCGAGGCGAAGAGGCTCTCGTCGTCTGGGTTCATGGGCAGCAGATGTTGGCAGTCTGGGTCTTTGGCCAAAGCTTTATTGATCCAGTTGACAAAAGCCACCTTTTCCTCATCTAAAGAAACACACAACCACACACACATTTACTCAAGGACTGCACTAGACTACACATTTAAGGTACTTTATTTTACTTGAGATTTTTCTTTTGGAAGTCACTTTCTACTTCATTCAATTCAGAAGGAATTAACGTCTTTCTAGTTCAGTTCTCTGGCCGGCTAAGTTTCTTTACAAATGAAGTTATTATTGAATGTATTGACAATTATACATTTTCACTGTATTTTTTTTATTTCTACATGATGGACTTTTAGTATATTAATACGTTAAGGTACATTTAACTGATTATACTTTTTTTCCTAAACATTTTAAGTATAATATATCAAATGTATTGACAAATGTAAATGTTTAAAACATTATTTTGTAATGTATTTATTTGGTTATGTTGTTTTTCTTCGTTTTTTTTAATGTTTTTCTGCATGATGGACTTTTAGTATTAATACTTGAAGGTACATTTAGCTGAATATACTCAAATATAATTCTTAATGCAGACTTATAAATGATTATTACACTCTCTCACCGGAGTAGGAGTGCTGTGTCCCCTCGCTGGATTTTCTAGACATTCCTCCAAAGGAGCGAATCCCATCTTTCCTCGTGATGATCTTCCGAAACGTCTCACTGAACTCCTTGCTCTTCAGCTCTTGGAAGATCTGAACATGAACAGACAGTTACTCCATGCACAGTTTAAAGGTCCCCTATTATTACTGTTGATCATTGCAGCATTACCCATAACCCCCTCTGTTTCAGCCCTGTTTCCAAAGTGCTGATTCTCTGTCTGTTACTTTAGATGAAAATAAGGAGCCCCTCCCCACGCCCCTCTGAGAGACATTTGGTTACAAAGAACACCATGGTGCATAATAGATGACCTTTAAAGATAGTGCGTCAACATATCTGCACACAATCTGCACGTGACTCACAGAAACAAATTCCTCGAAGTTGATCTTCCCGTCCTTGTTGGTGTCTCCGCTGAGGAAGATCTCGATGACTTCTCGCACCTTGAACCCTGGCAGGGAGAAACTTGCCTCTCTGAACAACTCCTGGAGCTCAAAGTCGCTCACAAAGCCGCTGTTATCAATATCTGGACACACACACACACACACACACACACACACACACACACACACACACACACACACACACACACACGTCAATTTGATGATGATGCTCTCAATATTCTGGGTACACTTTGCCCACAGATGATAAAAGCAGAGACACACAGTGGACTGGTAAGGCTTCATTAAAAGGTCATTTCTTAATAATTTAATTAAATAAAGGTTTCTACCTAATTTGGTACTGGCTATATGAGGACAATAAAGACCAATCTTTGAGTTGGATGAAGTGTGTTGAGTTTATAAGTTTATATATGAGTTATATAAGTTTATATATTATTATCTGCTTAGACCTCTGCTGTTTAAACTGCACAGAAATTACAACTAAAGACACAGATATTTTGTAAATACTTTGTGTGCTTAAAGAAAGACACTCCAGGTGAAGAGTAAAACATGGAAAGAGAAAATAACACCAAGAAACGTCCTTAATGTATCACTTACATGAATTAAAGCAATCGGTTTTGTATTACAAGTTTCCTGAATTTAAATATGCCAAATATTACGTTGTACATGATGATATATGCTAACTTTTGCTACATCAAAAGAAACATACTGACAGAAATAGAAAACATTTGGAATATTTTGGATCTTCTATTCCCACTAGTGTGAAAGAATAATGTGAACAAGAGTCCCCTCTCTCAGCTGGTCCTGACACTCTGTTCACAAACCGGTTCAAAGCCCACATCTATTAGAGTCAACCAGACTATAACAAAACACACACAAAACTACCTTACTTATGGAACACTAAATCCAGAACACAAAGTAAAATGCAATGCTATCTGGCCCTAAAAAGACAGTACACTGTGGCAGCCTACCTGAGCACAGTGACCGATGTTAAACACAGGAAGTTGTTGACAAAGTACAGACTGAGTGCTCACAGCCTGAGAGAGAGAGAGAGAGAGAGAGAGAGAGAGAGAGAGAGAAGAGAGAGAGAGAGAGAGAGAGACACAGCCTGGCCATAGAAACAGGCAGGTACAAGAAAACATGGCTGCCAAAAGATGAGCGATCATGCCAACAATGTGGAGGAACTGCTGTAGAGACAGAGCAGCACTTCCTCACACAATGCCCAACGTTTGAACCTGTACGGAAACAATTCTTCCTAAAACTCAAACATAAGCATCCTCAAATATTTAAAAATGAAAATGAAAAACTAAAAATACTCCTGGGGGAATATAAAGAGAGCTGCATTGTGGCAGGACGGTTTGTCTCTGCCTGCCACAGTCTGAGGGAACCGGACTGAGCAGTCTCACATCTTATGTATATATATCATATTCTATTTTGTACTCATGTATTATATGAATGAAATGAATCTGTATTCCTTGTAAAAAAAGATAACATGTTCTTAGCAGTTTGTTTCTAACTGTTTATTTGTGTGTATTTTTGTATAGATGTTACAGCTATACATAGCTTTAGCAATACAGTATGTAAATATGGTCATGCTAATAAAGCTTTTGAATTGAATTGAATTGAATAAATGTTGTGAAGCCAATATATTCCAAAACCTTAAATTGACAAGCATGTTAAAACGTTTTTTGTATTTTGCCTCGGGTGTCCCACTTTTAAAAATAAACACTTACAAAAATGTTCCATTTCTCTCCAGTTCATTTTCACAACCCAAACACTTAGGGCCGGGACTTTAACGCGTTAATTAAGATGAATTAATTACACACAAATTAACGCGTTAAAAAAAGTAACGCATTTTAATCGCACTTATTTTTGCACAGCGGAACGTTTCTCACTGGATGAGTTTCAGGCGTACCGATTATACTGGAGCACCAACTAACGTTCATGACTTCAGCATGGGACTTCAAACAACAACAAACCACGGTGAACAATAGTCAAACATGAACGAACAAGCTGATGAGACCGCTTTGGTCGGCCCGTGGATGGGACATTTTGTTTTAAAAAACGGACGGATGGAAGCGTCGATAAGAGCACGGCTGTTTTTTTAATCGAGTCCCGGCTCTAGATACATACTTACATACAAATATACTTACATAAATACTTCTGCCCTTTACTCTAACATCTAATATACTGTATTTTGACATATTGACTTAGTACCTAATTACTTGTAAATGTATATTCCTTCCTATAAATCGTTTTTGAAATACTTTATATTTCGAATTGTTCAATTGTATTCCTTCTCTTACACCGTATTTCCTCATACTGCTCTTATGTTTGCACCACTATGGTCCAAAGCAAATTCCTTGTATGTGTCGACTATCGACCTACTGGACAATAAACCTGATTCTGATCAAATTTCACAGGTGATTTGAAGTGTTGAACTAATGATAAACCTTTTTTCTGTATAATATGTTGCCAAATCCTTTTATTTGACAATATACATCGGCCAGTTATTGCACATACTTCCTCATAGTTGGTAAAGATCAAAAACTAATGCTGAAACGCCGGCTTGCTGACAAAGCTGTTCTTGATTATGAGAACTGGAACGTATCCAATTGGACGTGCACCAATTGAACCTTGGATGCATTTAAGTTATAATTCGGACAAATAAGAGTCCCTTTAATGTAACTGAACGTTATTTTGAGGGAGATTACATTAACTGAGCCGAGTAAAATAAAGTGTTACATGTCCTTTTAAACCGTACAATATTTAAGTCGGACCCATTTTACAAGTTTATCTTTTGGGCTTTTTTTTATGGCTCACTATTATCAGCATTTTTGCAATTATACACCTATGTACTTATGATTTATAAGTTTACTGATAACATCTTGCAACGTCTCATTATTACTTCTGGAATACCTCACACATGCACTCAACACACAAGCAATACAAATATCTTATACAAGAGTCATTCAGGTCAGCTGTAAAGGTCGAAATCAGGCAAGATCATCCGTCAATACAACTGTAGGTGTCAGGTGTGTGTGTGTGTGTGTGTGTGTGTGTGTGTGTGTGTGTGTGTGTGTGTGTGTGTGTGTGTGTGTGTGTGTGTGTGTGTGTGTGTGTGTGTGTGTGTGTGTGTGTGTGTGTGTGTGAGAGAAACTCACCGATTTTATTAAAGGCCTCTCTGAGATCTTCCAGGTCGTCCCTGGAAATCTGTGTGACGTGACTCTCCATTGTAGCTTCTCAGTGATGAACCTGAAACACACACACACACACACACACACACACACACACACACACACACACACACACACACACACACACACACACACACACACACACACACACACACAGCTCTGGATCATTTTGGACGCAAAGTCAAATCAGATTTTGCAGGATTGATCATTATTAACGACACGGCAAACATGTAGACCCACTTGGAGAAATCATTGAACCTAATAGACATATCCAAAGCTCAGTTGAACAGGAGAGACTGGATAATAAAGGTGGTAGAACTCATAGGAAGTGTCAGGTTATTTACTGGAATTTGTCCAGGGTAGCCTTGTGACACTGATTATTCACACACACACAGAGGCACATGAACACACCTTCGTTTCACCGTAAAACCCCTGAGGGAGTAGCATTTTACGATAAAGTATCCCTGTGGTTCTTTACTTAAGGACACGATAAAGTCAAAGTCAACTTTAATGTCAATCTTTCAGTTTGTGTGGACAGACGGAGAGATCGAAAGGACGTTTCCAACAACCCGGAATACAAAAATACAATTATACAATATACAGATATGTATACAAATATGTATATCGTATAGACACATTTACACACATTAAGATAAAAAACACAACAATCAATATAAAATAACAGTCACTTCAATATTAATATCTTTGGTGCAAGATTGTCCATAGCAGCGTAAACAAAAAAGTGTCTGGTGCTGGATTAAAGGACAGAGACGAGTACCTTCATAAGAGTTCCCTGTTAGTCCCGTGTGGAGCCTCTCGGTGCAGATCCCTCTGGACTGAATGCAGGACTGGAGTTTTGCAGAGGCTTCAGACCGGAAGCTGGATCCCGGAGAGGCTGAAGAGAGGCAGGTTATCTCTCCGAGGAGGAGTCTCTCAGCCGTGGACCTTTGGCCTGCCTGGACCCTGGGACGGGCGTAGGCTGACAGTTAACATTTAACACCTCAGCTGTGTCATCGTGTTATGGTCTTTAGAGAGAAGTTCATCTGTTTGTCTCTACTACCGGCCTCTTAAACAAAGCCCGGCCCCCCCACTGACACTTTACCTCAGCCACAACGCAGACTCTATGCATTACATTAATGCACACACAATGTACACTATATCTGTTTTCTTGTATTTTTTATTACTGCCGATTTTTATTCATATTTTATTCCGTTTTTCATTCCATTCCATTGCAATGTAAATACTGTTATATTTTACTATATTATATTTTTTATTATTTTTGATATTTTTTCTAGTTCCCGACCTGTGTTTTTAATTCATGTTTTATTTTTATGTACGCATCAAGTCAAATTCCTCGTATGTGTAAACCACCTGGTAATAAACCTGTTTCTGATTTGGAGTTTTAGTATCTGACATGGAAAGCATAAATAATGGTGGGATGACAGTTGGGAAAGGAATACTCAAAATAAAAAACCTTAAATAAACGTAATAAATACATTAAAATAAAACGACTAACACAGGCAATCAAATAATATGAGTGGGATATCTACACATTATCACTATTTGCAGCAGGTAAAGGGCCATTATCATCCTGAGTTCAACCTACCAGGCAAATATTTCTCTTAATCTGTGTAGAAATGTCATCTTTATCATGACTGACCTCACTTTAAGGCCTAAGTATTGCTCCAGACCTTATCAATATACAATTAAAAGAAATATTAGCTATCTTTACAAGAAGTAGATAATAAGATTGATATCATCAAAAATATAAAGCAACAGCTGGGACACAGTAAACCTAGCATAGCTTAAAAGATCCATTGCTTTATTTGATTCGAATAGTCATCAGAGAAAGGGAAATTGCAATTAATTAATATATAAATGGGTTTAAAGAAAGTATAAAATAGTTCCTATATAGTTTGTTTAGTATCATTCTCTCGTCACCTTTTTAAACTAACCCTGGCACACATTTTGCATCTCTGTCAACATGTTTAAAACATGAGGCCTCACTGCCACACGCGCTGTAACCTGAGGCACAGAATCATTACTCAGATTAAACTGCGCCGCTTTACGGCACTCTCTTTACTCCTACACACGGTCAGCAGATTATGTTTTTTGTTGAATTGTCTCCACACCTTTTTACCTAAATCTTAACAGGATTGCTCATTACTGTTGAAGCTCTGACATAAATCAGTGGCATTTGACCTGCCAGAGTTTGCAATGTGTACATTATGAAGCAGCTGTTCTTCTTAAAGAATTATCAAACTAGAATGTATGAAAAGTATAGAAGTAAGGAGCTTACATTGAGTCCAAGGCAGGCTGAAGGGTTTGTGATCCGGAGCAGGGGCAGTCCGTAGTAGAAAATCAGCTTCTCCTTTTGCAGCAACTTTTCTTCACACGTTCCCCTCTCTTCTCTTCTCCTCTTTTTACCTGTCAGCCTTTCCTTGCACCTCCATCGCAGCTCAAACAGACACACGCATATGAGCCCGAACAAAGTCTCAAGAAAGTGCAGAAAGTTTCTCTCTTGGCTCAGACGAACACACTTATGACATTTTTACACCCGTTTACTAGAAAGGTATGCAGCTTCTAAACCCTCCTTTCAAATCCACCATGATAACTCCTTCATTACTCCATCTCCCCCTCAGCTCTCTCTTCTTTTGACATCTGATCACCCAGTTTCTCTCCCTGACTCAGAGGTGCTCTCCGGTTACCCTCTCATGCTGAAAGTCTCCGTCAGGCGGTCCAGGTTTTAATGGAACCTCACAGTTTGGGATGCTGAGCAGTTGTTGGTGTAAAAGTGAAACAGCCAAATACTTTCTCATAAGCCTCCTGCATAATAATGCACTAGCATCTCAGGGCACATGCGCAGTAACGACAGTGTAAATCACTCAAACGTACAGCATGCACACACATAAGCATGCATGCACAAAAATACTCTGAAAACATATAGAGATAAAAATAATATAGATTTTTCTCATTCGAAATTCACTAGCTTGGATGCTAGCCCGCTGCTACTGTGCGGCTAACAGCGGCTAACTAAAAAGAGCTAATGGCTAATAACAATGTTGATAAAGCTAATTGTCATTTGCTTAAAAAATGAAATAATAATGGCCTTGAATACTGTAATGATCAAGCATGTAACAATTGTGACACTTCAATTAATTTACTATATGAGTTTAGCCGAAAGATGTAACTTACTGGCATAGCATTGTTCTCATAATTTAACCCTTTCACGCATAGAGGCTACAGTGGACAGCTTTTCAAAAGGGGTTTTCTTGTACATGCATGGGTTTTGATGGCATATTTGCATCATCAGCCACTACATAGGACCCTAGTGCATCATCTCATACACTGCTACTCAGTGGAAAGTCAGTGCAAGTGCATGATATGTCTCTAAACCTATGCTCTAAAGTTTAAAGATGAACGACAGAAAGCCAGATGGACCAAGTCACCTGCCAATCCTTTCATGGAAAGCGCTCCCTGCAGGTATAACACATTTGGTGACATCAAGTAACAACTAAGGAATCATATAATTCATAAATTGTCAAAGTATTGATTTTATGTTTGCAGGAAATCATGATTATTCGCCTGTCCACAAAAGTGGACGTCATGCATCACTGGCTATTTCAACTAAACTTCATACTGTTACTGCTACTGTTCTTCTTGAAAATACTTCATCTGCAGTATCTTTTTGGGCCTTAAATATATATACACTTAAGTTATTATAATGTAATTTGAAGTTTGCACATCTTTATTTGTCATTTTTTCCAAATGTACAAGTGTTCAGTTTAGACTTTAACGCATAGGCCTACTGTCCACCTGAGTGGACATATAAACATTTTTTTTTCCTAAATTTGAAAAAACTAGATACAAATAAACTAAAGTTAAAATCTTGTTTTTCATGTCCCAAGAGCAATAAAAACACTTCATAATTCATGCATGGAAGGGTTTTAAATGTTTCTTGTAGTAGAAAAAATACTGTGCTTCTGCAAAGATAAAATAGTCATAGATATCGGTATGTAATTTTGAATTAAACAACAAGCAACTCTCTAAAGTCTCTTTTTAACTCTTGGGAACATTAAAACATTTTATTGCACTACTTTATCGTGTTTTCGACCACAAGGGAGTGTGCTTCTGCCTTGATTTTTTTGTATTGAGTTAGTACACCAGTGAGTGTGCTCTCCCTTGTATGTTTAATATAATATTAATCATCCCCACTCCCCTGCATGTCTGTCCATGTTTGGTTGAGCCTTGGATGCTTAATTCAGCTGCAATGTGAAGTCTTGACCACTCAGAGGCAGTGCTGACTTAAATTTAGATCAAATAATCTTCCTGTTTTTCTTAGGGAGGTAGAGGAGTGCAGTAAAGGTAATCCTGGCGCTCTGTTGCTGCTGCATGTTGCAATAAACTTCTTAAATTAGTTGAATTCAGTCAATAAGTGGCCGCCGCCTAAATGCACTTTTTGTATCATTGACTCATCTGTATGACTTCCTCTGGGGAAACTATGTCTCTCTGAATTTGTAATAAAAAATTACTTTTCACTATAACGATAACACTTTCTGAGCTTGGTTCTTAGGAAATATAACTGGTTTACATATAATCTGAAACTAAAGTGGAAACATTCAGGACTGTAACTCCAACATAATATACATGTATTCAATTGCTCTACTTTACTACACCACACCTTTGAGTACTTCTGAAACTGAAACTACTTTCTACTTCACTATACATTTCAGAGGAATTGGTTGTTTCTTTTATATTTCACAAGATTTATCTGACTAGGGCCTTCTCATTGCAGATTTAGATGATCAAAACATAGTATTTAACAAATGAAATGATGCTTGTTTTCTTGTAAGTTAGAAATGATCCCCACCTTTAGTAGCTGCAACATTAATGTACACACTAATGCATCCAAGCTACCATGTAATAATATGGTATGTTCCTTTATTGCTATGCATTGCTTTTATTTTGAAGAGCATTGTCTATATTTTTGCTGATGGATGACTTCAGTCTCATCATCATCATCATCGACACTACACGTTTTATTTCTACGCACAGGGGGCGTGTCGACTGTCACTGGTCACATGACCCGGAAAATGTGGGGTTTAATTCCTGTGTTGGACTGCTCCCAGCTGCTAAACCTCTGCCCTTCGCAGTACAAACCCTCCATCGCGACCCCCAAGGCGGACTCTCCTCCTCAAATCATGTCGGGTAAGATTCTCCGGGGCTCCGCGACACTCACAGCCGCTAACTGACACTGGAACCCGGCCCGTTTTCCGGGACTGGACCGGGGTTGCGCATCCTGCCCGGTTCTCCCGAAATATCGCGAATTTTAGATCAAACGCTGCAGTAAACACCTGCTGTCACGCGCATGCACTGCTGCTGGCACTGCTGCTGGCACGCGGACATAAACGAGGCGATGAGTTGTATTATTAGTGCTGTAATGTTATATCTTGCGGACATTGAAAAGGTATTTTACTTTTTTTTCTTTTTTATATGATGAATTGCTGCTGCGGATTGGACCTAAGTAAAGCTGTCGACAATAAAAACGACACTTCCGGTTACAGTTTACTAGTGAAAATACAACTAATGTTGAGTAACCAAAAGCTGTAATGTAATAGTAAAGACTAGTGAAAGAAAATACAATACTTTTCTAAATTATATATTTGTAATTGTTTGTCATCTTTGCTCTATAATTTTGAATATTGCCTAACCACTACTGAAATCACGATTTGAGGGTTTAAATAATCAGATAGATTTTTTATTTAACACATGTATAGCCATATTTCATATAGCAATCCTTAAACCTTGGTTATAAAAGATACCTCAGAGGTTGTATCAGATATTGTACTTGAGTGAAAGTAGAAGTACCAGAGTGTAGGAATACTCTGTTACAAGTAAAAGTCCTGCATTCAAAATGTTACTCAAGTAAAAGTAGAAAAGTATTATCATCAAAATATAGTGAAAGTAGCGACAGTAAAAGTAGTCGTTGTGCAGATTGGTCCATTTCAGAATAATATATATATATATGTTTTATATTGATTGATCATGAAAGTGTTCTCAAAGCTGGTGAAGGTACAGCTAGTTTGAATGACTTTGTAGACTGCAGGGTAGCTTGTGGATTTACTCCAGGTGGAACTAAAGTCTGATTTAACACTTGATTAGATTTCACATCATTCATCAAAATCTGTGAAGTAACTAAAGGTATTAAATACATGTAGTGGAGTAAAAGTACACCATGTACCTCTGAATTGTAGTGGAGTAGAAGTACAAAGTAGTGGAAATACTCAAGTAAAGTAGAAGTACCTCAAATTTGAACTTAAACACAGTAGTTGAGTAAATGTACTTATAGTTACTTTACACCACTTGATACTTGCAGATGTAAAAGCAGGAGTATACACGTGCCAGTCCTGTCACTTAAAGTATCTCAATCATATCTTTAATTTCTTTAACATCACCAACATTTATTATAACTAATATCATCATTGAACTAGATCTGATGTTGAGTTAAACTCAGAGAGTGGAAGTGTAGATTTTGAAACTGCCTGTCAGGTTGTGGGAAGGTGGAAATGATGTAGGCCCGCATTGCATCACCAACATTGATGATTTCTCCATTGACATTTTAGCCGATTAGCTAATCAAGACAGAACAGCAGCAGTATGCAGCTTCATATCTTCAGCACACTAGGCTACTACATTACATTACATTGCATTTAGTTGACGCTTTTATCCAAAGCGACTTACAATAAGTACATTCGACCAGGAAGACACAACCTTGAAGAAAACAGAATCATATAAGTAACATCAGGTTTCATAGAGCCAAGCATTTCAAGTGCTACTCAACTGGCTTTAGATAAACCAGTCCTTTATTAGTATATAAGTGCTTTGTTAATCGTTCTATCGCTCGACGTGGAGTCGAAAGAGATGAGTTTTCAGTCTGCGCCGGAAGGTGTGTAAGCTTTCTGCCGCCCTGATGTCAATGGGAGCTCATTCCACCATCTTGGAGCCAGGATAGCAAACCCACGTGTTTCTGCTGATGGGAACTTGGGTCCCCCTCGCAGCGAGGGTGCAGCGAGTCGTTTGGCTGATGCAGAGCGTACTATGAGTGAAATACATTTTAACTGATCGAATCACTCACAAGAAAGCAGATAATCTAATCTCCCTAAATGTTGCATTATTCCTTTAAAGTGACCTCTGCGTTGTTACACAATCGGCTCTGAAATAAAAAAACTTAACTTAAGAAAAAAAAACCTGTGTGTTTTAAAGGATTAGCGGATGCATTAAATAGTCTACCGTCAAGAAAGTCATCTGCAATCATTTTACTGTCATTTATCATCAGTAAGTCAAACTGGTTGTAGGATAAACACTACATTTGGAATTTACATTCAAAATTATTTCAATTAAATGTATTGCTGTTACTGCAACTTATGGTAGTAAATGAAATATTTATTATATATTTTGAGTAGTTGGTCGAACCAAATGAATGATTTAACTTTGGGGAAATGCTATTATTCACTTTTTTCAAATTGACAACTTGATAAACTACTTTTAACAATTAAACCCATATCTCACTTTTGGTTTTATTTTGTAAAGTATACCCTTTAACTTCCTGGGTTAATGGGAGGTCCTTAAAGTAACTTGACGTGTTGTTTCTCAGTGTGGACGTGCGCCACAGTGCGTGGCCTTGAGGTTTTTGTTTTTTTTACATTACAAATAAAAGGCTCTGGTGTCACACCTCTTACAGTCTTACTATTAAAGACATCCCTAACAAAAGTATAATGATGAAAAGAAACGGTTTGCTCTACTAAAGGATGTATAACAGTAACTAGTACGAGTACTACATTGGCATCATATTAAGATTAAGTTACATACAGGAAACAATGTGAATGTTACCATTCAATCTCTAAGCACACAGTAATACATTTGACACATAAAATAGAATATACTGGATATAAATGTCCCATATTGTTCGTTAAATACTCCATTGTATTTTATATTGGTGCACTCATGCTAGATAACAATATTTTTAACAATTTAAACAAACAATATCTTACTTAAAAAGATCTGTCCTTGTGATTTTAAAAGGCATCAGACCCAGTAGGTCATATGGTAGCCTCAGACGACTCTGTGGGAACTCGACATGTTTCCCGTTTGGCCTTTTGATAGTTTATAGTTCCTCCAAACAGACCCTAGCAACCGTGCGTCTCAGATTAGGTTTCCCGGAAGCCCCCGACTGCAAACACATTCAGCTCGATGAATACTACACTATCTGCTGGCTCTGGGCCAACTCTCAGTGGAGCAGAAACACAGAGTGCCCCCTGTTGTTCTTAATTTATGCATGGGGGACGCATCAGACACTGGACTTCATACAATAGGCCAGACGAAGGAATTCCTGAGGACAGAATGAGACGGTGAGTGTCACGGTTCATGTTTGTTCTGGACGAGAACGCGGAGAAAAGAGCGCTGATTTCACGCAGTTTGCTGTCAGATTAGGCACTGATGGTTTGAGCAGGAAGTCTGTGGTGGAAAGTAAACGACATTTAGCTTTCTGCTATTCCTGTCTGAGGGAAGTCGACCTACTTTAATACCAAGTTGAAATGCTCAACGCTCGCTGCAACAGGCCTGTGTGAACAACACAGACATTATCTTTCGAGGTTATCAAAACAGAGACATTTCTAACTTAACTGGGGTTTGTCCATCGTATCTAATCTGTCCATGTGAACAATAACGTGTGGCTGTATTCCCTCTTATGGGAGAAGATGTTATAAATAGTCTGCTGTGGAATTGAGTGGTTTTCATGCTTTTGCAAACCATCCAGAAATGTTTCCCCTTCGAGTTATGAGGCCGTTGTAAACCCATATTTTCACCCAAAATGCCAAACAACCTTTTACTGATTACTGAGGTTTCTGTTCTGCAACATATGATCACATTTGGCTCCTTGATAATCCGAGTAAACTGCATTTCCTAGAAGATATTCATTTGAACTGAACTTAAAAATAATCCATGAGAGTGGTTAGTAGTTATTCCTTTAAAGTAGTGTGTGTGTGTGTGTGTGTGTGTGTGTGTGTGTGTGTGTGTGTGTGTGTGTGTGTGTGTGTGTGTGTGTGTGTGTGTGTGTGTGTGTGTGTGTGTGTGTGTGTGTGTGTGTGTGTGTGTGTGTGTGTGTGTGTGTGTGTGTGTGTGTGTGTGTGTGTGTGTGTGTGTGTGTGTGTGTGTGTGTGTGTGTGTGTGTGTGTGTGTGTGTGTGTGTGTGTGTGTGTGTGTGTGTGTGTCCAAGCAGACCAAGCTTTTGTGACGCTGGCCACAACAGATAACTACGCCAAAGGAGCGATGGTTCTCGGCCAGTCGTTACGAAACCACAACACAACCAAGAAGCTGGTCGCTCTCATCGGGCCGCATGTTGCAGAACCTTGCAGGTAACACACACACACACACACACACACACGGCTGAAGTTTGGTGAAAAACGGTCAAATGGGAATACCCGACTGACACAAATCTCCCCTTCTGTGTTGTAGAGATGTACTAGGAACCGTTTTTGACGAGGTGCGTGTGGTGGACGTCTTGGACTCGGGCGATGCGGCTCATCTGTCCCTGATGAAACGTCCGGACCTGGGAGTCACGTTCACAAAACTGCACTGCTGGACCCTCACACACTACAGCAAGTGTGTGTTCATGGACGCAGACACAATGGTAAGAAAACCAAGCTGACAATAGCAGAGAGCGTACAGAAGAAGCAACAACAAATTAAATAGTCTGACTTTTTTTCAGATCCTGACAAGAATTAAGGAAACATAAATTACAATCACTAAGGACAATGTTTTCAAGAGTCTTTAAGATAGATTTGACGTATAATTAACTTTGCATTTAATTTTAATATTGATTAGTGCACAAAAGAGTGCTTCAGTCTTTCTTACACCAAGGGACCATTTCATATCCAATTCACGGCACATTGATGTATATCAGATATCCTCGCAGTGATATAATCTTTCAGCGGCATGACAACCGGCATCGAGTTTAAACACCTGTCCCGGACTTCTGCATTTTCTGTGGAAATATTGATGAAGGAAACTCCTCATATTTGCAGGTGCTGTCAAATATAGACGAACTCTTCGAGAGAGAGGAGTTCTCAGCAGCGCCGGATCCCGGTTGGCCAGATTGTTTCAACTCCGGGGTGTTTGTCTTCACGCCGTCCAATGAGACGCACGAGAAGCTGATCACGTTCTGCAGTGAAAACGGCAGCTTCGACGGTGAGTGTTTCTTTTTCCGTTGCTAAAAGGGCATACGAGAACATAATCTGAAGAGAGGAGAGGAATGCATTCAAGTGTAAGCAATGTGAAGGATAACTCACGAGGGAAATACTCTTGGACTGCAACAGTATCTCTGAGCGGGGGTGACAGGCTGGACGGAGCTTATTTGAAGAGTATATTACTTTATTCCATTGGTGAGGACCCGAGTCTATTTGACATAGATAACTCGTGGCTTCCCTTGGACGTGAACTTCTGACTTATAGATATTTGATAGTTTGTTTCGAGCCCGAGGTTTAAGTACTTTAAATCTCTGTCCTTTCGATTATTTCAATCGAGTTGCAGGAGAGAACCTTAAAGCCCAACGAGTTACGTTACTGAGTTAGAAGCATACAAGATCTACATGGTGAACAACAAATTGTAGTAATGAAAAAAAAATAACCTAAACTTGCATAGGACAGAACACTCCCAGTTTAGGACTTGTCCGCCTTGATTTGGGCCGTGAGTGCAAAGACTTGAAACGTAGCAAACTCTGATATATTCCAGTTTTATAAGCCCTAGTTTTATTTCGGCAGTGTAAACATGAACCGGTTAACTGCAGGCGTGTCCTCAACCATTTGTACTGAGAAAATAAATATTTGTTTCTAAAGAATGCATAACATTTTCTCCCTTTCTCTTCCCACACAAACGTATAGTATAGTATAGTATGTCCTCATTTCAATCTGACCTGGTGTGACCTTGTCCTCTCCTTGCCTCCTCCCCTCTTACATAGATCAGCCATCTGTAACATAGACCTGCCATCCTCTCAAGGCTTTGTCTGCATTCCTTTTCTATTTGCACAAGTCGGAAAATCAATCAAACAAGCTGTCTTTGAACTCAAGCAGAAACATTTTAAATGCGTGTGTGTGTCTTCATGTCTGCAGGGGGAGATCAGGGGGTCCTCAACAGTTACTTTAACAGCTGGGCGACGAAAGATATTTCCAAACACCTTCCCTTCATCTACAACCTCAGCAGTATCTCCATCTACTCCTACCTGCCGGCTTTCAAACAGTCAGTACACACACACACACACACACACACACACACACACACACACACACACACACACACACACACACACACACACACACACACACACACACACACACACACACACACACACACACACACACACACACACACACACACACACACACACACACACACACACACACACACACACACACACACACACACACACACACACACACAGAACATTTCCATACGTTCATGTGCAGCCTTGTGCAACTTCAGGGTGCTTTTGTGTTATGGGGCTTAAAGCTTATCCAAGGTCAGTTCAAAGGTTGTGTGTGTGTGTGTGTCTTAGGAAGGTCAAATCCCATTTTGCCACAATATAATTAAAAAAAGTGGATTCCTTGTTTCCTTGCTGTTAAAATCTGTACTGCATGTGTCTTTCTCTTAGACAAAGTTTGAATAGGTTTGCAGTCACTACATGAAGTTTCACAACACTAAGACTCTCTCGTCCCTGCCGTCTAAAATAAACAATGCCTGTTGTGTTTTCACAGGTACGGCCACGACGCCAAGGTGGTACACTTTCTGGGAAAGGTGAAGCCCTGGAGCTACTCCTATGACAACCAGAGGGGCGAGGTCAGAGGTCACTCCCTGCCCGCTGACCAGTGCCAACTGCACCCAGACTACCTGCTCCTGTGGTGGCAGCTGTACGCCAAATCAGTGCAGCCGTTACTGCAGCATGCCTACGGAGACTCTCCGTTCACGAGCGGCTTCGTGGAGGGCAGCGAGGAGATACGTGATGTTCAAGTGTGTGAGAAAGCTAGAGATGGCAAAAGCACACACATCCTTTACTTTAAGTAGCAGTACAGATACTCGTGTTTGAAAATACTCTGGTAGAAGTACTGACTAAACTTCTTTACTCAAGTAAAAGTAACGAAGTATGGGCTTTGAAATGTACTTCAGTAAAAAGTACCCATAACTAGCAGCTGCTTTAAAGAGTACCTGACCTCCCTTTATATTAAGAGAACAATAATGTCATTGTTAGCTAATGAATGTTTCCATGCTGAACAACGGCAACATGACAACGTTTCCATTGGTCCCTCTTCTTTAGAGAAGACCAGGAAGTGATGGATACACGGATCGTGTTCCAACCAATAGGCACGCAATGACTCTACATAATAATGAGCACGCACCAAACACACATTCAGACTAAAGGAACCAGCTGTTTGGAAAATGTAAAAAGTAGAAAGTACAGGTATTTGAGTTCAACATGTAAGAAGTAGAAAGTACAGGTATTTGAGTTCAACATGTGAGAAGTAGAAAGTACAGGTATTTGTGTTCAACATGTAAGAAGTAGAAAGTACAGGTATTTGAGTTCAACATGTAAGAAGTAGAAAGTACAGGTATTTGTGTTCAACATGTAAGAAGTAGAAAGTACTGGTATTTGAGTTCAACATGTAAGAAGTAGAAAGTACAGGTATTTGAGTTCAACATGTAAGAAGTAGAAAGTACAGGTATTTGAGTTCAACATGTGAGAAGTAGAAAGTACAGGTATTTGAGTTCAACATGTGAGAAGTAGAAAGTACAGGTATTTGTGTTCAACATGTAAGAAGTAGAAAGTACAGGTATTTGAGTTCAACATGTAAGAAGTAGAAAGTACAGGTATTTGAGTTCAACATGTGAGAAGTAGAAAGTACAGGTATTTGAGTTCAACATGTGAGAAGTAGAAAGTACAGGTATTTGAGTTCAACATGTGAGAAGTAGAAAGTACAGGTATTTGTGTTCAACATGTAAGAAGTAGAAAGTACAGGTATTTGAGTTCAACATGTGAGAAGTAGAAAGTACAGGTATTTGTGTTCAACATGTAAGAAGTAGAAAGTACAGGTATTTGAGTTCAACATGTGAGAAGTAGAAAGTACTGGTATTTGAGTTCAACATGTAAGAAGTAGAAAGTACAGGTATTTGAGTTCAACATGTAAGAAGTAAAAAGTCGATAGAAAAAGAAGTAGTGGAGTAAAGTACTGATACCAGAAAAATATACTTAAGTACAGTAACGAAGTATTTGTACTCCAGCGAGAGGGATCGGTCGTAGGCTGTGGGGGCTGAATGTTTCCAAACCTAGGAGCATTCTGGCTGTGATTGCGTGTTTCGCCTGTTGCATAATTATGACTGTGGTGAAACCTGTTATTACCAAGTGAAGTCTGCTTTCTCTGGCATCTTCAAAATGTGCAAATCTATCATTCAATGTTCCTATCACCAAGGGCCTCATGATGACGCCCCTTTAACTGGAGCTTACAGTGAAAACACTGGCTACTTGTGGTTGCGACAAAAGCAAGAAACAGTCGATTTGTTCCACATTCCTCGGCACCGATCTGTTGCCAAAAGTCCCGTGTGTTGCTGCTGGTGTTTCAAGGCCTCTCGGTTGAGGCGTGAACGAATGAATAGCTCGCTGTTGTCGATGAAACATGCAGGATGCTCGGTCTCTAGCAAATATTCACGACTTCACAGAGGAGCAGGAAGTTACCAGGCGGTCTGTCGTAACAAGGGCGGCAGTAAAATGGTTTGTCAGAACCTGCAGAAGTTTCCTGAAACTGACTGTTTGAATCTTGTGTCACACCGACAAGTTTATACCAGCGCATCGTGGGAAAGTCCTCCAGTCTAACAGTGGCTTTGGCCGTGTGTTTTAGTGTTTAAATAAAGGTCTTTACACTTGATTTAAGCCGGGCCAAGAGTGGTAAATACGGAATAACGGCGCAATAAGTCAGTTTACCAAAAAAAGGCAGCAATATTAAGCAACGTGACGGAAGCTGAGGGATACTCATATTACAAATTCATGTCATTGTGAAGTTCACTAACATTAGCCCCCATGTTACCAGTCATAATAGACCAGTTGGGGCTGTAGCAGCAAGTGTATAAGGGAGGTTTTGTTGTTGCTCTCAACATGTGCACATCGTCAAGATATTAAGTCCACCTCTATTTAAGTAGTACTTATTTATCTGCTAAGGTGGCAAAAGTGTCTGTGTGTTCAGAGTTGAGGAAGTGCACTGTTTACCAATATGTTACTTGCAGGAGTTAAAGTGTCTCCATACACTTTTGAAACTAATTGTATTTCTATGTGGAGGAGTAAGTCAGTAGGTAGTAAGTCAGTAGGTAGTAAGTCAGTAGGTAGTAAGTCAGTAATATCCAGGATTTGTTAAAATAGTTGAACTTTGTTGCGGACTCTTTTCTCCCTATGTAATGGCCATTATATATTGGTATTCACCTATTGATCTACTGAAAGCCAGATGTTAAGTACGCTTTTATCATCTGAGAAATTCCACTCTTATCTTAGTGTTGTCAAAGGTCTTGTTTGTACTTCGACCGCCCTGACGAAACGCCTCCATGAACTGATTATGGTTAGAAAACCGCGGTCAGTTGAGCATGGCAGAGTGTTGGGAAACCTGTCCTTAGAGTATTGCTGCAGTCCTGTTTAATTAAATCATTCATTCTCTGTCCGTCATGCAGGGAGCACTTCAGCAGGATGTGATGGAGCACCCGGCACCTCCACCCCCCCCAAAGCTTTCATCAAATGAGAGGAAGCAGCGTTGGGAAGCGGGCGAGATCGACTACATGGGTGACGACTCCTTCGTCAACATCGAACGAAAACTTGACTCCTTCCTGAAGTAGGGCACCGGGGATGGAGCACGACGGACAGAGAGAGTGTGTGGGTGAAGATGTAAGCACTGCTCGGCCAATCACAGGGGCTCGAAGGGCAGGTGACTGGATGAATGCCTGTGTGCAACATCCAGCCTCACTCTCTGCATCCTGTCAGCGTGTGTGTGTGTGTGTGTGTGAAATGTGAAAATTCCCATGCACTTCCACCATTCATTCTTCCCTCAAAAATAAGTCTGATATTTCAGGAAACATGCTCAGCCGCTTTCTCGCAGAGAGCTAGATGAGAAGATTGAAACCACTTGCATGTTTAGATGCTAATTATTAAAGGTCACCTATTGTTCAACATCCACTTCTTCATGTCTTTTCTACATCAACATGTGTCCGCTCTGTGTAAAGAGATTCTGGAAGTTTCAGGAAAAAATATTCTCTCTCTTTTTGTCCTGATCCATTTCTATAAAAACCTGTCTGAAAATTAGCTGATCAGATTTTGGCCACTTTATGATGTCATAACGATGTTTTGGCTTGAGTAACCATTAGCCAATCAGCAACCAAGGTGATTGGCTAATGCTGCAATGATCTGTTTGGTGTTTGGAGCCAAACACTTCAGAGACATGTTTTGTATCTGAGGCTGCGGCCACACGAGGACGAAAACGGCTAAACGCATAGGATTAACGCAAACGCAATCGCAATCGCAAACAAGCTTCCGTCCACACGCAATAGATATCCGGATAGTGTCTGTCCACACGAGACCGCTCCGTTTAGCTCCAACCGCTGGAGAAGCTGCAGTACATATGCAGGAGCCTGTAGGTGGCGCTGTAACTTCCTCCACCAAAGCAGCGAAGGAGAATGGTTGTCATGGTTGCCCTTCTGTTTATTCTCCGCGGTGGGGGCCGAGGGAACCGGGCAGAGTTTTTCGCCAGTCAGCGTGTATTAAAGTTTAAATCTTCCGGACAAAATTATAAAAGTGCCGGTCAAAGGTCGTCTTTGTTATTTATTGAGCTTTAAAACAAATGAATAACGACTCTATATAATAAAATACACGGAGCCTCTCTTTTTCCTCCCTCTCTTCGGACAGCATCAGTGTCTGTCTCATGCAGCAGCTGATCCAGTAATGAGTGACCCGGCCGACTGTAAAAATAAACATATTTATAACTAGTTTAGGGAGTTTGAGAGGTAATTAAAATAGCTAAGGGTGACGATCTGACTTGAAGTGTGTGTTTTGCTGCAGAGGGAGGAGCTGCAGGTGAGCAGAGCTGCGTGTCTCCGTCCTGTCAGATTAGACTTCACTCGCGTTTAGGTCCATATCGAGAGAAAGATAAATAATCTGAATTCAGTGCAGTTTACTTTGACGCGGGGTGAGCAGCAGAGGTGGGGAGAGGCGGGGCTATTGCCTCATCATTATCAGAAAATGATCGTATAGGGCGTACACACGGAGCCGTTGGACTCCCCAGAGCGTTGCGTATGCCGTTCTATCCACCTTGGGACCCGTTATCGTTTCCTCAGTCGTTTAGTGCCGTATTCGGTCGTCCTCGTGTGGCCGAACGGTCTATATGACACTAAACAGTAACGCAAACGACCGTTTTCGTCCTCGTGTGGCCGAACGGTCTATGTGATACTAAACAGTAACGCAAACGACCATTTTCGTCCTTGTGTGGCTGCAGCCTGAGACTTATCATATATTGATGAAAAACAGTATAATAGAGGACCTTTAAGCTAATGCTAGGAACCGGCTTCATCTGTGGGCTCAGCACTGTGTGAGTGACTTCATTAACTACATCACTCTGTATTCAAACCTTAACGGAGAAAGAAACTGAATTGTTTCTTAAGAATCCCACAGATATATCCGTCTACACGGCAACAACAAACGCTCAAGACTTTTATTGCACATTTTGCAAATACTTCAACTTCTTATGTTTCTCCAAATGTGTGTAAATATGTCTTTTATTCTAAAATTGCACAACTGTCGCAAAACAAAATGTCTCCCCGGGATGAATAAATGAACCTAAAACACGTTATCGATCACTACCACGTTGCATTATGTTGGACTGATCCGGCATAACAGTTATTATTCGGTTTATCACACTATTTATTGGCTGAAATCAAAGCAGAAAACATCCGTGTTCCCATCGTGGTATATTCTTCTCATCCAATTTATGCAAAGCGAATAAGCGTAAGCGTGAATCTGGTAATGGATCACAGTCTGTCTTCCTAACCTGTGGGAACGTTAAGCAACAGCAGAAACACAGTGCAGACAGAGCCTACTGTTGAAGGGAATGTTGATGATTTTGAACTCCTTTCTTGCAATAAGTCTCTTTATCTAACCCACTTTGAAGCAGATATGCAGCAACTAGCTCCCCCTTTCCCCCAAATCATGTCAATCTCGCTTCAATCCGACAGAGTTCACCTCACCAGAGTACATCTAATTCTGAGCCTCTGACACTCACCAGCTCCCTGTGTCGTCAGCTTTGTATCGTCTGGTTGTGTATTTAAAAAAAGTCCAGTTGTGTTGCATGGCAGCTCAGTAATGAAGTACTTCCACACACATCCTTCAGGGATAGTTTCGTATTTATTTGTGTGGGATTTAACAATAGTGCGCTCCCCAGACATCTGTGTTATATCCTCGGCAGACCCCTCGTCGGTATCTCATGGCCCATAATTGTAACCACTTCCTGTCTGTAGTGTTGCCAGCTGCCTTATTGCCACTGTTTACAAAACCTAATTTACTGTAACTGCTGCTAGTAGCACACCACGTGCAGAGTCCCTCCTTACTTCACTCCAGCTGTTCCTCGAAGAAACCAATCCCAGAAGCTCCGCACATTAATAATATTACTCTCCTCACTCCATTACACTCCTACAGGAAGCTGGCAAGGTTGAGATACAAATCAAAATGTGATTTTTTCCAAGCTTGTCAACCTGGTAAATCCTCAATATGCATGAGTGTGGACGCGGATCAAATCGTAGTAAAAGCAGACCTGTCCTGTTCCCCATCCAGTAACTGTACATCCCTGTTCAAGCGCTAATAAAGAACTGATGGAGAATCACATTTTATCCATAACTCCTGTCACAAGTGTCTTTTTTCATAACTTATAGAATATTGAATACATTTAGAGAACTGCAGGAATGACTGAAACCAGGATTTCTGCCCTTTAGGTTCCTTCTTCTCGAAGTCAGTGGATTTTTGATTTGATACATAAAGTTATAGTCAATGGCTAACACAAGCTTAAGAGATATCTACATTTTCAGACATGAAATACGTTAGTAAATACCTCACAACATTTTTTTTAGGCTTTTATGTGTCCTATAAAACGCTGTTGGGAACGAGGTGTTTAATGAGATTTCATAGTGTGGGAAAATCAAATGTCATCACGCTAAAACTGTCAAAAACTGTGGCCTCATTTTATATGAAATCAGCTTTTTACTTCTGCCAATTTCACTCATGCTAACAATCATAATTATTAATTTGGGAATATTCTCTTGCTGGAATAAACGTGTAAGTATTATGAACTTTTTTTTGCTGCAGGGTTATTCAATGCAATTATCCACAATATATTCGATATCTTGATGTTTTTGTCGAGAGAGCTGGAGTTGGCTCACAAAAAATGGCCTGCAGCACTTTTTTCGAGATTTGTTCTTCTTTATATGCCATCTTTATATCGCTTGTTTGGTTACTTAACCCTTAGATGCATAAGTGGGTCTTTCTTTGACCCAGTGAGGTGAATTGAAGTATCTTTGTAATTACATTTTTGTATCATTTCATATTCCAGCTATTCCTCAAAAAACATGTTTTGGATATCATGCCATTCACATTTTAAATTTACATTTTAAGAAATTGTAGTTTTTGTATTTCTACCCCAAGCTTCCACAAAGTGGGTCAAAAATGACCCGCATGCATTTTTTTATTACATTGCAACCCAAATCTCACGGCATTTCGTGTTCACCAACACGATTTTTAATCTATTGATTCGTGTTCACCAACACGATTTGCCCCTTTTTTTCGTGTTGCACAGCACGATTTTAAAAGCAATGTATTTCTACTGCCTGCAGCACGTCTTTTTCTCCGGTCGGGTCGAGGATGACCGGAAGATGTGTGGTTCATAAAAAAATGTTCTTACTCAATATCAAGCCACAGTTATTGCTTTTATTTGAAATCGTATCATTTCGGACTTTTGTTGCCGTCTGTGAGGAAAATAAATGGGGCTCAGAGCCTCAGGATACTGAAATCTGTATTTTTTAAATCTTTTTTTCCTTCTAATTTGTTATTCTTTTCAAAATAACACACTGTTATTTACTCACCAATAACACTCAATTATCCTTGCTTTTATTTATTGGTTTAATTCCATAATCTCGGGCTTTTTTGGCGTCCGTCAGGAACTGAATTTCAAAATAAAAATAACCGGAAACAGACGTAGGCATTTCGAGCGATTACCCAAGATCCTCAGCTATGGTTTTAAGCTCGCTTATTGGATGTTTTAGCCGCAATGCATGCTGGGATTTGGTGTTTATATGATATGAAATCCGGAAAACATTTTAAAAGAATAAAATAATACGTTCCGAGTGTTCTTGCTTTTCTCTTTGAAAGTCATCACATAACGGCATTGTAATACACGGTTCGGCTGCATTGTATATTACAGATCTGCCGTAGTTCTTTATTTATAGCGCCCTGATGAGAAGACCTTTGGAAAAACTGAGAAAATGCCGCCGAAACGGAATACTTGACGTGGATCATAAATATATTCAACAATTAAACAACATCTTCAATTTCTCTTCACACAATACGTCTCCTTGCAGTATCAACACTAATTCGGCTGACTTTTACATTTGATCTAATTCATAGATAGGTTATATTTACACCACGGTGCACAGCTGATATAAAAGGACTGTAGTTTATTACTGATTTTCTTTGAATGTAAGAATGTAAATACTGAGTCTGAAATAGTATAGCAATATGCTGTACAATTATGTGAAAGCATGAATAAAACGTGTCCTACACTAATAATACAAAGTTATTATGGCTGTGTGTACCTTGTGTGCACCGCCTAGTGGTTAAAGCACGTTATTGAATTATTGTTTTTACGTGTTATAATATAACACATAAAAACAATAATGTACTCTTAATATTTTTTTCATCAAATATTATTTGAATATTTGAATACAAATATGAAGAGTGCCTACATACTTTCATAGGGGGAAAGTAGAAGGTCTGTGATAGAAATATATAATATAAAAAATCAAGAAGATACTATAAGTGATCTCTACAATAAAACAGTTTAGTGCAGGATGTACAAAGATATTAATAGGAGGAGGTGCAAAACAGAAAAACGAATTAACCTTTATTTAAACATTAAATAACAGATTAAGGTCTTCTTTTAAATAAGAAAAAAACATTGGGGGTATCTATCTACAGATAAATACAAAGTACTTAACGTCTAATATATTGCTTTCCTGCAATGTTAACTATGTTGAAGCACTTATTTTAACTGATATTATACATATGGATTATACTCTTATGTATGTAGATAGAATAAGAAATGTGCAGAATATGAATATGTTTAATGGTGGAGGTACACACATATTGATAGATGTCTTGTAATGCACTGTTGAGGAACCTGTGACCCAAGTGTTTCATTCATTGCATAACTACACCGTAGTTGTGTGTGATATGTCAATAAACCTTTGAAAATCTTGAAAGGGATGTGCAAAATAGCCATAATATACAGTCTTTAATTAACTATTAGTAGAGAATAACGAGTAATACTTTATTACTCGTTTCCATTCATGTCAATTGCAGATACATGTTTAGTCTTCTCAAGCACCAACTATCAAATATCTCTCCTGATTGTTGGCACTTGACAATCACCTTACCTGAATTTTACTCAGGTGTAACTAAAGTCTGATTTAAGGGTTGTTTATATTTCACATAATTAATCAGAATCTGCAAAGTAACTCAAATAAATGCAGTGGAGTAAAAATACCAGGTTAACCTCTGAATTGTCGTGGAGTAGAATTACAAAGTAACAATTAGCTGTCATGTGGGTATATATATTAATGCTGCGCATTATGGACACAAGCGATTTTCACCCATTTATTAATTATATGTTTTACATTTGATAACACCAATGTGTTTAATAATGGCAACTTCTAATTGTGGGAAAAACGAAAACGTTCAGTAGAGACGTCTCATAGAACATTTTGCGAAACACAATAGCCAGCATGTGTAGTTCTGGGGGGGCGTTCGATTCCAGTTTTGGATAGTCTGGCTGGTTTCGTTCCATTTCAAACAGCTGTTTGACGCTCTGCGTAACCTTACGGGACTGTAGTCCTAAACGATAGCTGGGGATTCTGGGTAGTGTAGTGTCTTCGGCCATCCTAAACTCAGAAATGTTGACAATCGCAATGATGCTCGAAATGTCCCTTATAGGCCTACGTCTGTTTCCGGTTATTTTTATTTTGAAATTCAGTTCCTGACGGACGCCAAAAAAGCCCGAGATTATGGAATTAAACCAATAAATAAAAGCAAGGATAATTGTGTGTTATTGGTGAGTAAATAACAGTGTGTTATTTTGAAAAGAATAACGAATTAGAAGGAAACAAATATTTAAAAATACAGATTTCCGTATTCTGAGGCTCTGAGCCCCATTTATTGTCTGAGCCCCATTTATTTTCCTCACAGACGGCAACAAAAGTCCGAAATTATACGATTTAAAATAAAAGCAATAATTGTGGCTTGATATCGAGTAAGAACATGTTTTTATGAACCACACAGCTTCTGGTCTCCCACGACCCGACAGGAGAAAAAGACGTGCTGCAGGCAGTAGAAATACATTGCTTTTAAAATCGTGCTGTGCAACACGAAAAAAAAAAGGGGCAAATCGTGTTGGTGAACACGAAATGCCGTGAGACTGGGTTGCACATTACATTACATTTAGCTGACGCTTTTATCCAAAGTGACTTACAATAAGTACATTCGACCAGGAAGACACAACCTTGAAGAAAACAGAATCATATAAGTACATCAGGTTTCATAGAGCCAAACATTTCAAGTGCTACTCAACTGGCTATAGATAAGCCAGTCCTTTATTAGTATATAAGTGCTTTGTTAGTAATTCTATCGCTCGAAGTGGAGTCGAAAGAGATGAGTTTTCAGTCTGCGCTGGAAGATGTGCAGGCTTTCTGCTGTCCGGATTTCAATGTGAGCTAATTTCACCATTTTGGAGCCAGGATAGCAAACCCACGTGTTTCTGCTGATGGGAACTTGGGTCCCCCTCGCAGCGAGTCGTTTGGCTGATGCAGAGCGTAGTGCACGTGCTGGGGTGTACAGTTTAACCATGTCCTGGATGTAGGAAGGGCCAGATCCATTCGCAGCATGGTAAGCAAGTACCATTGTCTTGAAGTGGATTCTAGCAGTTACCGGAAGCCAGTGAAGGGAGCGGAGGAGCGTGGGAACATTTTTCATTTCCTTGAGCCTTTGATTCTTATCACCTGTTGCTGTCAGGAATACATTCACTGTAGACCACACAGACGACATCACAAGTGACACCTCTCAGGAAGATTATTGTACACAGCAATATCTGATACCCGTCAGTATAATAATACATTATATTTTTATAGGGCTTTTCAAGGACTCAAAATCGCTTTACAATATAAGGGAAGGTTAGGGTGGGGGGTATCGGACTATCAAACTTGATCAACCGACATGGATTGATGGGGGGAGGGGCTACGAGTAGACAAGAGGAGAAGAGATGAGTTTTGAAAAGGGACTGGAATACTGTGAGGGTCTCAGAATAGCGGAGATCTTTGCATCAACATGTTCCAAACGGTTTTTTTCAAAATGTAAAAAAAAAGTCTAAAATTATAAATTGTGAAAAATTAAATATAAAATATTTCTAGTGAGAACCAACATATAATACAACATATTATACAAGTGATTTTTCTTAACCAAAATGACATAAAAACATTATTCTAGTGTAGGGTCCAGTCACTCGTGCATCTAAGGGTTAATCAAACTGCCTTAATGAGTCATTGTTAACCAGAATTGACATATTGATGAAATCAGATGCACACGATTGTGTTGTTAACAGATGTTTTTCTTTAATTGCATGTTTTTGGTTAGAAAAACACGGAAGTTCTGAAAGCAGCTCTCTGTAGAAACTACAAATGTACAATATCAGCAGTAAAGATGGTAAAGGAACCTAACAGACAGGACATTTAAATCTGCATGGCTGCAACTCAAGGTGGGAAAACAGGTTTTACTCAGTCTTTACTTGGTAACAAAGGGAATTCCTTTTTCAAATAAATCCTTATCAACCGGATAATCACAGCTTGGTCCAAGAACAACTCGTCCTAAGCATCACAACTGAACCAAAACAACAACTTGCAAATGGGTTCGTCATGGAAACACTACAGAAACTTTAACCGTTAAATAAAACAACATTTGATAAACTATGAATGAAAAATGTTAGCTTTACAAAATGTGTAGAAAAATCTCCGCAGCCCTTCGGATGTGAGCAGTCCGACCGTAACGACGGTGAACAAGACAAACAGTAGAAATGTACTTGAGTCCTCTACAGCTCCATCAGAGCTTTGATGTCATCAATGCGAGACGTTTTCTTGTCAGTGTTCGTGGAGCCAAACGCCTTGTCCACCAGCTCCTGCTTCTGCTTCTGGATCTTCACCATGGTCTCCTCCACTGAGTCCTTCACAAGGAACTGCAGCAACAAACAGAGGAGTAACTACATATATATACATAATGAATACATTTAAGTCTTAATGGTAGAATTAAATGGCGTATACTGGAGCTGCTTAGGAACATGTGAGATACACTAAGCTCTGCAGCAAAACACTAAAACAAAAGTACTAAATAAACAGTTTAGAGATGGATAGATAGATAGATGGATAGATAGATGGATGGACAGATAGATAGATGGATGGACAGATAGATAGATGGATGGATGGATAGATAGATGGATAGATAGATGGATGGACAGATGGATGGATAGATGGATAGATGGACAGATAGATAGATGGATAGATAGATGGATGGACA
Organism: Pseudochaenichthys georgianus; assembly: GCF_902827115.2. Taxonomy (NCBI): domain Eukaryota; kingdom Metazoa; phylum Chordata; class Actinopteri; order Perciformes; family Channichthyidae; genus Pseudochaenichthys; species Pseudochaenichthys georgianus. The sequence goes on along the minus strand of NC_047524.1, from coordinate 2,769,051 downwards.
GATAGATAGATGGATGGACAGATAGATAGATGGATAGATGGATGGATAGATAGATGGATAGATGGACAGATAGATAGATGGATAGATGGACAGATAGATAGATGGATGGACAGATGGATGGATAGATAGATAGATGGATAGATGGATAGATAGATAGATGGACAGATAGATAGATAGATAGATGGACAGATAGATGGATAGATAGATAGATGGACAGATGGATGGATGGACAGATAGATGGATGGATAGATAGATAGATAGATAGATAGATGGACAGATAGATGGATAGATAGATAGATGGATAGATGGATAGATGGACAGATAGATAGATGGACAGATAGATAGATGGATAGATAGATAGATGGACAGATAGATAGATAGATGGACAGATAGATAGATGGACAGATAGATAGATGGACAGATAGATAGATGGATATATAGATAGATGGACAGATAGATAGATGGACAGATAGATAGATGGACAGATAGATAGATGGATAGATAGATGGACAGATAGATAGATGGATAGATAGATAGATGGATAGATAGATAGATGGACAGATAGATAGATGGACAGATAGATAGATGGACAGATAGATAGATGGACAGATAGATAGATGGATGGATAGATAGATGGACAGATAGATAGATGGACAGATAGATAGATGGATAGATGGATAGATAGATAGATAGATGGACAGATAGATGGACAGATAGATAGATGGACAGATAGATAGATGGATAGATGGATAGATAGATAGATGGATAGATTGATAGATAGACATATAGATAGAGAGATGGATAGATACTTTATTGATCCCAATTTGGGAAATGTTTGCGTTGCAGCAGCATAAAAAACAAGGCAATGTACATAAGAGAAATTAAGACACAAGAAATAAACAGTCCAATATACTTCAGAAATAGAAATAAAATAGCATTACAAATTAAAAAAGTTATAGAATATAAAATAATATAATATATATATATATATATATATATACACATACACACACACACATTAGGGTGGTCCTTAGTGCCATGTACATTTATGTTAAGTGTTAGGGATTAATTTTGTCTTTACTCCTAAGTGTCAAAGAATAATTCTCCTTACTCCTAAGAGATTTAATTGCCTGCTGACGTTTTACGACCAAACCCTGGCTCTGTTATCTCTCTTAAGGAATGGGAGGCTCCAGCTATCTTGATAAACCAGTTCAACTCTCTCGGTCACAAAATGGTTTATCGCTGTGGGAACGCTGGCTTCTAAACACCACTGACAAGTGATTGAGTATTTCTAGTTGGGGGATAATCTCCTCTAGCTCCACAGATGTTTACGCCTCCCCCAATATGCTGATTAGCTCTCTGAAGCTAATCAAAAGGTCTGCCAAGGGAGAAGGGATTCAGAATTGACATGGCAACCCACCCGTGCAGTCAGAACTGTCTGACTGCTGTGACTTGTGATATGAATTCTCCGGCCGATGCTTGTAATAAACTGCCAGTGTTTGACATCAGAACTCCTGCTCGTCCCGTGTCTCTCTGAGTCCTGACTCTCCATTGAAGCAGAAGTTTCCCTTACATTAAGCTCCAACCACCGGAATTTGTTACGATAGTCAAGAAAACTCTCCTGGTGAATTGTATTCAAATTCCAACAACATTTACCCCTCCCTCATCAACCTTGAAGTTCAGCCTCAGTAGGGTGGTCCTTAATCGACCTGGGCTGCCACACCTGCAGCTGAGACTAAACTTCAAGGTCGATGAGGGAGGGGTACATGTTGTCAGATTGAGTAAAACATTCACCAGGAGAGTTTTCTTGACTAATAGAATTCATTCTGGGGGTTGGCGTTTAGACTTTCCCACTTTCAATTTTAAGAACCACCCTAATATGCACGGGGAAACACACATTTCAAGTAACTAGTTTGAGTAAATAGTAACTCGTTTTCAGACCTTGGTGACGACCACTCTCCTGGTCTGTCCCAGGCGGTGGCAGCGGTCGATGCACTGCTCCTCGGTCGCAGGGTTCCACGCCTTAAACACAATCAATCGAAAGTAAACATGCAGTTTTTAACTAGTAACATTTCCTCTGCAGGTTTTCTTCATTGATTTAGAAAATAATGTCAACAAAAAGAAACTCTCTGCTCTTTTCCACTTACCGTACTTTTCGGACTATAAGCTTTTCCCCCCATTTTTGTTGTACAGCTAACGGCCACTAGGGAACCTCCTAAATCTATGGATTTTACAGGTAAAATTAACCACCTTTAACTCTATGGGCTCTATGACCGGTCCGCGCCCGCCACCTCTAAGCGGCGGGCTCCAGCAGGAAAAGCTGGAGGCCGGAAAAGAGTGAGACAGGTAGCGCGCCAAAGTAAAAGTGGAACCGAGAGACAGAACGAGAGCAAGACAGACGGACAATTTAGCTGCTGGGCTTATATGCAGGTGCGCTTTATAGTCCGAAAAGTACGGTATTTGTTTGTGTTTTCTTTCTTCATAAAAGTATAATTTGTTATGTTGTTGGCAGAGAACTTCTTTGTTTAATGCAGGTGATTTACTTTAACTGTAAAAAACCTGCCTCGTGTTGTTGTGTGATCCCTGCACATACACTGCTGTATATACTGTATTTACGCTCAGTGTATTTATTCATTTGACATCTATTTACCTACTTGTATCATTTATGTTGTACAGACTGCTGATAGATGTGTAAATAACTGACTGTTTGCACTCTGGTTAGACCCTCTTCATTTCGTTTCTCTCTGCTTGCATTCTGTAATGACAATAAAGTCATCTAAAAACACTGCAGAAGATTTTAATACGTGATTCAACCTGAGTACACAGCTGCACGACATCCTTAAGGAGGCAGAAGTGCCATCAAATCATGAATATAGTGAATATCATTTTCACAATGCCAGTAAATTCTTTGTGTGATTATTATTACTTGTGTATTCTGTTGGGGAATCATTTGCTTAGGTATTCAACCTTTGACCCAGTTCATCGTTTTCTCTCTTTCCCGCGGCATAGGTCTACGGCCTTGGGTATTGCTGCCATCTCTCTTAAGGAGGGGCAGCTTGGGCGCATTGTTGTTGCCAGCTGATGACCGAGCACAAGCTGACATGAGACGGTTTATTGTTCAGGGACATCTAGAAGCCCTTCTTTTTAGGAACGTAGGTTCCCTGGCGCACACTCTTTTCTCTGGACGCCAGCTCTAGTTCGATTCAGGGTCCATATTGCTTTAGTCTCGCTGATAAAGAATGTTGATTATTACACGTCTCCAACTAGTTAAAACCTGGAGCGTCAGAAAGAGTTCTTCAGAATTGATTGCGGCATCTCAACCGTGTGGTCAAACCGTGGCCCGTGACATGTCACCCCAATCCTCAAAGACCTCCATTGGCTTCCTGTCTCCCATCGCATCAACTACACACTTCTGGTCCTCACCTACAAAGCACTCCACCATCTGCCCCCCCCTTATCTCACAAACCTTCTCTCTGTCTGTGTCTGTGTATTCTCTTGTTCCGATTAACCCAGCCAAAGCTTTTTTCTTGTTTTGTGTCTATCTCTACGCCGGGATCCGGAGTCGAGGCTGATCCTCTTGCTGTAGTCCTGTGTCCTGGATCCTCTATCCTGAGTTCTGGATTAAGTCGTGGACTTCGGGTCGTGGCTGAACCTGTCTCTGCGGTCCTGCCTTGGGTCTCGTCATTCTGCCTCCCTGATGGCTTCCACAGGATTGTAGCTGTCATCCTCGTGGATTCATCTTCTTATTACAGACACATGCATTTCCTAACATTCGGTCTATATGCTGTAAAATGTATTATCTCTTGGATTTACACACGGCATCTATTGCACGTCTGTCCGTCCTGGGAGAGGGATCCCTCCTCTGTTGCTCTCCCTGAGGTTTCTCCCATTTTCCCCTTTAAACTGTGGGTTTTCTCTGGAAGTGTTTCCTTGTACGATGTGAGGGTCTACGGACAGAGGGTGTCGTATTCTCATACTGATATTCTGAACAATCTGTGCTGTGGTATTTGCTGTAAAGTGTCTCTACTGTAGGCTATCTTTATTATATGTACAGCACTTTGGCTCGACCAAAAATCGCTTATAAATGTGCTATATAAATAAAACTTGATTTGATTCTCACTCCTTATCAACCCCCACGGTCCCTCAGATCCACCGCTGCCGGACTCCTATCCATTCCCACATCCACACGCTGCAGCTTTGGGGACAGAGCCTTCTCAGTGGCAGCTCCGAGGCTCTGGAACTCCCTCCCCCAAGATCTCCGTGACTCTGAGTCCCTCACAGTCTTTCAGTCCCGCCTCAAAACACATCTTTTCAACTCTGTCTACCCATAAGCCCCCCCCCTCTCAATCAACTTCCTCTTGACTGCCTTTTTATTATTTACTTACTTGTTTGCCTGTCCTTGTTTGTCTACCCTCCCTCATACTGTAAAGCGTCTTTGAGTTGTGAAAAGCGCTATATAAATAAAACGCATTATTATGTCGTCTTGTGAATTCTCCGGCCGAAGCTCCAAATAAACCGTCAGTGTTTGCCATCAAAGCTCCAGCTCCGAGTCCTGACTCCTATTGCTTCAGAAGTTTCCCCCACATATTCTATCGCTCATTGTAAAGCGTCCTTGGGTTTCTTGAAAGGCACTATAAACATCTAAATTATTATTATTAATGTACTTACGGGGTCCATGAGGAACACATGAGAGGCGGCCGTCAGGTTAAGCCCCACCCCCCCAGCTTTGAGTGACAGCAGCATGATGGAGGGGCCGTCGGCTGCAGAGCTCTGAAACTCCTGGATCACCTGAGTCCTCTTCTTTTGACTCATGCTGCCGTCCAAACGCACAAAACTGAAACCTTGCTCTCTGCGGGAAGAGGAAGGAGGAGAATAACGTTACCCCAAGAAACAGAACGTTATTATTTCAATCTATTCGTTCTCTACTCAAGAGCCGATGGTGCACACAAACATATCATTTCATAATCTGTTTTATTATCTACCTTGACCAGCATAGATATCGAGCGGAACAAACGAGTGTTCAGTAACCCAAGAGCGGAATATTTTCATATATTAGTATATATTATTATTCATTTACTATAATTAACATGATTTTAATGTTTTATTTCGTTTGAATATTAAGGTTATAGTCAATACTAGTATATAACAACAACAACAACAACAACAACAACAACAACAACAACAACAACCCCTACTTCCACTATGGCTATTGAGTTAAATAAAAACAATAGTTTATACATCTGAGAGCTATTTGAAGATTTAATTTCCCATCCTGCACCTCTCCTGTGAATGTGTGTGTTACCTGAGTGGGGTCTCCAGTATGGTGAGGAAGCGTGTGAACTGAGAGATGACCAAACACTTGATGCTGCTGTCTTCACATCGAAGCCTGAGCAGGTTTCCCATCAGCGCCTGCACCTGCAGACACAAAACCACACTTCAAACGGGAGGAAGAAGCCATTTCTCACAGGGGAGAATATACAGCCATTTCCCACTACTGTTTAGAGTGAATTCTACATCAATTATTAGAGATGATGTCACAAGAAAAGGATCAGACACTTAAAGTGCTTCAAATATATATATAATATGGCCTAGACTTTGATGTCTAGGCCATTGACAGTTTATTGATCATTGATCAGATGTTGATATTGTTAACACGAGAACCGCCAACGGGTACATTTTACCCGCAGCTGTTTCTTGATAGCATGTCACTTTTTTTCAATAAAATATTCAAGTCTCCCAGTGCGTGACTTTTCCTGAAAGTGTGTTATGTAGCACCCTCTGTTGTTAAAAATGGTTAATATGAAGTCAGATTGAAAAAATGGCCCAAAAAATAGCCATTTATACCCATCAGCGCCGGCGGGTAATATTTACCTTATAGAAAATGTAGTGATTTTCGCAAGAGAACATAAACATGATGTGTTGCTATAGCAACGTCTGTTGTTTACTGCGGTTCCTTATAGATAGAGAGATAGATAGAAAGGGAGAGAGAGAGAGATAGATAGATAGATCAATAGATAGTTATAGATTGATAGATAGACACTTTGCACATAACTCACGGTAGCGATCTTTTATACTTCATGCAATCTGCAAATATGAAAGCTGAGCGTCCACAGATTCTATTGGTATAAGTTTCATCATGTGCGATCAGAACTCTCTGTTAACCCTGTGTTCTAGTATGATAAATAAAAGAACACTGTACTTTGAAAATCAATGCATTCTAATAGCGCGTACCCGTTGGCGGTTTTAGGTATACAGCGACCCCTGGTGGTTCTAGTGTTAAAGGCTGCACAATATGGACCAACTAACAAATATAAATAATGAAATAGACTAAGTAAATAATGCTGCGTTATTAAGCACACCATTTCATACATCTGGTAAATATACTGTTAAATTATGATAAGTATGTTAAAAGCTTCAATGCAAGACTGAAACGATACACACAATTGATCAGAAAACCAGCCGTCCAGCCTCAGAGTGTGCGCTGTACCTTCGAGCTCGTCCTCCACTTGTCAGGGTTTGCACATTTCTCTTCCTCCATTTTCTCTTGTGGAAACTCCACCAGCTCATTGGCCTTGATCTCAGTCCGACAGAGAGGACAGCGCGCGTTCTCCTACACACACACACACACACACACACACACACACACACACACACACACACACACACACACACACACACACACACACACACACACACACACACACACACACACACACACACACACACACACACACACACACACACACACACACACACACACACACACACACACACACACACACACACACACACACACACACACACACACACACACACACACACACACACACACACACACACACACACACACACACACACACAATGGATGTGTTAAAGATTAGCAGCTAAATAGTTGATTACATTATAGTTAAAACTAACTGTCAACCAGAGGAGGGAAGTACAAATACTTCGTTACTGTACTTAAGTAATTTTTTCTGGTATCAGTACTTTACTCCACTACTTATTTTTCTGACGACTTTTTACTTTGACTTCTCTCATTTTCCAAACAGCTGGTTCCTTTAGTCTGAATGTGTGTTTGGTGCGTGATCATTATTCTTTAGAGTCACAGCGTGCCTATTGGTTGGAACACGATCCGTGTATCCATCACTTCCTGGTCTTCTCTAAAGAAGAGGGACCAATGGAAACGTTGCCGTTGTTCAGCATGGAAACATTCATTAGCTAACAATGACATTATTGTTCTATTAATATAAAGGGAGGTCAGGTACTCTTTAAAGCAGCTGGTAGCTATGGGTACGTTTTACTGAAGTACATTTCAAAGCCCGTACTTCGTTACTTTTACTTGAGTAAAGAAGTTTAGTCAGTACTTCTACTTTCACCAGAGTATTTCTTAACACGAGTATCTGTACTTCTACTTGAGTAAGGGATGTGTGTGCTTTTCTCATCTCTGCTGTCAGCTGACACGTCTACTACCCCCCCTGCCGTTCATGTACCTGCTCGCTGCTGATGACCTGGGCGATGCAGGGCCGGCAGTAGACGTGGGCGCAGTGTGTGATGACGGGCAGACGCACAGACTCCAGACACACTGAGCACTCCTCATCGGAGCCGCTGGCCAACACCGAGCGCAGCTTCTCTATGAGACGCTCCCGCAGCTCTGCAGGCGTCGCTGCAGCACCTGCACACAAGACACTGCATTTCAGACAAGTGGAAATCAACAAAGACAAAATACACTTTCTCGGACATGATATGAGGCCAGGGCTGGGGCTACAATTAAGGACACAAACACATTTTTATGTTTAAGTAAATGTATAAAGAAAGCGTATATAGACAGTATGAAGTTGACTTTTGATTGTGTTCTGGTTTTATGTTTCAGTATCTGTAAGCAACGGTGACTGAAAGAATATTGATTTTATTTTATAATGGTTATTTCATTATTTTTTGTTGTTCTTTTTTTTAGGAAGGGGCAGGTAAAATACGATTCTCTTCTTCCTGCTCCTTTCCACCGTGTGCTATTAAAAAAACAACCAGCATAAGTGTACATGTTTTGTTTTAAAGGTCCCGTGTCATGGCCATTTCCACTGATCATAAATCCATTGTTGAGGTCTACTAGAATAGATTTACATTGTGCAATGTTCCAAACTCACATTGGTTTCTCAAACAGCATCCCTGTGTAGCATGTGTATTCACTCTCTGTCCTAAACGCCTTGTTGGAGCTCCTGCCCCCCTCCTCCCTGTGAGCCCAGTGGCCGCCTGCGAGACAGCGAGACACAGCGAAACCCAGCCCGAACACACACACCCGCAGCCTGGCTGGGAGTTTGTGTGTGACAAGGCTGAGTTCTGCAGTGTCTCGCTGTCTCGCCGACCCCACACCAGTGAGCCAGCTCAGTGTCCCACTCCTCGCAGCAGAGAGCCTCGCAACGTCCCGCCGAGTGTGTGTGTTGGTCCAACGTAACGGCTGCGCGGACGTTACTTTACGTCACTATACCCGAAATACATCACTAAACCCAAGAAGTAAACAATGGAAAAAGAGAAATGTCCAACGAGGCGTTCTGGGGCAGACACAGACAGGTCTTCTCTGTGTTAGAGCTTTACTCGCTACAGGCTGTACTTTGAGGGTTTTGACTCTGCAGACCGTTCACATGCAAAAAAACCTTCATAACAACAAGGGGACGGGGAATAACCGGAAGAGCATGACATGGGACCTTTAAGATAACTGCCATGTGTGGAATAAACAAATAAATACATTTTATGATAAATGTGAGGTTTAATTATGACACAATAGGAAGTTTGTATTCTAAGATGAGACACGTAGGGTCGGTTGGTTTTTCACAGTTGATATGCTAACAAAATACGATCGGTGAAATGTTGCCTCAATCTTCACTTTTCCCCCATGTTGTAGTAAATGTGTCTCCGGTGCTCCATGACAGCGTACAGCCGGACAATCTATGCATCTATAACTGGCTATCCGGAGGTGAACTGGAGTCTTTTTGACATCGAGTATAATATCTCAACCAAACAAACGATTCACAAGACATGTCCAGGCAGCCTGTTGGGTTCAGAAACGACACTACACATTATGCTTGCATGACACGCCGGGTGTTACCCAGGTCTGAGGATGTTTTTGCCAGCAGATCAGGGTGGCAGCAGTGCTGACGAAGCCTCATCAGGATGGCCAACACATCGGCATAATTCCTCAGGACTGTCCCTTCAGCTACGTACCTACACACACACACACAACAGTGGAAAAACAATGTCTAACAAACTTGTATCACCAGCTGCATGTTCGGTCGAGACAGCCTCGCATCAGTTCAGATTAGTCAAATCATGTTGTTGAACTATCTACGCACGCATGCAGTGACGCGTACCTGCCGATGGTGTTTCGTCCCTCGTTGCGTGCCAGCTCGTACTCCTCTCTCTCGGTCTGGCTCAGCTCCACCTGCTCCACGCTCACCGTCTTCTCGGGCAGAGACACCAGGGGGCGCCCGTCCTTCTCACTGCTCTTTGTGCGCCTCAGGGTGATGCACTTCACCAGGGTCTGGAGGTTCCTGTGCACAGGATCCACTGCCTGAGACTTGAGCTGTGAATTACTGCTTTTACAGCTTGCTCCGTCAGTTGGTCAGTCTATCAACATGTCCCCCATCAAGCGTTTGAGAGGGCATGTGTGAATGATGCATGAAAGCGTGGATGAATGCTTGCATGTTGTGTTAGCTATTAAAAAAAATCACGCCTGTTTGATATCTGATAGAACAGGGTGTATGCAGGAATCCTGAAGTCAAATGTAAAACCTTTTAAGACCTTTTTTAAGACCCTCTCCATACATTTTAAGACTTCATCGCCACTTCGAGTTCTAACCGGTTACCTTGGCGACACACTTTACCTCACATTGACTATATTCAGTATTGATTGTCCTTCCTCCTTATCTTCCAACCATTTGGACGCAGACTTGCATTTCCCCATAACGATGTTGCTTAGCAACCGGCGCAAACGGACCTCCGCGCTATCAAGCAGTGAGCGTGCGATGTCCTGTTCAGACGACGTCAAACCCAACGGGATGCCATCAATAAACTCCACAGAATCTCACTACACACCTACGCCATGACTACATTCAGGCAGACTGTAGAACACAACCTCTTTGGACAATTTATATACTTACTGAAAACAAGCTACAAAATGTAATACCTTGGGAAATGCCGTTTAATACTTTTTAATAGCCTTCATTTCTGCTAAATTGATTTATCAACTTTTAATATCATACGCTTTATTTAAAGAGACTCTTGGTCCATTATTAAAAGACATACAACACTCAAATATAAATCAGTGTTAATACTTTTAAAGACGCTTTGAATGTCATAATGTTGAAGGCTGATAATCTGATTTCCTTGACACCGAGTGCACACAGTACATAGCGCCCTCTGGGGTCGTATTACTGCATTGCATCAATCAGTGTAATATACTTTAAGATAACTTTATCGATGTATGTATCTGTGAGCACTCACTGCAGGCCGGCTCGGTCCCCCTGAGTGACGGGTCTCTGGATCACTCTGTTCCACCACTCTTTCGCATCGAAGGGTTTCAGGCGCAGGAAGGCCAGCAGCATCCACAGGTCCTTCACACTGTTCTGGATAGGAGTACCTGGAGGGGAGAGAAGAAGAACATATAGAAACATTTGGGGGCTGCTTTAAAGGTCCCCTATTATACGGTTTTTCATCGTTATATCACAGCTCTCAGATATATACAGAACATGTCTCTGAAGTGTTTGGCTCCAAACACCAAACAGATCATTGCAGCATTACCCATAATCCCCTCTGTTTCAGCCCTGTTACTTTAGATGAAAATAAGGAGCCCCTCCCCACGCCCCTCTGAGAGAGATTTGGTTACAAAGAACTCAATGGTGCTCTAGGAGGAGATTCAGGTGATAATGGGGGGGGGGTTACCTTGGACATGAAGAAGAGGGGACACATGTTGATGTAGAAGAGACATGAAGAAGAGGGGACACATGTTGATGTAGAAGAGACATGGAGAAGAGGGGACACATGTTGATGTAGAAGAGACATGAAGAAGAGGGGACACATGTTGATGTAGAAGAGACATGGAGAAGAGGGGACACATGTTGATGTAGAAGAGACATGAAGAAGAGGGGACACATGTTGATGTAGAAGAGACATGAAGAAGAGGGGACACATGTTGATGTAGAAGAGACATGGAGAAGAGAGGACACATGTTGATGTAGAAGAGACATGGAGAAGAGGATTTTGCACAATAGGAGACCTTTAATGCTGAGGCTATCTGTGTGTACTTGTTAAATGTCATTTAAACATTCAGGCAGAATAAGTCTAAAAGTTATAAAGAACAAAAGTTGTATCGAATTTTGAGCATGATTATATGGAGTTGATGATCAATGTTTCTGTATGTTATGTACTTTCTGTGTGTGTGTGTGCGTGCGTGTTATACCTGACAGAATCCAGCGCCGCTGAGCTGTGAGGTCGAGCACAGCCTTGCTTATCTGTGCATTAGGGTTTCTGACGACATGTCCTTCATCCAGGACAACCCTCAGCCAATTGATCGCATGCAGGGGACTCTTATTCTAAAGGAATCAGAAACATTATATCTGTTAGTAAAAAAGAATGAAATGTTTCCCAAGTGTGTATCGACACGTTTTAAACACAGTCCAGGAGAGACATCGACAGGTTTGCCATTTGAGATTTTTTATGATGAAAATAATTGCACGCAGTCAGCTCCACCGAGTGTCCTCCATGTTTTCCTCTCTGTCTGGACACCTCAGCCTCATCTCAATACCCCTCATGGACTCCTCGTTTCCCAAACGATATATATGTTAAGACTTTTCTCGTTCTTAATATAGTTCTTAATATAGACTACCCCGCGGACACCCTGGTTAATGATGACATGTGCACAGCTGTACCCCCTCTCATCGGGCTTAACTGAAGAACCTTTAGAACCGGCCCATTTGTTGTTAAATATTTATTTAAATGAATGAATCTTTCTCTTGTTAGTCAAGGAAGTCAATGTATGATGGTTGGTCCTGCTGTTGTGTTCCGTTTTGGTGTAAAAGGTGGCCTACATTTAAATAAATATATAATTATAGTAATGTGAAAGCCTTCTAGAAATGAATTGTACATAATAATTCCCACGGAGCTGTGAGCACTTACGACGCTTTTCCACTCATCTTCCAGTTGTCGGTTTTCCTCTGTTGAAATGGACCAGCTGTGAAGGTGGGGGCGGGGCTTTTATACGCGAGAAGTGAAAACACAAACACTTCTGCGTAGTCTTCTCTCGTGTATCCTCCCTCACCCCTCCTCCCTCACCCCTCCTCGACTCCTCCGTGTGCATTTCAGCTATTGGGACGTCCTTCAACATGGCGTGTCTTGATCGATTTCCGGGTCAAGTCCCGGAGGAGGGGAAGAGAGGAGTCGAGGAGGGGTATTGGGACGAGGCTCTTGACTCACCTTACAGCTACGGAAACACACACGGCCGGTCTGTACTCACCCCAAAGTCAGCAGAGAGGACGTTGTAGGTTGTGATCACGACATCCTGAGAGGACAGAAAGTTCTTGTTCCTGTTGCGCTCCGGCCCGTAATACAGATACACGTTTAGCTTCACGTCAGCACGCACATGCTGCTCAAACTGGTCCTGCACACACACACACACACACACACACACACACACACACACACACACACACACACACACACACACACACACACACACACACACACACACACACACACACACACACACACACACACACACACACACACACACACACACACACACACACACACACACACACACACACACACACACACACACACACACACACACACACACACACACACACACACACACACACACACACACACACACACACACACACACACACACACACACACACACACACACACACACACACACACACACACACACACACACACACACACACACACACACACACACACACAAAGAAAGGAACATGCTGACTTTGGGAATGATATGGAAAGGGAACGACGAGTGAAGCATCTTCATCGTCGAAAACAATAATGGTCATCCTTTATTTGCTGTTCAAAGAAGTAGACATTTCACTTTATCCACCTATACTTGTCGCTCCGCTAAGAAGAGGGATTACATAAATGTATGCGAGTGATAGAAAGGGTCTTGTTGTGTATGCTTTGTCTGCAGTCCTACCAGCCAGTTGCTGATGACAGAGAGCGGGCAGATGATGAGAGTCGGGCGAGCCGATAGGTCCTCTGCACTGTCGGCGATGAAGGATTCCTCACCTGCACATCAACCAGAATGAATTCATACATCTGGCAATAAAGGATTTGAAACACCTGGAGAAACAGAGTAAGACTCACTCAGTGTGGGAGCGGCTTTCTTGCCGGTTTTCTTCTTCTTTGTGGCAGAATCTGCTGCGGAGCCACCCAGCGCTGCAGCAAAGCCCAGATCCTCCAGCAGCACTGGGGCCTCTGCACCTTCAACACAAACAACTGCTATCTGAGAAGCTGAAAATAGCATTTCTGGATATTTGTCCAAATAAAGAATCGCTTAAAGGTCCCCTATTATACTGTTTTTCATCAATATATCACAGCTCTCAGATATATACAAACATGTCTCTGATTGGCTGAAACACCAAACAGATCATTGCAGCATTACCCATAATCCCCTCTGTTTCAGCCCTGTTTCCAAAGTGCTGATTCTCTGTCTGTTACTTTAGATGAAAATAAGGAGCCCCTCCCCACGCCCCTCTGAGAGACATCTGGTTACAAAGAACTCAATGGTGCTCTAGGAGGAGATTCAGGTGATAAGGGGGGGGGGGGGGGTTACCTTGGTTGCTGATTGGCTAATGGTTACACAAGACAAAACATCGTGATGACATCACAAAGTGGCCAAAATCTGATCAGCTCATTTTCAGACAGGTTTTTATAGAAATGGATCAAAAAGAGAGAGAATCTTTGTTCCTGAAACTTTCAGAGTCTCTTTCCACAGAGGGGACACATGATGATGTAGAAGAGACATGAAGAAGAGGGGACACATGTTGATGTAGAAGAGACATGAAGAAGAGGGGACACATGTTGATGTAGAAGAGACATGAAGAAGAGGGGACACATGTTGATGTAGAAGAGACATGAAGAAGAGGGGACACGTGTTGATGTAGAAGAGACATGAAGAAGAGGGGACACATGTTGATGTAGAAGAGACATGGAGAAGAGGGGACACATGTTGATGTAGAAGAGACATGAAGAAGAGGGGACACATGTTGATGTAGAAGAGACATGAAGAAGAGGGGACACATGTTGATGTAGAAGAGACATGAAGAAGAGGGGACACATGTTGATGTAGAAGAGACATGGAGAAGAGGGGACACATGTTGATGTAGAAGAGACATGGAGAAGAGGGGACACATGTTGATGTAGAAGAGACATGGAGAAGAGGGGACACATGTTGATGTAGAAGAGACATGAAGAAGAGGGGACACATGTTGATGTAGAAGAGACATGGAGAAGAGGGGACACATGTTGATGTAGAAGAGACATGAAGAAGAGGAGACACATGTTGATGTAGAAGAGACATGAAGAAGGGGGGACACATGTTGATGTAGAAGAGACATGGAGAAGAGGGGACACATGTTGATGTAGAAGAGACGTGGAAGAAGAGGGGACACATGTTGATGTAGAAGAGACATGAAGAAGAGGGGACACGTGTTGATGTAGAAGAGACATGGAGAAGAGGGGACACGTGTTGATGTAGAAGAGACATGGAGAAGAGGGGACACGTGTTGATGTAGAAGAGACATGGAGAAGAGGGGACACGTGTTGATGTAGAAGAGACATGAAGAAGAGGGGACACGTGTTGATGTAGAAGAGACATGGAGAAGAGGGGACACGTGTTGATGTAGAAGAGACATGAGAAGAGGGGACACATGTTGATGTAGAAGAGACATGAAGAAGAGGGGACACATGTTGATGTAGAAGAGACAGGAAGAAGAGGGGACACGTGTTGATGTAGAAGAGACATGGAAGAAGAGGGGACACGTGTTGATGTAGAAGAGACATGGAGAAGAGGGGACACGTGTTGATGTAGAAGAGACATGGAGAAGAGGGGACACGTGTTGATGTAGAAGAGACATGGAGAAGAGGGGACACGTGTTGATGTAGAAGAGACATGAAGAAGAGGGGACACGTGTTGATGTAGAAGAGACATGAAGAAGAGGGGACACATGTTGATGTAGAAGAGACATGGAGAAGAGGGGACACATGTTGATGTAGAAGAGACATGGAGAAGAGGGGACACAGGTTGATGTAGAAGAGACATGAAGAAGAGGGGACACAGTGGTGATGTAGAGGAGACATGAAGAAGAGGGGACACAGTGTTGATGTAGAAGAGACATGAAGAAGAGGGGACACATGTTGATGTAGAAGAGACATGAGTAGAGGGGACACATGTTGATGTAGAAGAGACATGGAGAAGAGGGGACACAGTGTTGATGTAGAAGAGACATGAAGAAGAGGGGACACAGTGTTGATGTAGAAGAGACATGAAGAAGAGGGGACACATGTTGATGTAGAAGAGACATGAAGAAGAGGGGACACATGTTGATGTAGAAGAGACATGAAGAAGAGGGGACACGTGTTGATGTAGAAGAGACATGAAGAAGAGGGGACACGTGTTGATGTAGAAGAGACATGGAGAAGAGGGGACACGTGTTGATGTAGAAGAGACATGAAGAAGAGGGGACACATGTTGATGTAGAAGAGACATGAAGAAGAGGGGACACATGTTGATGTAGAAGAGACATGAAGAAGAGGGGACACGTGTTGATGTAGAAGAGACATGGAGAAGAGGGGACACGTGTTGATGTAGAAGAGACATGAAGAAGAGGGGACACGTGTTGATGTAGAAGAGACATGAAGAAGAGGGGACACATGTTGATGTAGAAGAGACATGAAGAAGAGGGGACACATGTTGATGTAGAAGAGACATGAAGAAGAGGGGACACGTGTTGATGTAGAAGAGACATGAAGAAGAGGGGACACATGTTGATGTAGAAGAGACATGGAGAAGAGGGGACACGTGTTGATGTAGAAGAGACATGGAGAAGTGGATTTTGCATAATAGGTGCCCTTTAAGCGATGAACCAAAACACTGGTCATGTACCTTTACTGGGCTGCCGCTTGGTGGCTTTCCTCTTCCCTTTGCTCGTACCTGTGAGTAGAGCAGACGGGTCAAATGGATGCAAGCCACAAATAGCGTGAAGCTAAAAGGTAAAGATATACATGTCACAATTAAATCTTACTTTTTTCTGACTTGACAACAACCTCTTCCGAATCAATCACCTCCACCTGAGGACTGACCCACACAGGATAATGTCAGACATATACAGAGAGAAAAGTCAAGTCAGTTGTATCAATAATACCACCGATGGTCCCAAAACATGATTACATTTTTAAAAAACACATGACTAAATGTATGTAAAATATATAGAGTGATATTTAACAAACATGGGACAATACAATCTGCCCAATTCAATCAAGTCACACTTACAGGTCTGAGCAAAGAGAACCAGCTGCTTCATCGCCTGCGCTGCTCCCTGAAGCAAAGACACATCATGTTAGCTCTCTGTTTCTGTTTCACACACACTCTAAAGAAAGACAAAGGAAAACGTGAACAGTAAAGTACATATTGAAAGTTGAGAGTACCTTCCAGTTTGGAGGCCATGTCTGGTTGAGTTTTGGCTTTGAAAGGTGAAGACCGCTCTTTCTGCAAACATGTAAACAAACACTTTATTTTATTTATTTATTTGGTGGGGACATTAAAGGTGGGGTAGGTAAGAAAGCAGAAACCAGCTCGAGTAGAATTTGAAAGTACGCAGCTGAAAAAAAATATGCCCCTTCCTTCAGACTTCCTCACAGAGCCCCTCCTCCAACACACACGAACGCGCACATGACCAATGAGGGCACGAGATAAGTGTGTGCACAGATGGAAGGCTGACAGGCAGGTAGGCCATCCAGTTACTTTAGCCGGGCCGGCTCAGGTGATTGGTCGTGCTTTTTACAGCGCCACGGCTTCCGGAGATACATTTTTTTAATGTATTTTTTGTCAAAGAATTTAATATATTCATTGCTATCGGGATGTTAAGAGCATTCCATGGAATATAACAAGTGTTTCTGAAGTGAATTACCTACCCCACCTTTAACGAACACTTACAAGTGTAAATATGGCAGATTTAGCTTTGAGCTACTTTCCATCCGCGGTCCCTCACATAAAACATTAAAGGTGAGGTAGGTAAGTTTGGGAAACCGGCTCGAGATACACTTTTTGTTATATTCCATGGAATGCTCTTAACATCCCGATAGCAATGAATATCTTAAGTGCTTTGACAAAAAATCCATGTCATCCGTGGAAGCCGTGGCGCTGTAAAAAGCACGACCAATCATCTGAGCCGGCCCGGCAGATTTCTTCCTGCTGTGTATTTTTAAATTCTAGCACACTCGAGCTGGTTTCTCCAAAATGACCTACCCCACCTTTAATAAAATGAAAATTACAAACATAGCAGTACAAATAGATAAAATGCAAGAAAATACCCAAGTATTTAGGACATGGGAATACAATATAGCAGCATCGATACATAAAGTGCAAGAGAAGATACCCGTTATGATGAACACAAGTCATTCAGACAGAGGGTGGATTGAAAGGAACACACACAGCTACACTTACACATATCTCCACAGGCAGAGGCTTTCCTTTGTGGAAGTTGGTGAGGATCAGAGCAATGGTTGTCAGAGTTTTCCCCTGGAGAATAAAAACAGGGGCTTTAGTGTCGATTCACGTCTGCCAGCCTCCCTTTGTACAAACCATGAACATTCAAATACGGTTATATGAGGCACAGTTGTATATATTAGCCTACATGTTTTTAGTGTAACACGTATTTTTTGCAGTTTTCTCTACTATATACAGCAAAAAGCGACTGACCAAACATTTCATCATAGGTTTTTGTAGAATAAACATGTTCTCTTTATGGTCATCATGTCACATCACATGAGTTTTACTCACCAGTCCCATGTCATCTGCCAATATTCCCCCCCGAATGATCTCTGGTATTTCTTTGGCAGAGAAGCACGTGAGAGTGTTGTAGTACAGCTCGCCTCTCTTCTCCCAAAACGGAGGCAGGGTAGATTTGTTTTCTCGAGCGCACATCCAGGACAGCGCCACCTTCTGGTGAGGCATGAGGGGAGTACCTACAGACTGCAGAGGAGAAGAGCTGCGTGTACAATAAAGCTGCACGAAAACCTGACTAAAACAACACAGAAACAACTAACATTACAGCAGCTGTGTTGGGGTGCAAGTAGGTTACGACTCAGAAACAATTAGGGTTGCAAAGGGCCGGAACATTTCCATGGTTGGAAATATTCCATATTGGAAACTTTCCATGGGAATAATGGGAATTATGGGAATGAATGGGAACTAACTGGGAATTGAGGGTAATGTAATCGAGTTGTATCACATCCAAGCATAAACATTTTGTTTTGCCATAAGAAAACATCAATGCAAAATGATACAGTTAAAAAACATTAACAGATTTATTTGCAAGTAGAACAGAACAAGTTTTAATTATTTTATTGAACAATCATTTGTTTAATTGAAGAACAAAAACATGAATGTTGAGTTAAATATTACTTCTAGAAATCATGTGAGCATGTGATGGAGGAATGCACAGCGCCTGTAGGGGGTGTGGTCTCAATAGCCCAATAGTAAGCAGTGTGCTATGGCATGGATACTCAAGTGTACTTGAATGGCTTCCGTTTGCTTTAGTCAAGATTATGCTAAAATATACTTTCCCTAACTATATTTAAGTTCCCTACGAAGAGCCAACCTTCAATTTAGAAAATTCCCATTTTATTCCCATGGAAAGTTTCCATCTTTGAAAATTCCCGGAATTTTGCAACCCTAGAAACAATAGGCAGTTTATCTACGAACTGTAGCAAGAAACAGAAGTTAGAAAGAAAGAAAATTCTTCTTTGATTTATTGTACATTATAATGATATACGATACAAAACGACAGATAAAGAATCAAAAACAAACCTCTGCTGCTTGTTTCTCTCCGTCTTTACTCTCCATCAAACCATCAAAAAGGTTGTCAAATGCATTCTTCAGCTGAAAGTCAAAGAATAAACAATGTGGCATAATCCTTAAATATATAGTTATACAATGAAGTCCTAACAATAATGATGAATAATGCCAAATGTTGATTACAGTTATATATATATACCGTACTTTTCGGACTAGAAGCCGTGACTTTTCCCCCCCATTTTTTTTGTACAGCTAACGGCCACTAGGGAACCTCCTAAATCTATGGATTTACAGGTAAAATTAACCACCTTTAACCCTATGGGCTCTATGACCGGTCCGCGCCCGCCACCTTTAAGCGGCGGGCTCCAGCAGGAAAAGCTGGAGGCCGGAAAAGAGCGAGACAGGTAGCGCGCCAAAGTAAAAGTGGAACCGAGAGACAGAACGAGAGCAAGACAGACGGACAATTTAGCTGCTGCGGCTTATATGCAGGTGCGCTTTATAGTCCGAAAAGTACGGTATATATATATATAATACACCAAGGTCATTGAAGTGCATTACCTCCTCTGCAGACAGAGCGGTGGTCAATCCTTTCTTAGATGAGTACGCACGAGCACCCTGCCCTTGAGTATATGAGTTCTGACTTCCACCTGAAATCACAAACACACAATAAACAGTTAAGTTGATTAACAACGCGTGAACATTATGTGTTGTATGTAAGAGTGCAGGCTAGGTGGATAAGGACGATGTGTTTCCATTAGGAGGCAGCTGAAATGGGACGGTTGAGTTTGTTTGTACCTGTTGCTTTGCTTGCACCCGAGTTTAGTTTAAACCCGCGGCGTGACATGTTCTCCATCACAGCATTTTTATTTTCTTCTTGGCCCCAGAAGGACAGCATCACTGGCATGGTGAAGGAGTTTTTGGTCCCTGAATGCACCACGCTGACACAGCAACAACACAACATTATACACAAACATCCATAACATCCATCTGGCTGCAACTTAAAAATTATTTATCTAATGTATCATATTCCAATCACGACTTCACCGTTTTTCTTTTTGTATTTATTTGCACTATTTTTTCTGTTTGTCCGTTTTATTGTGTTGCACTCTTGGAGGAGTCTGTGACCTAAGATTTTCATCGTCATGACTACACTGCACTGTAGCTATGTTCGTATGACCAATAAAAGCCTTGAACCTTGAAACACATTTTAACCAACAGTAATCCCAGTCAACCTGACCTACTGTAAATAAGTAGAGAGATAATTCAATATTTAAAAAGGAATCTAATCAAATGCAGAGGTTTATGTGGAGAGACAGTCAAAAGCAGCCTTTTATGTTCATGTTCAGAGTAAGTAAGGTTGCTGGGAAGAAATGCTGATAAGAAATGTGCAGGAAAAGACACTGACAGGCGCAAATGACACTCCACTCACCCCTCTACTTTCGCCAAATTGTTGTCCATAACGTGAGCCATTGCTGCCGCCAGCTCCCGCTTAATGTGGCCCACTTGGTTGCCATAAATGTTGGAAACCATCACTGCATTGCGGTCGTATGGATTCTGGGGCTGTCGCACCAAACCGACCATTTCCCCTTGATTCACCTGAAAGAGTAAAACACAGAAACTTTGAGGCATTCGTTCTCATTTGTGAATCAGGGCACGAGAGCAGGGGGGGCCAAACTAGGGCTGAACGATTCATCGATTTGAAATCGTGATTTTAAATGATGCAATTATCAAATCACAAAGCCTGTGATTTAATTTGTTTAAAAAAAAAAAAAAAAAATGTAATTAGATTTTGTTCTTCTTGTGTGTCATCCACACCAATCAGAGATGCTGTGCTCCACATGTACCAGTCATTGTTAACCAATCAGAAGTGGCCCATGATAGAAGGTGATAGACAGATTGATCCAATCACCTGCCAAGTATTTTTGAAATACTTTTCCAAATGGCTTCCAATGGAGCTCTAGATGGTTTGGTGAACCATCTGAGTCAGGTTAGTACTGCTCCATCACATGTTTCTATTACAGGGTGAATCTTAAACTGAAGCTTGACTTTAAAGCAACCCAACGGAAGTTTCATGTAAGTTTAGTTCTTTCAATCGTAGCTCGGGCTGCTAGAGACGGGAGCGCGTTGATGCGACCTTCCTAGCCGGAGATATGGCCGCATTTTACAATAAACTTCCGTCGGGTCGCTTAAAAACAAATATCCCAAATCGAATCGCAACATCTGTCCCCAAATCGTACAGCCCTAGTCCAAACTGCCCACAAATGAAACTTGTGCTCGTCTTGTACTTCTTAAATATATATATGTAAACATATATTACACCGTATTCATGTGTTAACAAGCCAACTTTTAAAATAAATTCAGGCAATTACATTTGAAAACATTTTCTAACAAATCTAACTTGATAAGAAAAAAGCCCAAAAACGTATTTGTATAAAAAGCGTGAAATATACCCTCCATATTTCCCCTAATTATAACAATCTGAGGCTCCTGTTTTAAGGGATGGGCTGCCAAATAAATAAATGAAACCCTCTGGAGAGCTGGGATCTAGGCGGTTTTTTCTTAAAGCATATTCAAGTAACAACTAACAAGCATCATTTACCTACATTTGATTGATTTTGCTGACTTATAACTTAAGAGACGATACACCTCACCTAGTGGCCCAGCCCTTCTTATAGTTTTCTGTATGTGGCCCTCGGTGAAAAAAGTGTGGACACCCGTGCACTAGAGCAGGGGTTCCCAACCTTTTTTCCCAAGAGCCCCCCAAATGAGGGGGGGGGGGGCGCAACAGTTTAAAAGTCTCAAAAATGCTACAACGACTGTCACAAACTGGATGAATGTGACGTATTTTGTTAAAGGAGGATGAAAGCGTAATTAAGGAGCACTATTGGAGCGACTTTGATGGTTATTGGACTCAGGATTCATTCATTTGGATTCCCGCTGTATGAAGAAATTAAAGGACGGCGGAAGTGGAAACAATTCACAAAGGGATTAAACTGTTTAAAACACATGCTCAAAGTAAGCCGGATTTTGCCGATGTGTTTATGTGGATTCCAAAGTCGTAAATAATCTACAAAATGGAGGAGACCGATCTGATCGGAGCAACTGTGACAAATAAAAAACTGAAACCGGCATGGACAATGACTATGTTTTAAAAATGCGCTTATCCAGAAAAGCCTGGTTTGCAAACTTTACGGAGAGAAGAAACATTTCTATAGAAAGAATTATACATTTCTGTCTTTTTATGCTTTAATACTAACTTGAATTTTTATTTTTTTACATTTTTTAATCAACTGTTTTTTATATTTTATTGTAATGCAGAGAAATGGCTTTTAGTGAAAATCATGTATTGCCTTACAATTATATGTAAAAAAAAAAAATGTAAAAAAAAAAAAAAAGTCTAAAAATATGATATTTGGCCTCAAACCATCTGAGGCCTGGCCCTGCGATCTTTGACGCCCCCGCCCCCCAGGTTTGGAACCACTGCACTAGAGGAATAAAAGTGATCTATCCTCACCACCCCTGTATAGAATCTGAGGCCGACCACAGTGCCCTGCAGGTGGCCGAACGGCACGCTGCCGTCTGCGTCCGGCTCCTCCGACGCAGCGGCTCTGATGGCCTGCGAGAGCGTCTCTGCACTGGAGTCATAGCGCTCTGTGAAGAGGTCCACCTCACTGTAACTGTCCCAGCCGAACCCCCACCTGCGAGAGAACATGATGCCTGGAAAACACCCACAAAGACACAGCATTAAAGGTCTCCTATTATATAATGTTTTTCATCAATATATTATAGGTCTCCCATAATCCCCTCTGTTTCAGCACGTGATAAAGTGACAACATGAACAATACAAAAACACTTTTGAGGGTGCACAGAATTGAAGCTGCAGGTAGGGCTGGGCATTTATCAAATTTACAACCCTATTGTGATATGAGACCAGATATCTTTTTACATATGATAATATTGCAGTGTCTTTAAATGTCCTGGTTTAAACGTTTGCATCACAGTGGATGTAATTAAAACTAGCTGCACCTATACCAGCTTTGATAAACACGTTAATAAATTAT
This sequence comes from Pseudochaenichthys georgianus, assembly GCF_902827115.2. Classification (NCBI taxonomy): domain Eukaryota; kingdom Metazoa; phylum Chordata; class Actinopteri; order Perciformes; family Channichthyidae; genus Pseudochaenichthys; species Pseudochaenichthys georgianus. The sequence continues at coordinate 2,745,910 of NC_047524.1, read as the reverse complement.
ATTTAAAACATATAATACATTATTTGGAAATGGGCTTATTCACATAATGAGTATTTTTACTTTTGGTACTTTATGTATATTTGGATGATAATATTTGTGTACTTTTACTTGAGTATCATTTTGAATGCAGGACTTGTCTGGGAGTATTCCTTAACTCTGGTACTAGATCCGAGTACTTCTCCCACCTCTGGAAAGCAACCATAGTCATCATCCCTACATTAACGGTGCGATATCGAAGTATTTGATCAGAGATAACAGGTTGTAACTACAGGGAAAGTTACACTACACACCTGTTTACTATCAGGGGACGTTAGACAGAGGTGGAAGAAGTACTCAGATCTTGTTCTTTCGTAAAAGTAGAAATACCAGAGTGTAGGAAATAGTCTATTACAAGTAAAAGTCCTGCAATCAAAATGTTACTCAAGTAAAAGTGCAGCAAGTACTCGCATCAATTGATTATAATTATGAATGCATTCATGTGTTGATCAAAGCTGGTAAAGGTGCAGCTAGTTTTACTTTGTGTACTGCATAGCTTGTGCATTTTCTCCAGGTGGAACTAAAGACTGATTTAATCTGTAAATAGATGTAAAGTAAGTTAAAGTTATGTAGTGGAATAAAAGTAGACTATTTACCTCTGAATTGTATTGGGGTAGAAGAACAAAGTAGCAAACAAATTGAATAGTCAAATACAGTCTATAAGTACCTCAGAATTGTACTCAAGTACAGTACTCGAGTTCCTTCCCACCGTTAAGATAACGAAGCTATATTCTTCTTCTTCTGTTGTTTTAATGGCGGTTGGCAAACAGCTTTAAGGTGCATTCCTGTAAGCTAGCTAATTGTGAACGTTCATTTAACGGTAGCTAACTGCCAGTTTGAGTTATCCTTAGCTTTAAGTACGCTATCGTGTCTTGCGATACGGCTATGTAAAGAATTAGAGACAGAGTGTGAGATTTATCTGTAATAAGCTTAGACTGTCTTTGTGTATATATAAACGTAATTAGCAATGTCTTACTGTTTATCTGCACCTCCGCGCCTTTCGATTTTTCTCACAGTGGATTGTTGTTTCCGGTTGTAACCTTCATAATAAAATCTTATTTTGGGATATTTTATAATGATCTGAAAACTACAAATTGTTTGTTATCTGCACATTTGTTTATATTATTCATTTGATTCAGGGCTTTAAATATATATTATTTTTCCCTTAGTGTTTTATTTTATTTTAAGTGGGTTTATTGAGTTAATTGATCAAAATGACAATGTACCTTGACAATGTCAAATTTGCTCGTCTCCGTTATACATCATTTTCAATTGGTGTTCAATTCTGGGAGACTGACGATGAACCACACTGGTGGTCCAGAGGTCTATGCACTGGTGGTCCAGAGGTCTATGCACTGGTGGTCCAGAGGGATATGCATTGGTTCTTCATGCAGGTGCTCGAGGTGTTGATATTTGTTATCAACACCCAGAGGTGGGGTGCATCTTATGTCTTCTGCTATGCTGATGTAAAATATAGTATAGACTCTTCTTTCACTATTTTTTATTATTATTTGTATTTACTTGAACATCTCACAACATTCTCTTACACTATTTTATTTATTTTATGTTATTTCTTGCACTGTTTTATTGGTTTTATTTGTTTTATGTCCTATTGTGTTGCATTGTTGGAGGAGCCTGGGACTTGAGTTTCTCATTGCCATATCTACACTGTAGCTACTGTGCATATGACAATAAAGCCTTGAATCTTAAAAAAACTCAAGTGAATCAAACTAATACAGCACATCTTTTATCTTATTCTATTTATACGAGTATTTTGTCATATTATACTGAGCATATTGTTTTGGTATATCTACATTTTACATTCTTATTCTATTTAATATTGAATAATCCATTCTTGCACAATAATATCCTGCATTATATTTGTTACTGGAGATTTGTATTACCACATGTATATATATTTTTTATTTTATATTCTTTATCTTTTAACTTTTTAACTTGCTATTTTATTTCTATTTCTAAAATATATTGGACTGTTTATTTCTGGGTCTTAGTTTATCTTTTATTTTATTATGCTGATGCAATGCAAACATTTCCCAAATTGGGATCAATAAAGTACATCCATCCACCCATTCACTTTGAAATCAAAGTCACCTTGTTTCCGGTGTTGTGTCCGTCCTCTTTTACAGTCCGACGCAGTGCAAACAAACAGCGGCCGCTTTTCACCAGCTGCACTGTACGCGCCTTTTGCGTTTTGTCCATTGGCGCTACGGAAGCCGTGAGGTTCCAATTCCCCGGTTGGTTTTCTACGAGGTTCCGCTTCCTCTCCGCCAAGGCAAGTTCCTCCCCGGGCCGAGTAAAGGTCCAGGCCGAGAGTAATCGGGGGGAGAAAGACAGGATTTAAGTGTGTGTGATTATAAACGATATCGTGCTTCACACCTCTAGGAAGTTTTGGGGGAAATCTGAGCGTCAAATCTGGTTTTTCAACGGGGCGAATATCAGCAAACACGGGGCGGAGTTTCTGGAGTTAAGCCGGAGTGCGGTTGAGTTTTCTGCGGTTGACAGCAACCGGTGAGTTTACATTTCTTTATTCCACACCAAAAATCAATCAGTCTTAAATACAAGTTACAAGTTATTTGGTTAAAGCTGTTAACTACTTTTTCATTGTTCTTCCATATCTGTTAATGGGACGATTTTGTTGTCTCTTAGCTGGGATAAACACACGAGATCAAGAGTTAGTGGAAGTTGTGGCTTGTCTGTCAGATTTTTAATGTAAACCAAAGAAAGAACAGAATTAAGGCACACTATAGTATTTTACAAATGTTGATACAACACATCTACAATACCAGCTTACAAAAGTCTGGCCTTCTTCGCTAAAATAGGTCTATGAAGAATATCTAACAACCAGTCCAGAAGCTGGTTTCTGTCACTTCAAGTTGTTCTGTATACAATTGCAGAGCAAACACACAGTATAGTGAATGTGTAGCTACAATAAACACTTGGAAATGATCAGTGTTGAAGTGGAAGTTCAAAGTATACAGGCCAAACTATTCTCCTGAAATCCTCAACATATAATCAAAACACTTCAAAATCCATTCAAACATGCCGGAGATGATTTAACACGCATCTTGTTAGGAAACTACTGTATTACATCACAGATACATCCCTTTTTAATTAAATCAAACTATCTTGAATAATTAAACATAAGGTCCCCCTACGTACTTAAATGAAAACAAAAGTCGTGTGAGTTTGTTCCTTTGTTGTTATAATTACTGTACCTATCACGCTATATTTTTTACTTCCATGAAATTAAAAAAAGTAACCATATTCTGCTTTTTTTTTTTTACAGCAATAACATTCTCTTGTATTGTAACACCTCTACTACCTAAATAATGTATACCTGCAAACTACTGCTGGGGACCACATATTTGTGTATTCATAGAGAGGGCTTTAAGAACTTTTTTTAGGGATAACCCTGGGATATTTCAGACAATCTGTGTTATAGTCTTGCCTTTGACCCTGCCTGCAGATGCTACAAATCAGTGTTTAAATCTGTGACTCCTCAGTCCTTACTGATCATGCTGCAGCTACACTGAAACATTCATTCATCCATTTGCCCTGAAGCTAACAGACGTCCACTGTGAGTCCTGAGCCTGGATCTGAACCTGGTCCAAACTGTGGAGCAAAGTTCTGCCAGCGACCCGGGACTCCAGGTTGCCAGGTTGGTGATTTGTTTCGTCACAAAGTTGACACAGGGGGAGGCAGCTGTTTGAATAACAGGATAAGGTGGGCAGTGTGTTTACGCCTCATTCACTGCCAGACCCATAATCAGTGAAGTCACTGTAGAGGGGGTGTGTGTGCGCATGATATAGCACAAATGTGTGTGTGTTTGTATGTTTCTGTGTGAGCGAATGAGAGGGGTAACAGTGGTTTTGTGTGTGTGTGTGCTTCATCACTGCTTCCAGGAAGTCCTGTGCAGAATTTCCTTTTATAGAAGCCGAATACAAAAGGCTTGCTGTCCACTTCCTGTAAACAGCTCCGGGGCTGTGTTTGCTGCGTTCTGGTTGGTCGGCGCGGTCCTGTGAGCCTCTGGCGCTCGGGGAGTTCCAGGATGAGGAAGTGGGCTTCCCTTCATGGCGGACAGCCACAGGGAATAGAAAGTGCTCTGATGCAGCGAGAGGGCGCAGAAAGAGGAATAAGAATTATAATAAGCAGGGATGTGACATGCTCCGAGGCACAGGGAGGATGAAACGTTTCTGTGAATTAAAAACAGATGAGGGATGGAGTGAGGCGGTCTCTGGATGGCAGAAAGTGTGGTTCGCTGACTGAGCATGCAGGGTTTGAGGAAACATAAGAAGCTTAGGGACAGGGATGTAAAGAAAGTAGTCAATTGAAAATAAAACATTCATTCAATTCAACACCTTCAAGTTTCATCAACAAGGCAAAAATAGGTCAACGTTTTTACATCTTAAACTAGGGAAGGTTCAGGCTCTTTATTTGTACCCGTAGGTAGATTTAGTTTGCAGATAAAAAGACAAGAGATCCATCCTGACACACTCTAAAAACAAACACAGACAACAGACACATCTCTAATAAAAGTACTCCCTGCTCCGTCAAATATTTAAAAACACTTAAAATGAAAACACTAGTACAAACATGGACATTCAAAATTCATTATTAAATAAATAGGGGAATACGTTGATCTGATATTTTCTCTTTTAAAGGGGACCTATCATTTAAAATGCACTTTTGTACGTCTTTTAGACATGAATATGTGTCCCCGGTGTGTCAGGGAACTCACCAAGTGTCAGGAAACACAACCCTCTCTCTTTTCCTCCCAAAATCTCTAAAAACGGGGCTGCAACGGAGCTGATTTTTCTGACATCAGAAAAAATCTCTCCACCGATCAGGGGAATGAGAGACCGCTCAAAAGCGCTGGAGATGCTGTAGTACATATGCCAGGCCTGTAGGTGGCGCTGTAGTCTGCCACACAAGCAGAATCAGCCCGTACAAAAACAGGGCTGGAAAAGAGCAAATAGAGCGACGTGAGGCTAAAATGCAGGATCTGTTTGGTATTTTGAAAAAAAAACTTCACAGACATGTTTTATATAGGTATGACCCTACAATATATGTTTCAAATATCGCATGATAGGTCCACTTTAAATAATGAATATGAAAACTCAATTTGCCTGCAGACACAGAGTATCAACACAACACCAGTGTTCTTTAGATGTGTTTCATCAATGTGTGCACAGCGGCTCTCTCAAGTGATCCCATTTCTGAAGCTGTAATCTTGCAAATCTTTGGCTTCTTTTGGAAATAAACCTTTAACAAGAGATGGATGAAGAGATTGACATGGTGAATATTGACATGGTGAATATGTAGCATAGATAAGATAAGATGGATCTTTATTAATCCCCGTGGGGAAATTCAGGTGTACAAGCAGCAACAGGGTAAGCGTGAAAAACAGGACAGCAAAGATTCACACAGATTAATAAAATCAAGAAAAAAATTAAAATGATAATAATAATAAAAGACTATGAAATACGAGATGAGTAAAAATAAGAGTAAAATAACTGTCAGCATATATACATATTTGGTCATATAAATTATGAAGTACGAAATGAGTTAAAGTGAAAATGGACATCTGTACATAGTGACATATCTATCTACTTATAATGGGTCTACTACTAATATATTAACATGGGTTGTGGAAACAGTGTATATTTATGTATAAATATATAAATAGCATAACTAACTAACGGGACCTAGCCATTTCTGTCGGGGGGTTATGTTCCTGACTATCTCTGGGCCTTTAACTTCATAGTAATAACTGGTCCTGGCAAAGATCCCTGTTAGAAAGCAGAATTGTTATGTTTTCATGTTAAGCTAAGCTAACTTAATGCTAACTCCAGCTACACTTTTATCACACAGACAGGAGAGTGGCATTGACCCTCGAATCTACTTCTAGGAAGGTATGTTTTCCAAAAATTAGAAGATTAAATAAACATTTAAAGTCTCCATTGACAAGCTACTTAAAGACTCTGTTAGTCATACAGTATAAGTATTACTAGGGTGTGTTATACATAAACACAGGAGTGTGTACTCTGCAGTGCTGCTTTTAAGTGTGCACCTGCCTGCTCCTCGCAAAAAAAATGTTCTGGTGTGCTTAGCAAGCTTAGCTCAAAGCCACATAAAAGAGCTTCGAGGACTCACAATGGAGCCCCTGTTGGCAAGGGGGAGTGTTTTACTGCAGGGAATGAGGAGGAGCCGTGTGTGTGTGTGTGTGTGTGTGTGTGTGTGTGTGTGTGTGTGTGTGTGTGTGTGTGTGTGTGTGTGTGTGTGTGTGTGTGTGTGTGTGTGTGTGTGTGTGTGTGTGTGTGTGTGTGTGTGTGTGTGTGTGTGTGTGTGTGTGTGTGTGTGTGTGTGTGTGTGTGTGTGTGTGTGTGTGTGTGTGTGTGTGTGTGTGTGTGTGTGTGTGTGTGTGTGTGTGTGTGTGTGTGTGTGTGGTGTGTGTGTGTGTGTGTGTGTGTGTGTGTGTGTGTGTGTGTGTGTGTGTGTGTGTGTGTGTGTGTGTGTGTGTGTGTGTGTGTGTGTGTGTGTGTGTGTGTGTGTGTGTGTGTGTGTGTGTGTGTGTGTGTGTGGGATGGACGGACAGACAGACAGGAGAACACGCCCAAGCCCTGCAGCTAAGGAATTCCTACTGAGACAACGTGTCTCAGCCTGGCCAGCCAGCACCCAATATTTAGTCTAAAACACACACACACACACACACACACACACACACACACACACACACACACACACACACACACACACACACACACACACACAGAGACTTTGAAAAAAGACATTAAGGCTGGACGCGGTCTAATTTTATCCTGCCGGAGCAAGAATACACTTGTCCGATTCAAGACCACTGAGGAATGAGGCAGCTTGCTAAGACCTGCCCTTAGACGAGAGGTAGAGGGCTGAGTAGTTAAATGAGCTCTGGAGACAGAGGCACACACACTAGCCGGGAATACAAACGTTTTTATTTTCTACCTTATCTTCTGTAAGACGCAGAAGAAGCGACAAACAGGTCAGTATTTAGCAAAAAGGCAAGTTGGTGAAAAGATAAAGAAAGCTTGGAGAGTGTTTGGTGTCCTGTAAGTGGGCGGATTTGTTTCAGAATGATTTTCCTCACTGTCAAATTTCAAAGTTACCTGATTTAACATCATGGCTATCAGTAGAAGTGATAGCTGCCGCCCTGAAGCGTGAGACGTAGGGTACAATGAATGTTTCAGAAACTATGCCGGGAGGGAAGCCTTGAGTCAGGTTAGTGCTGATGTGTCTTCTGGCGTGGGCACTCGTTTATTACACATGACAAATCACCTTATGCGAACTGAGTTTTGTTAACCTCAAAGACCTAATGTTCTTTGTGCTGGTTAATGTGTTAAGAATATGAGCCTGCATCAAGATAACTTCACAGGTTCAAAGTTCATTTATTGTCCTTGTACAACACGGGGTTACTCAACCAGACTCGGTTGTAATCCCTTTATACTACACAAGAAAAACAAGAGAGAAGCCGATGCATTCCTGTCGGGAAGGGAATGTTTGGAGTTTCAGGAGGAAAGTAAATGGGAGAAACAAAAACACTTTTTCTGGGCAGATAATATGTCCATCTTTAAAGTAGGGTGGGTACTGTGGTTTAGGAACATATTTAGTTTAATTCAAATGCTCCGACTTGCTTTATCTGCGGCTGTAGGGTAATAATCCGACCTGACTGAGAGCCTGTGCGTTTTCAGAGTCTTCCTCAAGCTGCCAACTAGACGTTTTGGGTACTAACAATAGCCATGTTTGTTATTTAGATTTATTATGATCTGTTGTGTACACAATGTTGATCGTGGGGCTGAAGAGGAAGGCCTGAGGAGACGGGTTGACCGTGTGGCCAACTTGGCAAGTTCTTCATTAGATTTAGCAGCTTTTGGAGTTAGTGCCCTCATTAGAAAAGAGTTGGTAATATTTTCTAATCTTTCTTACTCGTGCTGGCTTCTCTAATGCTACCCAAGCTTTAACAGTTACAATTCCACATCAGGGAAACAGTGTCCATTAACTTTGAGTTGACTTTGAGTTTGAGTTGGCCAGTAAAGTGCAACACCCTGAAGACTCGGCGAGTTCAGAACCAAGAGTTCTTCATTAGATTTAGCAGCTTTTGGAGTTAGTGCCCTCATTAGAAAAGAGTTGGTAGTATGTTCTAATCTTTCTTACTGCTGGCTTCTCCAATGCTACCTACCCAAGTTTCAACAGTTACAAATCCACATCAGGGAAACAGTGTCCATTAACTTTGAGTTCTAAACCCGGTCTGTGCAGAGGAGCACTTTACTGAGTCGGCCAGTAAAGGGCAACATCCCGATAATGTGGGCACCAAAGTCTCCTTTTCCCTAATTTAAAGGTCACCCATCATGCTATTCTTAGGCAATAGCATAGGTCTCAGATATATACAAATATATAAAAAAAACATGTCTATGAAGTGTTTTGCTCAAAATACCAAACAGATCACCCATTCTAGCCATGCCTCATATCCCTCTATTTCACTTCCTGCTTCAAAAGTGCTGATTTTGGGTATAAAGCTTTATAAAAAAAAAAAAATGGATAAAAAAAAGGGTGATGAAACGCCATATCATGGATTATCAAGGATCTGAAACAGTCTGGAGCTCAAAGGCTTTCTCTCTTGCCGGTTATACCACAAGGTGAGTTCCTTTTTACTTCCTGCTTCTTCACACACATGCTCTCCAGTACAGGTTAGTTCTGAGTGTTAGCGATGCTAATGTAAACACCGACCATATTACGTCCAAAACAGTCGGGCATTGTTTCTGATGGCAACGTTTCTGATTGGGCCGTGGGTCCACATTTCAGATATTACGTCATATCGGACGCAAATCTGGATCAGCTCCGTTGTTCCCTGTTTTTAGAGATTTGGGTACGGAGGAAAAGAGAGAGGGTTTTATCTTCTGACGCTGCGTGAGTTCCCTGACACACCGGGGACACATCTTTATGTATGAAAGACATCAAAAAGTGACTTTTGCGTGATAGGTCCCCTTTAAGTTATGTTGTGGTGTTATGTATCCGAGGGGATTCAGGCCCGTAGAGCTGTGTGAGGAAGAGGTCATATGTTTTCCTCCTGTACCTGAGCTTAGTCTTTTATCCAGGTTAAAAAGGTGGTGTGTCATTGGGCGGTCAGACACAGGAAGTGAGGAAACCTTTGTTTGCTTCCTGTTTCCTGTCTGTGATGTCACCAAGAATGTAGGCTGCCGCTCACCGTTGTTTAAACTGCTTGCTCTGCAGTACTGGAAGAGGTGCTTTTGTGCATGTGTGTGCATGCGTGTGTTTGCGTCTGCAATGTCACCATATTAGGGTAATGGATTACCCTCAGAATGTCTACCCGTGGTAAAGAGTAAGCACCCAAATCAATAAGCAATACAACCGTTTCAAAAACTCCATTATAAGTACAATTCCTCTAAAATCCAACTTAAAATGGACAAAACTATGGCTGCACGATGTATCATGTTTTTTATCATCATTGCTATATGAACACATTGTGAAAGACTGCAACATGAGGGATTTATGAGTCAGCGAAAAGAGAAGTCATCTGTAGAGAACTGGACGAAATAAAGCTACCGTTCCCTTTTTGTGTTCAATTGTTAATTTGTTCAGTAAGAGAATGTTTGAAATATCTTTTCATAAGATGGCTTGTTGTTGTATTTCAGCAGCAGACACATTGATACTTGTTTATTTATTGAAGGAAACATCTCACATTTTCCTCATTGTGCAGCCACACCAAAAACAAGCCAAAGATAGCTGTGAAACACTAGTTTATTGCTACGTGTTTCCCCAGCATACATAATATAAAATACTCTAGTGAAATTAATACACATTTAAGAACAGTATTTTATTGTTTACATCGCGTTTCTGAGGTTTCACAGCTCGGTTTTCCTTCTCATCGAGCTGCTCCTCGCTCTTATCCCTTTGCCTTGCCATTCTCAGTCTCTCACTAACTCGTAGACACTCTTCCCTCTCTCTCTCTCTCTCTGCCGCTTCTCCTTCCTCATTCATGTGTTACGAGACTCAACACGTCACTTTGCCCATTCAGCGGTGCTTCCTGTTCACACTCTCTGTTCCGTTCGCTCCAGCCTTCAGTCTCACCCACAGATTGTGGTATGGATGGATTTGTTAGGTCCGTGTGAGTCTTTCTGATTTTGTTGTAACGTTGTTTCGTTCTCTGTGAAATGTAGGCTAAGCTGTACTTGATTTGTAACCCTCTCTTAGTAGCATTCAGGGGCTAACGTGTATGGTTCTAGCTGGGATTGTGACATCTAAAAAAAACAGGAAGAAGTGAGCCAGTGTTTGAGGGCACAACGGACTTGCTGTATCGCTTCTAATTTGTCCGTCTCCTCTTGTGTGTGCAGGTGTACGTGTGTGTAGATGTGTGACAGCGGAGTGTGTGAGGACAAGCCCCCCGCCCCCCCTGTCAGGATGAGCAGCCAAGGAGGAGCCAAGGACCCGCAGTCGGCCAATCACAACTCTCGCCCACTGCCGTCTGTACCGGAGGAGAAGAAGTCCAGAAACAAGATCATCTCCATGTTTGCCTCTGAGAAAGGTAAGGGGGTGTGGAGCGTAGACACACACACACACACACACACACACACACACACACACACACACACACACACACACACACACACACACACGATAAAACAACAGCAAACACACCCAACTTCAACTCTACCTGCAGGAGGCAGGAAGAAGGACCGCGACAAGGACAGACCCGAGATCTCCTCGCCCTCAGACTTTGAACACACCATCCATGTGGGCTTCGATTCGGTCACTGGAGAGTTCACCGTAAGTAAATCAAATCAACATTTCTTACAGCCCCAAATCACAAGAAATGCCTCAAAGGGCTGTACAAAGCAAACAAAAGCAAAATACAAACTTCATAGCCTAATAATTCTAAAAACATTATACATCAACATAAGTATTGCCATGTGATAAAAGCAGGTGACTGAAGTGACGCTAATGTAGACGGAAACTAGGTGGTGGAAATGAGATGGGTTTTGAGTTTGCTTTTAAACAGAAATAGCTTCGTGGATCTGAAATGGAAGGCTGGGATGTAGTTACAAAATATTGATATCCCTCTCATGTTGGTACCTGCATTGAATAACATCTTTGTTTACATAAACACTTTAAATGTTGAAGGTACTTATCCATGCCTTGGTGTTTATTTGTATACCTCATTTTGTAAAGCACTTTGGATTGCCTTGTGTTGAAAGGTGCTATATAAATAAACTCGCCTCGCCTTTTTACATCTGAACAAGAACACTGACATGAGGAAAATGGTTGGTTAAAAATAATGGAGTAAAGATGTAATTATACTCTCTAACCTAAGAGTATATCAGGTTTAAATTGAAAGGAAACACTAAAACTAAGCTTGGACAATTAACTTTAAGTCGATAATAATAATAATCGGAGAGAACCGGCTATCCTGTCACGGTCTAAAGTCAAACTCATTTCCAGCTACATATGTGGACATGAGAATCGTGTTGAAATATCCTGAAATACTTTGGTAATATGTTACATCAAGCGCTCTGTCCCATCAAAGGAATCAAATATATGAAAAGGAAGTCACTCAAAAGAAATGGTTAACGCGTAGCTACAGCAGCGCCACATTGACCTAGATATTTTTGTCTTTGTTCTATGAGTAGTGTTGCGGCTATAGGCAGTCCGATTAAAAGCGGCCACGAGGGGTTGATAAGGGAAGTGAAACACTTTGACGCACTCAAACAATTGCTCTACTACTCCTTCCCTTTCGTTTGACCATTTATTGTATACAATACAATGTATCCAGACAATGATAACCTTACGTGCGCTGACGTTGCCACTGATAGTTAAGGGTATTGCGGTGGAACATTTTTGCAGGACTTTAGTGTACATTTCACCCCCTCTCTTTCCATACCAAACCACACTGAGCAGGTGAGTGCCGGTTCAACAACCACATGATAAATAGAAACACATAAGTGGCTCCTACAGGTAAAGTCATTTAAAAACAGGCATTAAAAAGCAAAGATAATACAATAAACAGAACAGATATGATACATGAATAAAAGCCATACTGCAGTGTGGATGTAAACGGCTCACTCAAATGCACCGACAAAAAGATACGTTTTTAGTCTGGATTTAGGTAGATATGTATATGTTTTTCAACGTGTGTGTGTGTGTGTGTGTGTGTGTGTGTCCAGGGCATGCCGGAGCAGTGGGCCCGTCTCCTGCAAACCTCCAACATCAGCAAATCAGAACAGAAACAAAATCCTCAGGCTGTCCTTGACATTCTCAAGTTTTACGACTCCACCAGTGGAAAACAGAAATACCTCAGTTTCTCCGCCTCGGGTCAGTTGCTCAGCATATTCATAGAAAGTACAATGTTGTGACTGCACAGGGTCCTCATCTGTCCTTTCCCTCTACCTCTTTCAGATAAAGACTCGCAGTCGGTAAGGGGTTCCTTTCATCGTTTCCACCATCATTCCCCACATCGCATACGTTGTGCTTATTGTCACTGCCACTCTTTAATATATGTTTGCTGTTGCAGTCAGGAAAGCAAGGTACCGCCACCTCCAAATCAGGGGGGAAGGATGGAGACGACGATGACGAAGACGACTCGCCTCCTCCAATCGTGGCCCCGCGGCCAGAACACACCAAATCAGTGAGTCCAAGTGTGCTTGATGTTTCTGATTTTAAAACCTTGTATGGATGCAATACTATTTCATATTTGCAAGGCGAGTTTATTAATATGGCACATTTCACCACAAGGCAATTCAAAGTGCTTTCCAAAAATGAAAGACATGAATTATGAAATGACATTTAAAATCAAGGATACATGAATACAAGTTACAGTGCAATGTTGAAATGTTTAGGTTTGACTCTCAATCATTGCTAACTTTTTAGCAGCAATAGTTTTCTATCACCTCACTTTCTTTCTACTTTCTTGTTTAACTTAACCGTTAGTTATGTCAAGTGTTTCAAACGACCCCCCCTTTAGGAAATTATTATTTATTATTATTATTTATTATTTAGTTTGAGCCGAAACTATTCCACATGCTGTTCCATTAGATCAGGGGTGTCAACCTCAATTTCATCGCGGGCCACATTCGCATTATGGTTGCACTCAAAGGGCCGGTTGTAACTATATAAATATATAATATATATAAATAATGTATTATATTACACTATTGCCTCTGAATTGGATTATTATTGGATAGGATAATAACTTAGTAATTAACTACGTCTGAAAGCAGAAGTCCAGGGCAAATAATTGCAAGTCTCTTCAGTGTGCATTTCACAAAATGAGATGCATTGTGGGACATGTAGTTTATGGGCAACCTGCTTCTGTAAAGTGGCATGTAACCGTATAATAAACGTATTATATTCTTTGCAAGCTCTTGCGGGGCCACATAAAATGAAGTCGCAGGCCGGATTTGGCCCCCGGGCCTTGAGTTTGACACCCTTGCATTAGATGTTAGTCCTTATTGCTTGAGAGTAAGGATTCACAAGCAGCTCATAATAAAAAAGGGAGTGATTTGAGAAGACAACATGGAAGAGACATCCACTATTAATCATTGGATACAAATTGTGAAATATGTTTTATGGAGAGATTGTCGTTTTCCCTAAAGGCCAAACGTGAATCTGGACCGAGAGATCTGAGGATAGTAAACCAAGTCAAAGCGTATCTGACTTTATAGAATAAACGAATGAGAAGAACATGTGATTGATATTACTGTATCGCCTCCAGCAGTGTCTTCTTTGTTTCTTTTTGAAAATCTAAGATAAGCGCTTCCCATGGTCAATTGTAAATATTTAAATCTTATTTTATAAAGAAAACATCTGGAAGTGTCTCTTCCACATCACCATGTGTCCCCTCTTCTTCATGTCTCTTCTACATCAACATGTGTCCCCTCTTCTTCATGTCTCTTCTACATCACCATGTGTCCCCTCTTCTTCATGTCTCTTCTACATCAACATGTGTCCCCTCTTCTTCATGTCTCTTCTACATCAACATGTGTCCCCTCTTCTACATGTCTCTTCTACATCAACATGTGTCCCCTCTTCTTCATGTCTCTTCTACATCAACATGTGTCCCCTCTTCTTCATGTCTCTTCTACATCAACATGTGTCCCCTCTTCTTCATGTCTCTTCTACATCAACATGTGTCCCCTCTTCTTCACGTCTCTTCTACATCAACATGTGTCCCCTCTTCTTCATGTCTCTTCTACATCAACATGTGTCCCCTCTTCTTCACGTCTCTTCTACATCAACATGTGTCCCCTCTTCTCCATGTCTCTTCTACATCAACATGTGTCCCCTCTTCTTCATGTCTCTTCTTCATCAACATGTGTCCCCTCTTCTTCATGTCTCTTCTACATCAACATGTGTCCCCTCTTCTTCACGTCTCTTCTACATCAACATGTGTCCCCTCTTCTTCACGTCTCTTCTACATCAACATGTGTCCCCTCTTCTTCACGTCTCTTCTTCATCAACATGTGTCCCCTCTTCTTCACGTCTCTTCTACATCAACATGTGTCCCCTCTTCTTCACGTCTCTTCTACATCAGCATGTGTCCCCTCTTCTCCATGTCTCTTCTACATCAACATGTGTCCCCTCTTCTTCATGTCTCTTCTACATCAACATGTGTCCCCTCTTCTCCATGTCTCTTCTACATCAACATGTGTCCCCTCTCCTCCATGTCTCTTCTACATCAACATGTGTCCCCTCTTCTTCATGTCTCTTCTACATCAACATGTGTCCCCTCTTCTTCATGTCTCTTCTACATCAACATGTGTCCCCTCTTCTTCATGTCTCTTCTACATCAACATGTGTCCCCTCTTCTACATAGAGCTATAACATATTGATGAAACAGTATAACGGGACCTTTAAGACGAAGGCTATCCAAAAGAAGGCAAAGATGTCCGTGTGTCTGTATCCCTGAATTGTTCCGTGTTGCTTCAGGTGTACACGAGGTCGGTGATTGACCCGATCCCCGCTCCAGAGACGGACGGCGCCGCTAAGGGGGCCGACCGCCAGAAGAAGAAGCCGGGAGGCAAGATGACTGACGAGGAGATCATGGAGAAACTTAGTATGTGAAACACACGCTGGACATGACTCATCGCAGGCACTGCCGCATGTATTTCTGGATCGAGTGGAGCTGACTAAACCATTTTGTATGACTCCTAGGAACTATTGTCAGCATCGGAGATCCTAAGAAGAAGTACACTCGCTATGAGAAGATCGGCCAGGGGTGAGTTTAAGTTCATCAGTGGGAACGTCGCACATGGTCAGGAATTTGACGGAGATTGTTTAACGGGTTGCTGGCCTAAATTGACCAATAGGGAAAAGTTGTAATCAAGACGGAACTGTTCGGATTTCCAAAGGGAGGTTCTGTGAATAAATTAAAAATCAAGAACCGAAAGAATTGAACTATTCATATCTTAGACTGCACTGTAACTTTTATCTTTTAATGTTTTTTTATTAGCTTTTCTTTTTAACGACTGATTTTAAATGCCATTTTCTTAATGTCTTTCATTTTTTGTTTTTCTTTTAATGTTTCTTTTATTATCTTTTACTGTTTTTAAATGCCTTTGTCTGAATGTCTTTCATTTTTGTAAAGCACCTTGAATTGCCTGGTGCTGAAAGGTGCTATATAAATAAACTTGCCTTGCCTTAAGAGAAACTGATAAATGATTCATGGACAAAGTTTTTTTTTTAATAAAGTACCGTACTTTTCGGACTATAAGCCGCGACTTTTTTCCCCATTCTTTTTGTACAGCTAACGGCCACTAGGGAACCTCCTAAATCTATGGATTTACAGGTAAAATTAACCACCTTTAACACTATGGGCTCTATGACCGGTCCGAGCCCGCCACCTTTAAGCGGCGGGCTCCAGCAGGAAAAGCTGGAGGCCGGAAAAGAGTGAGACAGGTAGCGCACCAAAGTAAAAGTGGAACCGAGAGACAGAACGAGAGCAAGACAGACGGACAATTTAGCTGCTGCGGCTTATATGCAGGTGCGCTTTATAGTCCGAAAAGTACTTTAATAAAGAAAGTCAATATCCAAGTGAAATCCATCTCAAATGCAGGAACGGAGCAGCTTCCTCCTCAAAGGATAAAATGGCTTTACAGCCAGAACACAGCTTCCAGTCACACGATATAGTAGAGAGAATAGCGAACGTGTCCCACCCATACAAATGTTTTGGCATCATCTAAACATCCCCACCATTAAACCATAAAACCCTCCAGTCCTTAACCCTTTGCAAACCCATCTTTTGCACTTCCTGAAATGTAAATCCTTAGCACATGTCTCTGTTAAACACATATAAGACTACAAATACAACGTAACGGTGTAAAAGGCACTAAGACTATATGTTTTAAATGATTATATGAACATTTGACACGAGAGTAATTACTATTTTTGTTCACTTTCAGAGCATCTGGCACCGTTTACACAGCCATAGATGTTGCCACAGGACAAGAGGTAAGGTTACTTCATTCAAAACACAGCGGTGGTAACTGTTGGATTTAAGTACTTAATATTACAACTGCTGCTGATTCTGTTATATTCCAGTTATCACGACATTTTAAGGTCATCCTGAAGTTACGAAGAAGCATTACTGAAGTTTGAAGAGGGCGACTTTGTACTACTACTGATAAAAGAGAGTTATCTCCCTCTTGCAAGAAGATCTCTATTCAACATATATATTATTACTCTCTATAGATCTGTATCTATGTTTCCTTTTTGCAACGTTATATGTTCCTACTTTGACCATCCAGGTTAAAAGTATGTTAAGCGTATATTGTAGTAGCATACACGTACATTAGTTCTTCCTTGCAGTCTCCCCTGTAGCTTGTGTGTACATGTGTTGGCACTATTAAAGCATGTAGTGTTCTGCAGGTGGCCATCAAACAGATCAACTTGCAGAAGCAGCCGAAGAAAGAGCTGATAATCAATGAGATCCTGGTCATGAAGGAGATGAAGAACCCCAACATTGTCAACTTTGTAGATAGGTAACGCTGACCCTAACACACGCTGTACGTACACACATACCGTGAGTCCACTGTGTTGTGGTTGACTGTGTGTGTTCTCAGCTTCCTCGTAGCAGACGACCTCTACGTGGTGATGGAGTACCTGGCGGGTGGTTCTCTAACTGACGTGGTGACAGAAACCTGCATGGACGAGCCTCAGATCGCCGCCGTGTGCAGAGAGGTAGGACTCTTCAAAGACGTTTTAAAAACTGCCAAAGCACATAATGATTTATATATCATGCGGACTATGAAGGGCTCAATAGATCCCATCTATTTGATATTTTCGTGAATATAATTTACCTCTGTTATTTATTTGTTTGTCTATTTATCTGCTTATTTGTCTGTTTATTTATTTGTTGTTTTATATTTTTGTTTAGTTTTTGAATAATAAATGTATTTCTTTAAGAAAAAAAAAAAAAAAATAATTATAGCTTTGATTTATATAGCGCCTTTCAAGGGACCCAAGGTCGCTTTACAAGTAATAGGGCAACAACAAACATAACAAAACAAAAGTCAGACAGACAAAACAACAGATCGATTTAGGGGCCGAAAGCCTTGGCAAACAGATGGGACTTGAGGGCCCTTTTGAAGGCGTCCAGTGTGGGGATGTTGCGGATCTCCGCAGGGAGAGCGTTCCAGAGGGTGCGGGCTGCCACACTGAAGGCTCTGTCCCCGAAGGTTCGGAGTTTGGTGCGGGGGGTGGTGAGCAGGCCAGAGTCTGAGGACCGCAGGTTCCGGGGTGGGGCATGCGGGTGAAGGATGTCCGATAGGTACTGGGGGGCAAGGGCATGGAGGGACTTGTAGGTCAGGAGGAGGACTTTGTAAGTTATGCGGAACTTGACCGGCAACCAGTGGAGGTGGATGAGGGTGGAAGTGATGTGCTGCCACGGCTTTGTGTGTGTGAGGACCCTAGCAGCACAGTTTTGGACATACTGGAGCCTGTCCAGGGTTTTTGTTGGGAACCCCGAACAGGACACCATTGCAGTAGTCCAAGCGGGTGGTGACAAACGCATGCACCAGGGTTTCAGCAACCGACTCCGAGAGTGACGGTCGGAGTCTGGCAATGTTCCTCAGGTGGTAAAAGGCCGATTTGGTCACAGATTTGACGTGGGAATGGAAGGAAAGGGTGGATTCAAGGATGACACCCAGGTTGCGGGCTTCAGGAGATGGGGAGATGGAGCAGCCGTCGACCTCAAGGACGAAGTCACCAACCTTCTGGAGCAGGGCCTTGGGTGCCACAACCATGAGCTCTTTTTTTATTGCTGTTCAGCTTAAGATAGTTGGAAGACATCCATGTTTTGATGTCATGCAGGCAGTTGATGAGAGACTGAGGGGGGAGCTGGGAGGATGGAGTGGTGCTGAGATACAATTGGGTATCATCAGCGTAGCAGTGGAAATTGAGTCCATGATGTCGGATGATCTGGCCGAGGGGGAGCATGTAAATGGTGAACAGGAGGGGGCCAAGCACAGAGCCCTGGGGTACACCGTGGTGGACTGGGGCCGGGGGTGAGTTTGAGCCACTGATGGAGACAAACTGTTTCCTGTTGTGGAGGTAGGATGTCAACCAGGACAGCGCTGTGCCAGTGACACCCAGGAGGTCTGAGAGGCGGGTGAGGAGGATGTTGCGAGAGATGGTGTCAAACGCAGCAGAGAGGTCCAGGAGGATGAGGATGCTGAGGCGGCCAGAGTCAGCAGCAATGAGGAGATCGTTGGTGATCTTGATGAGGGCGGTCTCGGTGCTGTGTTGCTGTCTGAAGCCGGATTGGAAGGGCTCATAGAGCTCATGGTTGGACATGTACAGATGGAGTTGGCCGGCGACCACTCCTTCCAGAGTTTTGCTGAGGAAAGGAAGGTTGGAGATCGGCCGGTGGTTCTGGAGGTCGTCGGGGTCCAGGCCAGGTTTTTTGGGTATGGGGGTGACTGAGGCCAGTTTGAAGCTGGTGGGGACTATACCAGGAGCCAGAGAAGCGTTGATGATGACCACCATGTAGGGACAGAGGGTGGGTAGGCAGTCCTTGACCAGGGCTGTGGGCATGGGGTCCAGGGAGCAGGTGGAGGTCTTGGCCAAGCTGACCAGTTTGGCCACTTGGAGTGCATCCACAGGGGAGAAGGAGGTGAGGTTGGAGTGGGAGAGGCGCAGCGCTTGGGGTGCGTTACCAGGTGAATGAGGTGCAGGTAGGGGAGAAGGGCCAGTCACCAGGAGCTGCTGATGGATGGCCTCGACTTTCGCCTGGAAGAAGTCGAGGAATTTGGAGCACAGATCGGGAGCCCCTGAGGGCTGGGGGGCGTCAGGGGGCCGTAGTAGGCGGTTGATGGTGGAGAACAGTCTTCTGGGGTTGCTTTGCTGAGCACCAATGAGACGGGAGTAGTAGTGAGTCTTGGCATGGGAGAGAGCTTCCTTATACGTTTTGATATGCTCATGAAAGGCCAGGAGGTGGACTGTGAGAAAAAAATATATATGTTAGTAATTTAGTTTTTGGGAGAAGGGGTGGGATTAAATGTGTAAACTTCGTCCCACCCCTTTTCTGATGTGTAATTAAGTAGATTATTTGTTTATATATAATTTATACTCATTAATATTTTTTTATATCAAGTTGACACTGAGTACATTTGAATTGTATAATAATTCTCATGTTACATTTTTGTATTATTGTTTTACACATTCAAAATAAATCTAATCAAATCACATTTTACAGGACAATGGAACAACATGTTAACATTTACTAACCTACCAAACCGTGGGGAAATCAAAACTTTATTCCTTCTCATAAAACATTTGCAAAGACAATTTTGTTATTAAATGTTTAGAACTTGTTTTGCTTACATCCATGTGTACTAGCTTGCAGTCAGATTTGTATTCCCTGCATATTGCTGTGATCCTTGCTCACTGCTGCCACCTGTAGGTCACTTGAATTGTGTGCACCGTGCTTTTAAAGGTCACCTATTATGCAAAATCCACTTGTTCCTGTCTCTTCTACATCAACATGTGTCCCCTCTTCTCCATGTATCCATTTCTTTAGAAACCTGTCTGAAAATGAGCTGATCAGATTTTGGCCACTTTATGATGTCATTACGATGTGTTGTCTTGTGTAACCATTAGCCAATCAGCAACCAAGGTAACCCCCCCCCCCCCCCTTATCACCTGCATCTCCTCCTAGAGCACCATTGAGTTCTTTGTAACCAGATATCTCTCAGCGGGGCGTGGGGAGGGGCTCCTTATTTTCATCTAAAGTAACAGACAGAGAATCAGCACTTTGGAAACAGGGCTGAAACAGAGGGGATTATGGGTAATGCTGCAATGATCTGTTTGGGGTTTGGAGCCAAACACTTCAGAGACATGTTCTGTATATATATCTGAGAGCTATAATATATTGATGAAAAACAGTGTACTGGGGGAGCTTTTATTAAGGATCCTCACCTTCCTCTCTCTTTGCGTCCAGGTCCTCCAGGCTCTGGAGTTTCTCCATGCCAACCAGGTCATCCACAGAGACATCAAGAGTGACAACGTCCTGCTGGGGATGGACGGATCAGTGAAACTCAGTGAGGGAGAGCACTCACACATAGCACATTTTGCTGACTTAACTTATGAGGAAAGACACCTCACCTCTGTACAGTATGTGGCCCTCGGTGAAAAAGGTCTGGACACCCCTTATCTAAAGATATATTTCTTTTCTTTTTTTCGCAGCTGACTTCGGCTTCTGCGCCCAGATCACCCCCGAGCAGAGCAAGCGCAGCACCATGGTGGGCACCCCGTACTGGATGGCTCCGGAGGTGGTGACCAGGAAAGCCTACGGGCCCAAAGTGGACATCTGGTCTCTGGGGATCATGGCCATAGAGATGGTGGAGGGAGAGCCTCCGTATCTGAACGAGAACCCTCTCAGGGTGAGTGTGCGCTGGGAGAAAGAACGGACACGTGGCTATATTGGAAGCAAGTCACAATTATTTTCACGATCCCAAATCTGGCCAAATTGTATTTACATTGGGCTTACATAAATAAATTAGCATTGGGCAGAACCAGGCTAGCTGTTTCCCATGTTTTCACCATGGATGTATAATAAGAACTGGATACAGCGTCGGAGGCGGGGTCTCGTTCTTTCCTATGAGAGCTGCTCTTTGGCGCATGAGGACAAAATGGCCCAATTTTTGAGAGAGCGAAACGTCACAGATTACCCAGCATGCCTGGCTGTCAGAGCAGAAGAACCCGTATGTGCGCTCACAGAGCATGCACCCCTTAAGCCCCGCCCCCCGAGATCCCACTCTCGGCTCACTAGAATGAACGGAGAGAGAAAATAAAATCTAGATTCGGCTTTTAGTGCATTTTACAACTTTAAGGACCTAATGATTCTAATAAGGGCTATAAGATAGTTCATACTGGGTCGTTTATTTAGTTTAAAAAAATGTATCCGCTGATTTACAGACGTTTCTTTCCCAATGTTAGTCAATGGGAAAAAGTAGTTTTGGGCCGAGTGACGTCACGGACTGATACGGAAGTTGTAGTACCGCCGTTTTGACACAACGAATATTGGCACAGTCCGGCACACTTCCTGGGGGCTTGGTTTTCACCCTTTGTGCTAAGCTCAGCTAACTTGCTTTAGCTTCGACAGATTTGGGGGTGGTATCCATCTTCTTCTTTTTTATGTTGTAAGTGGCTATTTAACATGTTTGTTCAGCCATCTGGCTTTTTGTAAAGTCATACAAATTCCCTTAACCAAAATATACATTCCTTCCTTATCACTTATGTCTTGGCAGCCCTCACATTGTACAGAGTAAGGTATGAGTATTGCTGCCACACCTTTGTTATTCAGACCGTTATACCACTTTCATGCTCTGAAATGCCGTCACCAATGCTCAATGTCACAACATGTATTCATCTTCTAGTCAAAAAAGCAAATACACCTATTTCCGAAAATGTTGGGGCTATGTCTTTACTTCCAATGAGAGAGGTAGTCCATCGTTACGTTTCCATCGTTGTTTTGGTTTCCTCTTTTATCGTCAAATATCGCATCCATATCATTATGCACCAAATGACTGAACAAAACCACATCATGGAATATTTTTATTTTATTTTTGTGTCTGAACCGCTTTTTCTGACCATGATATTGTGCTCTCGTCAGGCTTTATATTTAATCGCCACCAATGGGACTCCGGAGCTTCAGAGTCCAGAGAAGCTGTCTCCCGTCTTCAGGTCCTTCCTGTCCCGCTGTCTGGAGATGGACGTGGAGAAACGAGGGTCAGGCCGAGAACTCCTGCAGGTATGAAAGCACTACACTCACACTGCTTCAAATTTAGAAAGTAAAGGGTAGGTACTTGCTCGTTATGATGACTAAGTTCAAGGTGATTGTTGGGAAAACAGTGAATGTCCTCCAATATCAGAGTCCCCATGGTAACAAAGGTTAGCCTTTATGAAGATAGACATATGACAAGCATTCTCATTTCTGACGTGGAGCTAATCTGAAGTAAACATTGAATACTGCTTTCTATTCCTCCATCTTGTGACTGTGTGACTCCCTCTCTTGGATATCAGCATGTGAAGGACGCTGCTCAGGAACTAGTTGATGATAATAAGAAGATAATAAATACATAGATCCTGATATTGAAGCTCAAGCCGGTGACAGTGATGTATTCAAATTTCGGACTAAAGGCTGGAAAAACCCAAAAATGTGATAAAAATGACAAAAAAAAATCAGCAAATCCTTACATAAAAAAATTCAGCGTTAGAAGTTTAAACCTTAAAAGTTCAAGAATATGCCTCCTTTACTACAAAATATTTTGAATTGCATGAAGGACAATCTGCATGAAATAATCATAACGATGAAGGCTTTGAGCTTCTGGAAATGGTTGGTTTAGGTCAACACAGTTTCACTCCCAACTCGTCCCATATGTCAGGATCCCTTGGCGTCCCTTCCAAACTCACTGGGAGGCCCTTTAGCGTTGACTTTCAACTCTCAGGGTCCTCCCATTGACTTGAATAGAGCTCCCAAAACGTTGGTCATAGACGACTTGAGATCGTGGAGAAATGCTCTCTGCCGACCCAGTGTCACAGCGTTTATCAACTTGTTTCGGACTCAATATCAAGACACAATTATTGTTTTTACTTCTTTATTTTTAATTGTTTTATGTCCGTCTTTTTGCCGTCAGTGAGGAAGAGAGAATACTGAAATCTGTATTTTCTTATCCTTTTTTATTCTATTCTAATCCACACACTTATTTACTCAACAATAAGCCACAATTATCCTTGTTTTTATTTATTTGTTTAATTGAATAATGTTGGATCCTGGCCAAACGTCAATATTGTTTAGGTAACTTTTTAACATTTTGAAAGAACCACATTCTTTTGACTTATTCGTCATTTAGGCTACCAAATGTCATAAACAAGTGTACATAGAAATGTCAACAACAACGTCTTGGAAAAGTGTGTTGTCTCCAAGTCACAAGCTGAAAATGTGCAAAGACCACAGCACATGTTAGTCGTTGTTTGTGCTTGTCACATGACACAGGTTTGGCGTTTTAATGTTATTTTTCGTGTACTCTGACCTTATTATATTTCACGTCTTCACTCCTCTGTCTCTCTCTCTCTCTAGCACCCATTCCTGAAGCAGGCCAAGCCTCTGTCCAGCCTCACCCCGCTCATCCTGGCAGCCAAGGAGGCCATGAGGAGCAACCGCTAACTGTCTGCACGGACTTTAAGATGCCACTGACGGGGAAATCCTCCAGCCTCTCCTACTGGTCGACGCATGACGACCATCGGCTAACTGCTAGTGTTATAATTGTTTTTAAACGGGGTCACAAAATGCCTATCCACTTTCTTCCAGTGTTTTCTTACCTTTGGTGCCTTGTTCTCAAGCTGCATAAAGCCATGATGTGTTTTCCATGTGCTGCAGCCAGAGTATGTTTATTTGGGGGGTTTTACTCTGCTTACTACAGTATGCAATCCAGGAATGTGGTTTCAACGTTGCAAAGGTTCAAGACTCTTTACATGCTAAGGGGCCATATTCATACACACTAGGAGTCCTCGGAGAAGGCGCTTTAAAAAAGAGTTTTCTCAAAATAACAACCTGCTGCTGAGAGCTCAAGAAGAAACTGGGTATGGCCTTTTCCTACAAGACATATGGATTAATACGTCCACTCGTTTCTCTACAGTGATTGGTTGACAGGTCTGTCAGTGAACAAAATCAGGCAAAGACATTTCTATTTCTTCAGGGCTGCAAACTAAACATCCTCAAGTAGTGGCATGTTGTGCAAAGCATCGTCTGTTAGTGAGTGGGGCTTTTTCCTTCTTGTGTTTTTGGCCCATCAGGTTATGACTTGTGAGCGAGATCTCGTGCTGATTTGAGTTTCTTGTCGTGGTCTTAGAATGTGCCGTTATTTTTAACTTCTTACGATTCAGAAAGTTTGGAGCTAGTTTAAGAATCAGTGCTTTTTTTTTTTTTTTTAATAAGGAAATCATCATTAAAATGTAGTGTCATGTAAAGGATTTGTAGGACAACACAAGATATGAAGAGTGGGAAATGTCCATGTGTGTGGAGAGATGGGACTTTTGCAACTGGTTTCTACGGTTGCTCTTTCTGCGGAGACACGTGCATCCAGACTGGGTCCAATAGTCAAAAGAAAAGAGGCATGGAAAGTGTGTAATGATATACTGGGCTGTACTGCGGCCCTCAGCATGGGACCCTGTGGTCTTTGTGCAGAGGAGAAGCCATTATCAGTTTGACGTTCAGCTTGTTATACTAGGCAATACAAAAAAATGGCTTCTTTGGGTGTATCAACCCCAGAATATAATTAATTTAACTTCACCCACTTCTGCTCTCACACTCTTCGTGCAGGTTGTTCTCCAAACTATGCAAAACACTGTAAAACATTTCTATCGATGTGCTTGTCCTTAGCTGTGCCTTTACAATAGATGCCTTACACACATACTGTATCAGACTGTCTGAACGTGTTGAACTGGAGGTTGCGTCTTGTTGTTGTTGTATATTATGTTTTGGTGATGTCCTGTGTTTTTTAACAGCTTTTGAAAAGTATGTATTGTTTTATATTTGTAACTAACACAACAGAAGACCATTTTGTTTCCCCCCCTGAACATTAAAACTTTTGATAAGCCTGAGACAATCAAGTCAGACTTGAGTCGAGATGTATTAAGAAAGTATTGTTTAACCTGCTTTGAGTACCACATGAGTCTTGGTTTATACCTCCGTTTCAACGTTTCGGAAAGCATTTCAAATCTTTTACTGAACGTGCCTCTGTCAGATTCATCGTGAATCCCACTCGTATGGTACTTAACAGGTTGCCACACAATACATTTCAATACTATGAACAGGCTGGGAAACACTGATATGTGGCTTTTTGACAAGAACACACATTCCAGTTGTATACATAAAATATGAATGATTGAAAAGTCTGAAATTATTGTGTTGTTGTTAATCATGAAACCAACAACTTCTGGCGTCAAATATCATCAATACATTATGTAAATTATTATTAAAGGTGGACTTAAATTGGTTTGTGTCTGGATTTCTGACCGGGCCTACTGGGGTTAGGGGCGACGACCACAGAATCAGACAATTGACTCAAATGCAAGACTAGAAAACACACACAAGACAGGGGAAACAATCACACAATGGAAACACACCGGGGCAGGAATTAAAGTATCTACAATGAGACTAATATAATGTATACAAAAAATCACAGAAAACTGCAAACAGAGAAAGCATAACCTGAGACGATAAGAGGGCATGACACGTTAAAGTGACCGTTAATAATTGTTGTTTGAAAGTCAATCAAACGACTACAATTGGATGCAAAATCCATCATAGAACTAGCAGACACAAAATGTTGTGTCTCTACTTTAAAGAGTCCTCTCCTGCTGATGTTCAGGTGTATATCAGTGTCTCTACTTTAAAGAGTCCTCTCCTGCTGATGTGCAGGTGTATATCAGTATGTAGTGTCTCTACTTTAAAGAGTCCTCTCCTGCTGATGTTCAGGTGTATATCAGTATGTAGTGTCTCTACTTTGAAGAGTCCTCTCCTGCTGATGTTCAGGTGTATATCAGTATGTAGTGTCTCTACTTTAAAGAGTCCTCTCCTGCTGAAGTTCAGGTGTATGTCAGTATGTAGCGTCTCTACTTTAAAGAGTCCTCTCCTGCTGATGTTCAGGTGTATATCAGTATGTAGTGTCTCTACTTAAAAGAGTCCTCTCCTGCTGATGTTCAGGTGTATATCAGTATGTAGTGTCTCTACTTTAAAGAGTCCTCTCCTGCTGATGTTCAGGTGTATATCAGTATGTAGTGTCTCTACTTTAAAGAGTCCTCTCCTGCTGATGTTCAGGTGTATATCAGTATGTAGTGTCTCTACTTAAAAGAGTCCTCTCCTGCTGATGTTCAGGTGTATATCAGTATGTAGTGTCTCTACTTTGAAGAGTCCTCTCCTGCTGATGTTCAGGTGTATATCAGTATGTAGTGCCTCTACTTTAAAGAGTCCTCTCCTGCTGATGTTCAGGTGTATATCAGTATGTAGTGCCTCTACTTTAAAGAGTCCTCTCCTGCTGATGTTCAGGTGTATATCAGTATGTAGTGTCTCTACTTTAAAGAGTCCTCACCTGCTGATGTTCAGGTGTATATCAGTGTCTCTACTTTAAAGAGTCCTCTCCTGCTGATGTTCAGGTGTATATCAGTATGTAGTGCCTCTACTTTAAAGAGTCCTCACCTGCTGATGTTCAGGTGTATATCAGTATGTAGTGCCTCTACTTTAAAGAGTCCTCTCCTGCTGATGTTCAGGTGTATATCAGTATGTAGTGTCTCTACTTTAAAGAGTCCTCTCCTGCTAATGTTCAGGTGTATATCAGTATGTAGTGTCTCTACTTTAAAGAGTCCTCTCCTGCTGATGTTCAGGTGTATATCAGTATGTAGTGCCTCTACTTTAATGAGTCCTCTCCTGCTGATGTTCAGGTGTATATCAGTGTCTCTACTTTAAAGAGTCCTCTCCTGCTGATGTTCAGGTGTATATCAGTATGTAGTGTCTCTACTTTAAAGAGTCCTCTCCTGCTGATGTTCAGGTGTATATCAGTATGTAGTGTCTCTACTTTGAAGAGTCCTCTCCTGCTGATGTTCAGGTGTATATCAGTATGTAGTGTCTCTACTTTAAAGAGTCCTCTCCTGCTGAAGTTCAGGTGTATGTCAGTATGTAGCGTCTCTACTTTAAAGAGTCCTCTCCTGCTGATGTTCAGGTGTATATCAGTATGTAGTGCCTCTACTTTAATGAGTCCTCTCCTGCTGATGTTCAGGTGTATATCAGTGTCTCTACTTTAAAGAGTCCTCTCCTGCTGATGTTCAGGTGTATATCAGTATGTAGTGTCTCTACTTTAAAGAGTCCTCTCCTGCTGATGTTCAGGTGTATATCAGTATGTAGTGTCTCTACTTTGAAGAGTCCTCTCCTGCTGATGTTCAGGTGTATATCAGTATGTAGTGTCTCTACTTTAAAGAGTCCTCTCCTGCTGATGTTCAGGTGTATATCAGTATGTAGTGTCTCTACTTTAAAGAGTCCTCTCCTGCTGAAGTTCAGGTGTATGTCAGTATGTAGCGTCTCTACTTTAAAGAGTCCTCTCCTGCTGATGTTCAGGTGTACAGTATATCAGTATGTAGTGTCTCTACTTTAAAGAGTCCTCTCCTGCTGAAGTTCAGGTGTATATCAGTATGTAGTGTCTCTACTTTAAAGAGTCCTCTCCTGCTGATGTTCAGGTGTATATCAGTAAGTTTCTGCTGTCCTGATTTCAATGGGGAGCTCATTCCGATTCCACTACAAGGCTATCGTTCGACTCCTTCTGGATTCAAAGTCTCATCGCTTGTGAAACAACAAATCCCCTTTGAACAGCTCGTAGATGTAACCAACGATAGCCTTGTAGTCGGCCAGAACCAGCTATTTCCTCCTGCAGAAAGGAAACAATCTCCTCCAAGTCCGTTTGGTTCTTTCTTCGAAATAATAGACATAGTTTCTTGCACAACCTTTTCAAAGTTCTAATACTTATGATAATCTGATGCTGATGTGCCAAAATATTAAGTATTTCGTTATTTGAGAAACCTAAACTAAAGTACTGCTTCACAAGATGCTCCACATTCCTCATTTTATTGCAGGACGCTGCTGTTGTCTCCTTCTCAAGTCACTTATGAAACTACGACTTTAATCTCGTAATTATGACTTTATTCTCATATTATTACGACTTTATTCTTGAAATCTCTCTGGTTTTTTTTCTAAGTGTGGCCCTAATACTCCGTCGTAGATTAGCATAAATTGGTCATGTCAGTAAAAGGGAGAAGATTAAACGTGCAATATTTTGAGAAATATTCATTAGAAAACCTTGCCATCCTTCCAAATGCAACCTTTATTGCAGGTTAGTCTGAAGTCCATATGCACTTCTATGTGCTGGACTATAACAAGAGGGTAAAAAGGTGGTCTATTATAATAACAATTTAGACTCAAAAGAAAATTCAAGAATATAAACTTGGTAAACCCAATTCAGGGTTTCATAATCTTCTAAACCTGTCGCTCAAAATATAAATGTTCAGTTTATTTTCTGCATTTATTTTCAATCTGTATTTGCCAGATAGAAACACAGATTTCTAAAATAACCATATCCTGCCGACAACTGAAATCAGCACCGTTAAAAAAATGCAGTGATGAACTCAAACACCGGCTCCCTCATATCTGCAGAAACAGGAAATACAGATTTATTAAAACGGGAAATACAGATTTATTCTGGGCTTGTTATTTGTTGTAGTTGCTATACCCTCTCAAATGCAATATTCTTTTACTGATTTGCACATAATGTGAATTTAAAATGATGGTCTCTACTAATCATAAATGCACAACAAGCTCCATGAAAAACTCCTCATTCTCAGAGTTTAATCTCAGATAAATGGTGTGTTCCTCTGTGCAGAGAGACAATCAGTGCTGATCAGCAGCAGCTGCTGGAGGTTTCCCTCCTTTAAAGCTGGCTGGTGCTCAGGCAACACTCTCTTGGAAAACTGCAGAGATGGCAGCTGTTTGGATGCTCGTCTGTGTGCTGACTGTTTGTCTGGCCAGAGGTATTTACCTGTTTGATAATTGTGTTGAAGATGAAGGAATAATGTTTGATTTAACAGCATGTTTCCTGTCCACAGTCTCTGGTTTTCCAGCTGGTGAATATAAGCTGCAGAAGAGACTGAGAGTTGAAAACATTTGATTGTATGCAGTGTTTCTTCTCTCTGTCTGACACTAACCTTTAATTATACTGTGTCCTACAGATCTGTCTCCCAATGAGATCTCCTTAAAGAAAGCCTTTGCACTTTTCCAGTCGATGGAGTCCGTGTTAGACCAAGATGCTGGAGAAGGTGAGCCCATAAAGGCTAAAAGGTCAACAGTATGTGCCGCATTAAAGTGGTGAAAATGATCTGAAAGCTGGGATATATAAGATGAACACAAGATATTTAAACCGTGTATAAAAGGGTTTAAAACATTATGTTATCAGTATGTCAAGTTGACACCCAGCCCTTGAGGAACACTATGGGGGGATAATGCTTTAAACTGGTTTTAAAAACTTGAAATTGGGAAGATGTTTGTATTTGATGGCCATCCCATGATATATTGTGCATGTTGAAGCCATGCGTTTGAGAAATGTCGCTCCCAATTGAATAACTTTGAGAATCAATCTTAAAAACGGTCCTCAATCCGGCAGTGGCTCAGTTAGTAGGGGCTTGGACTGTGAGCCATAGTGTCGCCGGTTCAAGTCCCCGACCAGACCTAAAATTGGAGTGTGGACTGATACTTGGAGAGGTCCCAGTTCACCTCCTGCCCTGCCGGGGTGCCCTTGAGCAAGGCACCGGAAAACTCCCTTCCCCCCCCTCACTCCCATTGCTCCCCGGGCGCTGTGCAATAGCTGCCCACTGCTCCTGGTACTAGAATCCTGGTGCTAGGATGGGTTAAAAGCAGAGAACACATTTCACTGTGTGCTCTGCATGTGTGACCATTACAGAGGGTTTCATCCCTCCCAATATTATTAAATGCCACATTTAAAAAAAGCAAGAATTAAAAGAAAACTACAGAACAATTCACGCTGTGATTTCAGTCGACGTCACATCACATGATTTATTTTGTTAATCAATCCTACTTTCTTTCAGTAAAACTGGAAACCACTGACGTGGCAGCTGATGCGTCTGGTCACCAGAATCCTGAACAAAAGCCCCAGAGCGTCAACGAGACAAAAAATGTCCAGAACCAGGTCGTAACGAGGGACAACGGCACGGAGGGGGGCGTCCAGAACCGGGTCGTCATTAGGGGAAATTCAACTGCGGGGCGTGACCTAAAATGGGTCATCATAGGAGGCGACTCCACAACTGAGGACGTCCAGAACCGGGTCCTCATTAGGGGACACGCCGCGGTGGGGGGCGTCCAGAACTTGGTCAACATTAAGGACAAAGCCAAGACGGGGGGGGGGTCCAGAACCAGATCGTCATTAGCGAAACCGCCACAGCAGAGGCTGTCCAGAACCGGGTTGTCATTAGGGGAGTGGCCAAGGAGGGGGACGTCCAAAAATGGGTCGTCATTGGGGTAGACTCCGCGACTGAGGACGTCCAGAACCGGTTTGTCATTTGGGGCGAAGCAACGACGGGGGGTGTCCAGCAGAACCTGGTTCCCATGGACAACGGCACGACGGGGGGCGTCCAGCAGAACAACGGCTCGATGGAGGGTGTCCAGAAGAACCTGTTTCCCATGGACAACGGCACGACGGGGGGCGTCCAGCAGAACAACGGCTCGACCGGGGGTGTCCAGCATGAGCACAAAGGTGAGCTCTAAAGGCCAAAAAGACAACAGTACGTGTTGCATGAAAGTGGTGTAAAATATCTGAAATCTCTGAAATGTACGATTTAATTTGAAACGCAGCAATGTCAAGCTAATCGTGTGTTTGTGTATAAGAGCTAAAACAAACCACTTTCATGTCTTAAGTTAATGCATCAATGTTTGGTTGCTGAATTCACTGCCAACATCGCTCATTTTTTACAAAAACAGGATTTATTAAGTAACCAAGCCCTTGAGGAACTATTACAGAATTCATGCTGTGATTTGAGTCTAGAGAACATAATTTATTGTCTTGACGTCCATCATTTATGACTCAAATGTTTTTTCAGTACTCCTGGACGCCCATGAAGTAGACGAGCAGTTGTTGAACGGGACGATGAGCGACGAGGGAAAGTTCAACGGGACCATGAGCGACGAGGGAAAGTTCAACTGGACGATGAGCGACGAGGGAAAGTTCAACTGGACGATGAGCGACGAGGGAAAGTTCAACTGGACGATGAGCGACGAGGGAAAGTTCAACTGGACGATGAGCGACCAAGCAAAGTTCAACGGGACGAGGAAAAATTCAACGGGACGATGAGCGAGGAGATATTCAATACTGCATAGATTCATCTCGTATATTTTGAGTGCCTTGGAGAGCTTGATATCTGAGATGTTATCCTGGCAGCAATATAATAAAACGTGTATACATTTCTTGAACAACAGCGTGTCAATCCAATATTTGTATTGCAATGCTTGGCTACTATCATGCATAAATCTTCCCTTCACAGTCCAATAAAAGCTCACCTGGACTAGAAAAGTCTTTAAAAACTCTCATACTACATAGGATTAGTACGACGGAGTATTAGGGCCACACTTAGAAAAAAAAAGATTTCGAGAATAATGTCATAGTTACGAGATTAAAGTCGTAGTTTCATAAGTGACTTGAGAAGTGGACTCGGAGGAGATTATCTCCTTTCTGCAGGAGGAAATGGCTGGTTCTGGCCGACTTGTTTGTTTGTAGCCTTTATTTAACCAGGTGAAGCCCCTTGAGATCAAAAGATCTCTTTTTCAAGGGTGACCTGCAGGACATTAGTTACACATGTAACATAACAGAACAACAATAAGGATGACATACAACCTAATGTACAGGGTACAAACTCTATTTACAGTGACCGGTACCATGAGTATCAAACAGCATGTCACCCAGCCGAGTTTTAAAATGATGCAGGGCAAAGTGCTCAGTTTTAAACATGTTTGCAGAATGTTCCAAGTTAGTGGAGCTGCACAACTAAAAGCTTTCTTCCCTAAGACAGTCCTAGCACTTGGCACATTTAATAAAACCACATCATGAGATCTCAGGCAATACGTACTTTCAATTTGTCGAGAGATCAGAGAGCAGATATAAAAAGGTAGTTTACCCAACATGGCTTTATAAATGAACATGTACCAATGACTGAGCCTCCGTACAGTTCGTGAAGGCAGACCTGCCTTGGCATACAGGGTACAGTGATGAGTAAGTGCTTTACAGTTAGTAACAAATCTCAGAGCACTGTGATAGGTGGCATCTAACTTTTCCAGGCAATGGGCAGTTGCATTCATATAGATCAAATCACCATAGTCCAGCACAGGTAAAAAGGTCACAGAGCCTTTTCCTGGCTTCAAGTGAGAAACAGGACTTGTTTCTGAAAAAGAAACCTCGTCTAACCCTCAGCTTTTTAAGCAGATTAATGACCTGAAGTTTAAAAGTATGACAATTCAGGTGTATATCAGTATGTAGTGTCTCCAGAGCCGGCCCGACCCATTAAGCGACATAAGCGGCCGCTTAGGTCCCCGCAGCCACTAAGGGTTCCCCTAGCAAAAAAACATATCCTGTGAGCTGTGACAATGTTTAAAATAAACTGTCAGTCGGACTCAGAGTTTTTGAAGATGGACATAAGACCATTTATTCTTAAAAAAGACGAAGATTCTCAGGTGGTGGCTCACACAACAACCCCAGAGCCACCACTTGAGCCAGGTGAACATGGTATGTAAATGTCAGTAAACTTCCAAGTTATGCGAACATGTAAGCAAAGCATAAATTACAGCTACGTTGATGTTACTTTGAATTCGCGGGGGTAAGCTAAACCGTTAGCAAGTAGCTATAGCTAGCCAGATATATTAAATAACACTTTGTCATACAATCGAAATGTTATATTTTTTAGCGTTACCTGGTGATTTCAAAGAAAGCTCTCTGGGAAATGTTGACATACTGTGTGTCGACATGAAGCTAGAAGCTACCTTACAGTACACAGTTGATCCGGAGTCCTGTCAGTTAAAGTGTTTCATAGTTAGCTTAGCTAAGCATCAATCTAGCACTGAAATATATGGATGTTATGTGACAGTATTTCTGAGAAAAAGTTAGCTGAAATGGTGGCATAGTTGCCACTGCTTTACGTGTCGACAGCAGCAGTAAATGTGGCTGTTTGGCCACTGACGTTGCCATAACAACACCTGCATTTAAATGTGCAACCTCTTTTTGTGACAGATGTTTGCATTAAATTATAATTCTTCTGAATGATATTCCTAATGACAGCTAGTTTCTATGCGAACATTATGAGATGGACAGCCAGAGAGAATAAATGAAAAACAGTTATGAAATACTATATGACAAAACAAGAATACAGTTTACGTGATTTATAAAATATCCATAAAGAAAAATATGTTTACAGTTGTGTTTCATCTGGGTGTTGAGAGAGGTATCCATAGATCTCTTAAAGTTGCTCTCAAAGTGCACCAGATTGATGCTTGAATGCCCCCCGACCCCCCTAGAGGATGTGAGGTCCACAGTGCTTACATGCTTATTTACACAATGTGTGCTTATGTTAACATCATAAGACAAAAGTTGGTTCCGTGTTGTGTGTAGTGAGAACGCGCTAGAGTGAGGGGGGCCCCCAAGCCAAAGCTCGCTTAGGGCCCCCAAAAGTCTAGGGCCGGCCCGGAGTGTCTCTACTTTAAAGAGTCCTCTCCTGCTGATGTGCAGGTGTAGTGTCTCTACTTTAAACTGAGGGGGCAATGCATGCCTATGCACCCCCGTAGAACCGGGCCTGGCTCAGTACTTTAACTTCCTGTGTTTTTGGGATAAATAAAGTATTTTTTATTGATGTTTACATTTCTTAATATGATTTGAACAAAACAGCGTTGCCAGACTGATGACCTCAAAGGCTTTGGTCTCAGAGTCTGCGAGAGTCTGCAGGTATTTCTGAGAGACAGGTCATCAGAGCATGAGCAGCAGAAACAGGGTTTGTGGTCAGCGAACATTAGGATACTTGCACGTATAGTTTAGTCAGATCATCTTCACAGGTGAACAACACTTAGTCAATTCAGACCTTAAAGTCCAATAAGGACATTTAGCCACTGTTAGCTAAACAGCAGCTCATTCATAGAGATGGAGGACAACAGAGAGCAGCTGGCGGTCAATTCTTTAGAGGTTGCTTCAGAGGTTCCTCTGAGGAAAGATCCGCCTCCAGTGAAACCAAAGAGCTGCAAAGTGCATGAGTTTACGATCCAGCTTCTGAAGAAACAGGTTCAGGACGGGAAGCTGGAGCTGGAGAGGAGTTTAAGAAGAAAGAAGGAGAAGAAGATGCAGGAGCAGGCCTCTCAGACGGAGAAGGAGGACCTGAAGGAGGAGAAGATGCAGGAGCAGGCCACTCAGACAGAGGAGGAGGACCTGAAGGAGGAGAAGATGCAGGAGCAGGCCACTCAGACGGAGGACCTGAAGGAGGAGAAGATGCAGGAGCAGGCCTCTCAGACGGAGGAGGACCTAAAGGAGGAGCAGAGAGTCTTAACCAATGAGGAGCTGAACATGAAATATTTAAAGCTCCTCAAGTGGTGCCTTAAGACCAAAAGAGAGATGGACGCTTTGTTAAAGGAGAACCGGCATCTCACAGAACCTAAAGAACGTTGTGAGGAAGTAAAGGATGTAGGGATAGATGCTTTGCTAGAGGAGAACCAGGATCTCAAAGAACCTAAAGAACCTTGTGAGGAAGTAAAGGATGGAGAGATAGACGCTTTGATAAAGGAGATCCAGGATCTCACAGAACCTAAAGAACCTTGTGAGGAAGTAAAGGATGGAGAGATAGACGCTTTGCTAGAGGAGAACCCAGATCTCACAGAACCTAAAGAACCTTGTGAGGAAGTAAAGGATGGAGAGATATACGCTCTGCTAGAGGAGAACCCAGATCTCACAGAACCTAAAGAACCTTGTGAGGAAGTAAAGGATAGAGAGATAGACGCTCTGCTAGAGGTGAACCAGGATCTCACAGAACCTAAAGAACCTTGTGAGGAAGTAAAGGATGGAGAGATAGATGATTTGCTAGAGGAGAACCAGGATCTCACAGAACCTAAAGAACCTTGTGAGGAAGTAAAGGATGGAGAGATAGATGATTTGCTAGAGGAGAACCAGGATCTCACAGAACCTAAAGAACCTTGTGAGGAAGTAAAGGATGGAGAGATAGACGCTTTGCTAGAGGTGAACCAGGATCTCACAGAACCTAAAGAACCTTGTGAGGAAGTAAAGGATGGAGAGATGGACGCTTTGCTAGAGGAGAACCAGGATCTCACAGAACCTAAAGAACCTTGTGAGGAAGTAAAGGATGGAGAGATAGACGCTTTGCTAGAGGAGAACCAGGATCTCACAGAACCTAAAGAACCTTGTGAGGAAGTAAAGGATGGAGAGATAGACGCTCTGCTAGAGGAGAACCAGGATCTCACAGAACCTAAAGAACCTTGTGAGGAAGTAGAGGAGGGAGAGATAGACGCTTTGCTAAAGCAGAACCCAGATCTCACAGAACCTAAAGAACCTTGTGAGGAAGTAAAGGATAGAGAGATAGACGCTCTGCTAGAGGTGAACCAGGATCTCACAGAACCTAAAGAACCTTGTGAGGAAGTAAAGGATGGAGAGATAGATGATTTGCTAGAGGAGAACCAGGATCTCACAGAACCTAAAGAACCTTGTGAGGAAGTAAAGGATGGAGAGATAGACGCTCTGCTAGAGGAGAACCCAGATCTCACAGAACCTAAAGAACCTTGTGAGGAAGTAAAGGATAGAGAGATAGATGATTTGCTAGAGGAGAACCAGGATCTCACAGAACCTAAAGAACCTTGTGAGGAAGTAAAGGATGGAGAGATAGACGCTTTGCTAGAGGAGAACCAGGATCTCACAGAACCTAAAGAACCTTGTGAGGAAGTAAAGGATGGAGAGATAGATGATTTGCTAGAGGAGAACCAGGATCTCACAGAACCTAAAGAACCTTGTGAGGAAGTAAAGGATGGAGAGATAGACGCTTTGCTAGAGGAGAACCAGGATCTCACAGAACCTAAAGAACCTTGTGAGGAAGTAAAGGATGGAGAGATAGACGCTTTGCTAGAGGAGAACCCAGATCTCACAGAACCTAAAGAACCTTGTGAGGAAGTAAAGGATGGTGAGATAGATGCTTTGCTAAAGGAGAACCAGGATCTTAAAGAACAGAAGGAACCTTGTGATGAAGTAAAGGATTATATGGAGATTGAGCGGAACGTCTTGAGGGATGACTTTGAGAACCTGAACCTGAGATATGGAAATCTCCTCAAGATGCAGATGAAGCACAAAGCAGAGATGGACATCTTGAGAAAGGAGAACCAGGATCTGAGAGAACTGAAGGAACCGTTAGCTGACCACAAGGATGTGGAGATCGGCACTTTGTTGAGGATCAACAGAAAGCTCCATGTGGAGAAAGAGGAGAAGGGAGATCTGGAGATCGCCCGCCTGCGAGAGGAGAACCGGACGCTCAAGCTACGATTTGGGGTGGAGGAGAAGGAGGAAGAGGAGGGAGAGGAGGAGGAATAGAAGGGGGCTGTGGAGGAAGAGGAGGGCGCTGTGGAGGAAGAGGAGGTTATTAGAACAGTTATTAGATCAGTTATTAGAGAAGATAAGAAGTCCACTTAAATGAAATGTCTTGTCACTGTATCGGGTTCCCCTGTGTCTCAGGGTTCCCCCGCATTGTGACAGGATTTGGGATCATTAAGCATTCCCAGATTCTGTCCTCACGAAAAAAAGAACCCCCCTTCTTTCTGCTCTGTGGGTTCTGATAATAATAAGGTTGTGTGTGTGTGTGGGGGGGGGGTTAAAGTCCAGGACCATTTGGGGCAGGGTGGAGAGGTCAGGGGAGAGATGTCAGAGGGGGGGGGAGGGAATGTGAATTCATGTTTTTAAAGCTTTCCACTAATCAACTGTTTGCAATGAGAGTTAAAATGGTATTTATATTTATTCTGAAAAGTATCGCAAAAATAAAAGAATTTATTGGAAGTGTAATATATTTATTGTATATTTTTGTTCTTATGTATGATATTTATATGTTAGTAATCTATTTTATGAAATAAGTGAGAGAGCACTGGAGCTCTGTGATTGGATCATCTTGTTATTTTGACGGGACTTTTTCCTTTTTTAAATTGAAGAATTAAAGACTTTTACTTTGAAGTTCTTGATGTTTTCTTTTTTCGTTCGATAATAGAGCCGGGTTATATTCACACACACACACACACACACACACACACACACACACACACACACACACACACACACACACACACACACACACACACACACACACACACACACACACACACACACACACACACACACACACACACACACACACACACACACACACACACACACACACACACACACACACACACACACACACACACACACACACACACACACACACACACACACACACACACACAGACACAGCTGAGAGGAGTTACAGTACGACTGGCCCAGTGTCCTCTGCCATGACGGGGAGATAGAAAGTCTTCAGGTTAAAATCAGAGACAGTGATCTTAAGGCTGTCTTGCCTCTTTAGATAAAGAAGTGTATTGCTTGCCCTGTCTACACTTGGAAAGAGAGAGGCAGTGTTTCAGCATTGATGATGGAATATAACTTAAATGTGTATCCCCTCTTCTCCTTGTGAAAGATCCAACAATCTTTCAGGGTCAGACATCACGTTGGTTACCTGCAAGTTTTCTTTGATTCTTATTGCAATGCTCATTAAGATATTCCTTTACTTTGAGGAGAAGACACCACGATGGTCCCCAAGCTCTCAGTAATAATACATCTATTCTCCAGAAAGTCCTCAAGATGCTGAAGGGTCAAACTGAAACTTGTAGACAATGTCGGGCATAGAGGGACGAGGGGACCTCAAAGAATGGTCAGTTCTCATCAACCAAATATCTGCTGCCTGAAGGAAGTCTTCACAGTGGACGCTAGGACCAAAGTGACGGGGACTAATGGTGTAGTGAGGCTCTCTTATATTCATCTCATTCATAAGTCATATGCAGAGGTGGGAGAAGAAGTATTCAAATCTAATACTTAAGTAAAAGTAGAAGTACCGAGTGTAGGAATACTATGTTACAGTAAAAGTCCTGCATTACAAATGTTACTCAAGTAAAATTAGAAAAGTATTAGCATCAACATATACTTAAAGTAGCAAAAGTACTGCAGATTGGCCTATTTCGGGAGTAACATATTTTGAATATAATTTTTTATGCAAAAATATGTTTATCATTGCATGAAGTAAGTTTTATTATTTTATTTACTTTAGTGGAGTTTGTGAATTTAGTCCAGGTCCAGACAAAAATACTTATTTAGGTGTTGATTATGTTCTATGTCCTTAATCCATATCTGCAAGGTAACTTAAAGTAATTAATAAATGTAGTGGAGTAAAAGTACAATATTTACCTCTGAATTGTGGTGGGGTAAAAGTACAAAGTAGCATAAAATGGAGATACTCTCGTAAAGTACACAAACCTCAGAATTGTAGCTTAGTACAGTACTTGAAACCTGCAGGTCCGCTGCAACTCTGACTACTTTTAAATCCAGGCTGAAGACTTTTCTTTTTGTCGCTGCTTTTAATTGAACTATTCATATCTTAAACTGCACTGTAACTTTTATCCATGTACTTTTTCTTTTAATGTTTAATTGAACTATTCATATCTTAAACTGCACTGTAACTTTTATCCATGTATTTTTCCTTTTAATGTTTATTTTATTAGCTTTTCTTTTTTAATGCTTAATGTCTTTCATTTTTTGTAAAGCACTTTGAATTGCCTTGTGTTGAAAAGTGCTATATAAATAAACTTGCCTTGCCTTGCCTTGAGTAAATGTACTTAGTTACTTTACACCACTGGTAATATCAATGCAAAACAAAATGTCACCTTAACTCATGCATTAGTCAGTAAAGGAACTTATCAGATGGTGATGGGGGAACTGCGAAGTCCAACTCCATCTTTGAAATATGAAGTTGAAGTGTACGCTCTGACGCAGCTGCAGCATCCTGGTTGTGAAATACTTCATGTTGTTTGCATCAGTTCCAGTAACACGGTGGAGGGCGATTGCAGGGATGGGACTCTGCGTTGATGTAGCAGCTGGTTTCGGTCTGGATCTCTGGGATGTTGTGACCTCTGGAGTGGAGCTGCTGGGTGAAGATCTTCATGTTGACCCAGTGGTTTGACCCAGGAGAGCGGAGCAGCCGGTGTCAGCGGTCTCACCTGGATCCTCCTGAAGTGAAGCTGGAACCATAAAACAAGGAGGAGTTTCAGTGGAGACAGGTTTCATCATGTTTCCTGCTGATGTTCTGCTGCTGATGCAAAAGAGTTCACTGTTAAAGTAGTTCAATGTGAGAGGAGGTTAAAGACGGTTGGACCGGTTGGTCTGTTTAAGCTGCTCTTCATGAATCATCCACCAGAGTGTGAGAGTGACTGCTACTTTCCTCTTTCACTTCAAATAACTGGATAAGGTCACATCAGGTGAGGTGAGTTGATGTCAGATTGAAAAGTGTCTCCGTGTTTGTTCCTAATGTTGAATACATGAGTTATTTAAACATCATGTCATCCAGGAATAAAGCAAGATTATACATCTATGATTTCAAGGATATGTTAGATCATGATGAATGGATACCTTTATAATATATGGACACATCGGTTTTATTTCTTGATATCTTTAATAATAACTTGTGTTTATTAATAATGTATTTCTTCA
Organism: Pseudochaenichthys georgianus; assembly: GCF_902827115.2. Taxonomy (NCBI): domain Eukaryota; kingdom Metazoa; phylum Chordata; class Actinopteri; order Perciformes; family Channichthyidae; genus Pseudochaenichthys; species Pseudochaenichthys georgianus. The sequence goes on along the minus strand of NC_047524.1, from coordinate 2,705,945 downwards.
ACAATATCAGTAGATTTTATTTGAAAGGAACAGGAAGATGTGAGGCAGGATAAAAGTTGAAGGAAACTCATGTGACAGCGGCTGAAAGAAAATTATGTCAAACTGGTTTGACTGAACAGCCTGTTGATATGTTCCACCCTACTTTGACTAAAATACAACACCCATTTCCTTCTTGAATGCATTTGATGAGCTTTTAGATTTTGACGATATAAAACACCAAGAAAGATGAGCTTTAAAAGAAAGAGAATGTATTTAACCTCTTGTGTTTGTCTTCCAACAGATACCTGGACAAAGTCATCGTCCTGAACTGAATACCAAAGAGCATTTCCCTCTGAAAGACATCCTGACTCCATCTGCTGGTGAATACAGGACATAACTGTATTCCTGATGTTGATCATTCATCCTGTGACAGAGGTGAGAGAAAACCACAGACTGTGTAAAGGAGGAACCCAAAGAACATTTAGAGATTGTTGGGATCTCTGCTGGGAAACACGCACTTGGAGTGAAGAAAAGAAGTGGAGAGACTGTGAGTTGCTGAGTCCTGAAAATATCTTTATGTTTTTTTTAACTACATCAACAAATTTGAATTGCAATTTTGATTTCCGGTAGGATGGAGGTTAATCTATTACTGTAATTGAAATTACTTGAAATGAGACGGCACTTTCTAGCAGAGAGTGAGAGCATGTGAGGAGGGATGCTAGTATTTACCTGTGAACCATGTCTCAACGATTAACAAAGTCAGGCTTTCAAAAAGAAAAGAAAGGAGAGAAAGACAAGAGAGAGGGACTAAAGGGCGACATTATGTCACCATGTTTTTCAAGAGAAAAGGTGGGTGTGGTCGATGAGTGGTGGAAATGAGTCTGTTAGCTAAGCGTAGTCCATTGTAAATAATTGTTTTTATGTTGTTTTTTTTATAAGCTGACATTAAAGGTGGGGTAGGTACGTTTCAGAAACCGGCTCGAGATACACTTTTTGTTATACTCCATGGAGTGCTCTTAACATCCCGATAGCAATGAATATCTGAAGTGCTTTGACAAAACATCCATAAAAAAATTTCATCTGTAGAAGCCGTAATACTGTAAAAAGTACAACCAATCCGTTTAGCCACGGATTGGATGGCCTACCTGCCTGTCAGCCTTCCATCGGGGCACAAACTTATCTCGAGCCGGTTTCTCAAACTTACCTACCCCACCTTTAAGTACTGTTAATATCTATATAGAAAATGCAGAGGTTTTTGATTTCACTGCTCTTTTAGCTGACATTTAACAAATGCAGGTAGATTTTTAGCAGCTATTCATACTAAATCAGTTGTCTCCAACTGAAGGAGGTAAGCAGCATTGTGTTGAATGCCACTTAACATATCTGAAGGGAGACTGGAATACAAAATATATATATATCAAAACAAAAAGCTCAAACATCTCATTTCAATTATACATTTCAAACACAGTATTTTTCCACATATTTAAGTTATATTTATTTGGATTTATGCATTCATGTTGAGAATGTTCCATTCAAAAATGTTATTATTAAAAAGTCATTTACACCATAAAAG